>NC_136070.1:366128538-366681038 GCF_964261635.1 Lissotriton helveticus
GCTCCTAAACTAGAATCGTCGGTGTGTACTGTACGTGCTGGTAGAGTGACTGATGTAGCGGGTACATGTACTGTAGGCTGGACCGGGGGTGCCGTAACAGATGCTGCAACGGGTGCCCCGGTGGCTGGAGGAACAGGAATTACATTATTTACGGGAGCTGGCGGAACAGGATTTGCATACGCTGGGACTGTGTCGTCCAAATAGGACGAGAGAAAAATATCAGCTGCGGTCGGTTTGTGACGTAGCTTAATCGGAACCAAGGGCGGCGGAAAATTACATGGTGCTTCCGGGGTTGCTTTTGGCAAGCCCTCGGCAAGAAGAGGATACATACCCTTAATAAGGGCATTTCTCTGTCTGTCTGACTGTTCTACTTTAACTCGTTCACCTACTTCGATTAATTCCCTTTCTTGGGCTCTTTCTGAGGATTCCCTACTTAATTCTGTTTTTCTGATTTCTTTTTCGGTTCTTCTATGAGATTCTTTGCGCCATAACTCAATGGCATCTTTCTGGGACTGTCTGGATTTCTTTTTCCATAATGCTTCTTCTACTCGCATGATGCACTCGGCATCCCACGTACCTGATACGGGCCATCTATATTTCTCTTCTAATTCCTTGGTGTAGTCCACCCATAAGTCTAGATATAATATGGCACTTAAGCCATGCTTATGATACATAAAATGACCTGGACTGTCCCTAGGCGGGACAGGAACTGCTTCCTCTAATAACCCTTTTCTGGTTTTTAACTGACGTAACTTGGAGAATAGAGGCATTGTCTAGGCTGGAATCTGGACACAATACAATACACGATAAACACAATAATGACTGGAAAAACAAATCATTCATACCACGACATTGGAAACACATTAAACAACATTTAAAATAACAGTTCGGACAGAATATTACCTGATATACTGAGAACAGAACACATGAATTTCTCGAGAACGGAACTTACTAGAATTACTAGATGCACTGCTAAACAGTACGAAACTTACCGGTCCCATAAAGAGACACGTCAGGACCCGCATCCACCTAGGTGGACACTTCGTGTTGGATCTGTGTACCCAAACCCACGGACCAGAGACAAATTAATTGACCCTGTCTAGATACTACCCCAGCAACGGTACTCACCGGGCAGCAAGAATGGAAGGCCTCGGACTGGACTGGACTGCTACGACGACGGACTACGAACTTCGGACTTCAGTTACAGGTGGGCCTCCGGATACCTCGAACCTTGGACTCTCGGCTTGGGCTCTGGTCGGGACTCGCC
This sequence comes from Lissotriton helveticus, assembly GCF_964261635.1. Lineage (NCBI taxonomy): Eukaryota > Metazoa > Chordata > Amphibia > Caudata > Salamandridae > Lissotriton > Lissotriton helveticus. The sequence continues at coordinate 366,129,806 of NC_136070.1, forward strand.
GCGTTCCTCACCGCCTCGTCTGGATGCTGGACCGCAACCTCCGTCTCCTCCGTGGGCCTGAGGGATACTTGAAGCAGAAATATCTGCACGTGCACGGTATGGTTCCGTCACGGCTGCAGAGGATCAGGGGGCCTGCGTGGCTTCGCCGGCGCGTGGGGAAAGGGCAAGTCCCTATTCGGGCGCCATTATGTGGTAAATAAATAATTAATTACCGGTTCTATTTTTTAATACAGTGAATGAAACAGATAGCTCAATAAATAAGAGTCAGAATTCGAGGTATCTTGAGTCTACAGGCTTTAATCAGGCATAAGGGACAGGAACAGGACAGCCTGTACGGGAATAGAATGAAGGCAGCTGCCGGGGAATGGAAATCGGGGCTTGGACTTGGGATCTTTCAGTAACAGTTCACAGTATATATATCAAAACAATTGCATTACATTCAATACAGTAGGCGTAGCAATAGGCGTTTCTTGTAGCAGTCGCGAAAGATAAGGGCAAAATGATGTAACAAGAAGGCGTGTACAGGGCGTATACATAGACATGTGATGTAAACGTAACAGAAGTGTCATAAACGTGGCGGAAACATGGAGGGGGCTACCTGAGCAGCTGGGACCTTTAATCTAGTGGTGCGCGCAAACGGGCAATGACGTGTTACCAGGGAGAACTGGGGGCTATGACTTCTGCGCTAGAAGAGGAGACTAAAGTCTGGAGTGTCAGAGCGACATGTACCTAAGGCATATCTGGTATCTGGTGTTTGGAGTACATATTGATAGAATCCAAAAGTTATCAGGGCAAAGGCTACTAGACACTAAGACTGGTGCGTGCATAATTCTACATGTATTGCGTGTACGAGGAATATTCTATGAATATTAATACAGTATTTCTCTTACATGGAGACATAAAGGCTAGACCATGACGGAAACTATTGATGCGATGCAGTAGCTTAGGAATGCAGAGAAGGAGGGCTGGACTGATAACTAGAAGCATAACATATTCTTGGCAGACTGGCAGGCAGAGCCAGGCCGAGCCGGGCACTGTGAGGCAGAAAGTAAGCGAAGGGTCAGGGATGCAGGTGGGGGCTGTATCGCTCCTCGGAGAGGGTTCAGGAGACAGGAGGTGAATCTGGTGTCCGGGCCCTTTTGAGGCCTAGAAACGGGGACAATTCAATGAGTTAACGTGCACACTGTAAAATGTAGCAACGTAGGTTTACATAAGCCTAATATTCGTTGCTTTCACGAGAACTGGAAACTGGCATACTAGAAATGGACACAACTGTAATTGCGTCTTTAATCGATCAGAGGGGTATACATGCATATCGATCATGCACATATAGCATAACATGGGGAACACGTAGGCACATACAACATGGCAAAATTTACTTTTCCACAGATCAATCCTTTGACGCCATCATTCCTGTCAAACCCCTTCCCAGTAAAAAGAGAACTTTTAAATCTCCTTGGTACACCCAAGAACTACGCGAACTTAGGAAAAAGTGCAAAAAGCTCGAGCGCCTTTGGAGAAAGGACTGGGCTACTGAAAGCAAAAACGAATATAGGTCTGCCATGAAGCACTACAAAACCTGTATAAAAAACAACCAGGCAACCTTCTTCGAGCAAAAAAATACAAGCTGCAGCCAACTCTGCCAAAGAAACCTATCACGTCGTACGTCTTCTCATTAAAACCCCAGACCCTTTGCCCACACCAGACCTATGTTGCAACCAGCTAGCTCAGTTCTTCTCAACAAAAATTACCAATATCCTCAAATCCCTTCCATCTCCCAACACCTCAGGACTCCCCGCTACCCCTCCCCCTTGTTCGGAGGCCCCACGCCTCCAAACACTCTCTCAGGTGACCACAGAACAATTCCTGACCACTCTACAATCAGTGAAGAGTGGGGCTCCATCGGATCCAGTTCCTATGAGCAAACTAAAACTGGTCGCCACCACTGTTGCCCCTCCCTTCACCAACCTTATTAACGCCTCCTTTACACTGGGCACTGTCCCAACCAACTGGAAAAAAGCCAAAGTCAGGGCACTTCTAAAAAAAAAAACACCTCGATCCCACGGACCTATCCAATTTCAGACCCATCTCTCTCCTCCCGGCCATCAGCAAAGTGGCCGAGCGAATTGTCAACCACCAACTATCTTTCTTCCTGGAATCCAACAAACTCCTGCGCCAATCCCAGACAGGGTTTAGACCGGGACAGGGAACAGACACCGCATTACTAGCCGTGGTCGAAGAGGCAAGAACCATCATAGACGCAGGAGGATCAGTGGCAGTGATCCTCCTCGATCTGAGTGCCGCCTTCGACACGGTAGACCATCCACCGGCTCAGCATGGTAGGAGTCTCCGGCACCGCCCTGTCCTGGATCAAATCCTTCCTGGAAGGTAGAACCTTCCAGGTGTCTGAGGGCACAGCTAAGTCCAAAGCTCTCCCTCTCCAGTGTGGGGTCCCCCAGGGCTCCTCCCTGAGCCCCACACTTTTTAACGTTTACATGTCCCCCCTAGAAGACATTATAACCCCATTCGGCATAAAAACAGTCATGTATGCCGATGATACCCAACTGGTAGTGTCCATCAACCAGTCGAGTAGAAGCCTGGACAACCTGGCAGCTTGTCTCGAGAACATCTTCCATTGGATGTGCGAATCACGCCTGAAATTAAACGGAGAGAAATCCGAGATCCTTCTCTTAAGAAACCCACGCAAACTCCCCCCATCCCTCTCATGGCCAAGCTGCATGGGATCACCTCCCACCCCCAAATCCAAGTCAAAAGCCTTGGTATCTGGTTGGAACAAGACCTCAACTTCAAAGCCCAGGCCAGAAAAACCACAGGCACTTGCTTCGGCCTTATCCAAACAGCACGGACAATCCTTCATTTAATCCCCTTCCAATCCAGGAAACTGCTTATGCAGGGCCTAGTGAACTCCAGATTGGATTACGGAAACGCCCTTTATCTAGGGGCCCCCGCATCAGTCATTAACAGACTGCAATGCGCCCAAAACGCCGCCGCCAGACTCTTAACCGGGACCAAATCTAGAAGCTCTGCCAAACCAGCCCTCAAAAGCTTACACTGGCTCCCGATTAAGGAAAGGATCACCTTTAAGACTCTCTGCATTTCACATAAAATAATGGAAGGCAGAGGCCCGCCGATTCTGAGATCCCTCGTCAAACACCATCAGTCTAACAGACAGCTCAGATCAGACTCCCTCTCACTGGCCAGCGTCCCCAGAATAAAAAAGGCCCGCTCTGGGGGGCGATTGTTCTCCTACAATGCTCCAAAACTGTGGAACTCCCTTCCACTCTCCATCCGAAGAGAACACAACCTACTGGCCTTTCGTAGGCAATTAATAACATGGCTCTTCCCATAATACTTCACCCCTTCTTCCCCCCCTCCGGAACTATAGGTCGACTGTCAGCGCTGGGACGCCCCAGGGTAGCTATGCGCTCTACAAATCTGCATTCAAATTCAAATTCAAACTTCGTCAAAGGCAAAATCTCACACTTGTCACTGTTGAGCCTGTAGCCAGAAATTGAAGAGTAATTCCGCACTTCTTCCAGGAAAGCGGTAATGGAGTCTGTGGGGTTAGAGATGAAGAGTAAAATATCATCTGCATAGGCAGCAAGTTTGATGGAAGAGTCCGCAGTTTGAAAGCCATGTCTGTTGGGATTCTGGCGAAGCTTGGACAAAAAGGGCTCTAAAGCGAGGTTGAAAAGGAAAGGTGAAAGGGGGCAGCCTTGGCGGACGCCTCTGCCAAGATCAAAGTAGGAGGAGATCTGACCATTCGCATAGACCGCAGCCCGCGGGCGACAGTACAACAGTGAGACTAGGGAAGTGAATTGAGGGCCAAAGCCAAACCATCCAAGAGTGTGAAAAAGATATGGCCATTCGACCTAATCGAACGCCTTCTCGGCATCTAGGGCGATCGCTGCCAGGGAAGTCTGGAGGTGTGATGATTTTGACAATATATTGAATAAGAGTCTGGTATTGTCAGTAATGTATCGACCCTTAACAAAACCAGACTGCTCTTCGCCTAAGAGATCGGGAAGTAAGTGATCCAATCTTATCGCCAATGCCTTGGCGAAGAGTTTGTAGTCAATATTGACAAGGGAAATGGGTCTGTAATTTTTGCAGTGCTGCGCATCCTTTCCCTCTTTGGGTATTAAACAAATATGTGCATCAGAGCAGGTGCCTGAGGAGGTGCCCAAATCAACAAAAGTGGTGAGGAGAGAATGTAGCTTCGGGATTAATAAGTTGGAAAAGTGGAGATAGAATTAGACGGTAAAACCATCTGGTCCAGGGGCTTTATTAAGTTTGAGACGTTGGAGTGCGGTAATCAATTCCTTCTGCGAGATGTCGTCCTCCAAGAAGGAAAGATCAAGAGGAAAGTGTACAGGCTTTTGGATATTAGAAAACAAATGTGTGAGGGATTGGGTTGAGGGTTGGGTTTCAGAGGTGTATAGGGTTTTGTAAAAGCGGGAGAATTCAGTGAGAATGTCAGCATCTTTATGTTGTAAGTTAGAATTGGTGTCGTAAATGGATTCAATGTTCATTCTGTTGTGCTTGACCTTCAAATAATTGGCAAGAATTTTCCCAGCTTTATTTCTCCCACCATAAAACTTAGCACTAGACTTCAGCAAATACAGGGAGGCATCTTCTGTGGATTTTTCATTAAATTTCATCTTGGCAGCGACAAGGGCCGATAGACTATCGTTTGAATGTGAGGTAAAGTAGACATGTTCCAATCTCTTAATGTCACAGAGGAGATTTTTAGTGTATAGGCGGGCAGTCCTACGCTTCTTTGCAAAATAGCCAATGATAAAGTCGCGTGCTGCAGCCTTGAAAGCATCCCAAATGGTGTGTTTCAGGAGGAAAGGGGTATCATTAAACAGGAAATAATCATCAAAAAAGGCAGTAAAGGAAGCAGTAAATTTAGGATCCAAGAGAAGGGTATTATTGAAGCGCCATCTCTTAGGCCCATCAGTCTTAGGAAGCACATCAACGCTGATTACAACAGGGGCATGATCCGAGAGCAGAATCGGACCAATTTCAGCAGCGTTTGAGCAAGAGTGTGAGACACAAAAATATAGTCAATCCGCGACTGAGAGCGATGAGATGGTGAGTAAAAAGTAAACTCCCGTAAGGTCGGATTGCAGAGCCGCCAGGAATCGACAAGCTTATGTTGGGAAATGGCTTAGGAAAAAAGCTTGTGGGGTTTATTGGGAACGTAAGTGGCGTCGGAATTCCTATCAATAAAAGGATCTAGGGGGTGGTTGCAATATCCAGCTAGGATAAAGTGGTCATCCATAAATTGGGTGATCCATTGAGAGAACTCAGCCCAAAAAAGAGGGTCACCATTGGTGGGAGCATAGACTTTAAGGAGGGAAATTGGAACACCTCTAAGCGATAGCCTGACATGTGTCCATCTGCCATGAGAATCTGATTCTTGGGAAATAATTGTGAGAGGGAGAGATCTACGACACAACATTGCAACACCATTACGTTTACCATCTCCTTGTGAATAAAAAAACCTCACCCACCCAACCTCTTTTAAGTTTAGCAGATTCTATGTCAGAGAGGTGGGTTTCCTGGAGGAACGCAACATCAACATTCAATTTGGCAAGATGTGACAAAATGCGTTGACGCTTAATCGGAGAATTAATACCCTTAACATTCCACGATACTATGTTCAATGACATATTTTAAATAGAAATCCAGATATTGCATCATAAGTACAATCCGAATAAAGACCCATGAATAAGGATGGACAAAAAGAAAATAGAAATAAAAGAGAAGGTAGATGCATAATGGAGATTGAGAAAAGAAAAAGAAAGAAGAGATCGACGAGAATAGGAAAATATGCAAGTAGAGAGAAGAAAGTGGGAAATGAACTTAGTTGTAAAGGAGTTAGATGAAGAAGAAAAAAGACCATGAAGCAGACAACAATCATACAACGTAGGGGAGGTAGCAGTCGAACAAGTGAGATGCTAAAGGTTTCACCCATACATAAGAGAAGGAGAAGAAGCATAAAGGGGAGAATGCTGAACAAAAAGAAGAACATAGGGGAGAGACAAAGGGAAAACATACCTACAAAAGGCGAGAATGAGAAGAAACTGGGGAGGGATGGAACCACACAGGTGAGGCAACACATCCAAGGGCGGCTAGGCGGGGAACCAGGGAGACATCATCAAACGGGAAGGAGTTCCTGCGGAGATGAAGAAGAGTAACAAGGATTAGTAGACAGACAAAAATGAGTCGAAAACATAGACAATAGTGAATAACACCTAAACTTGAAAGGGTTAGAAACAATGAATGAAGACATCTTCAAGAGATGAGAAGAGCAAAATGCAATAACATACCAACAACTGGGAAAACTGCAACTCAGCCAGGAGAAGAGGATGAAGGTCCAGAAGAGTCCATGGCAGAAGTCTTGTGCGCATTGATAAAGCTCTGCAAACGAATTGGATCCTCATAAGTGGTTGTCTTGTTGTTATAGGTGACTTTGAACAAACAAGGATGATAAAGGCCATATCTTGCTCCCATTGAACGAAGGTCATCTATCATGCTCAAAAAGGCCTTACGACGGTTAGCAGTAGCTTTTGCATAATCCTGAGCAAAAAACAAGGAGGTTCCAGACCATGTCAACTTTGGAGAAGATTTGGCAGCCGTCAAAACCTTCAGGAGATCAGTGTATTCCAGAAAGTAAAGAATGACGCCTCTACATCTCTGTGAGGGGGAGGCAGAAGTAGATGGGCGACCTAAACGGTGTGCACGCTGAATGTTGAGATTCGTGCCCTCTGGCAGACGAAGCAATTTGAGAAGGAACGATTTGAAAAAGGAAAGTGAGTCCGAACCTAAGAGTCCCTCCACCAGACCATAAATACGGAGATTGTTCCATCTATTTCTGTTTTCCAGCTCCTCCACCTGCCGCTGAAGAATAGACACTTGGGAATTCAAATGAGAGACAGTAGAACATGTCTCCTGAAGGGAGGTAACTGAGCGCTCAACTGATGATACCCTAGTGTCCATTTGAGACCAATTGTCTGTGAGAACCTGAAGTTTGACATTGGTTTCCTCCATAAAAGGACGAAGGGATCTGATTTCCTCCAAAAAAGGGCAGAAAGATCGGATTTCGTCCAGTAGCATCTCCATGGAGACAGACGTAGACTGTTTGAGTGGTGAAGGGGGATCCTTTTTCAGTCTCTTAGGATTGGTTTTCCCCGGTGCAGGTTGAGAGGGCTCCATTGCAGTGTCTGAACGGGACGAAATGAGGGAATCTTCTAGTTTGGAAAATGCAGTGAAGACTGTAGAATTCTTGACAAAAACAGATTTTGTGGTATGAGGCTGATAAAACAAAGACTTAAGCCTACCCATATATATCGTAAATTGTAACTGCGTTGGCAAGCAGTATGCAAAATGTAGAACCACGGAAAAATAGGTGGTTTCACAGTAAAAGTCACAGCAAAAGCACAAAAAGCAGTTTAGAGAAGAGGGAAGTGAAACGCAGCGCTAAGAATGCGTACTGAATAGAGGGGGTACTGATCATAGACAGCAGGTAAGGCGAACAGCAGAATGTAACATCAGCGAGAAAAAAAAAACGAAAAAAAACAAAACAGAGTCCAGAGCATAGAGCTGATGAAGCAAGTCATAGAGAGGAGCACTTCACTGCAGGCAGGGGAAGCCTCAGACAAGCAGGAATGACAACAGCCAGCAGGAAATAAGCAGTAGAAGAGCCTCTGTCACCCAAAATGTTCAAAAGTCAATCACTAGGAGGACACTTGAGGTACCGTAGACAGGTAGTGCCAGCAACCCGATAGCAACAAGTAGTCTGCTGCATTAATAGGGTAAATAAGGCAAATTGAGTCTGGTAGGCACTAATTAGGCTGGGTCTCATGAGGCAATGAAGGAGACAGGCTGCGTCGCATTAACAACTCCATATACTGACGAGCAGAAGGCAATGCGCATTTAATACAAAATGGCGGTCGCCATACCTGTGAGACCGTGAGAGACTTGCTACGACATGTATGGCAGCTGCAGGGCATGCGGGGGACCTCTGGAGAACGTAGGAGCATCCAGCGATATCTCGGCACTCACAGGACCCGGTGCGCAGGAAAGAAAAAAGTAGGTGCGCCAGCTTGTGAGGAGCGCAACATGGCGGACGCGATGACGGCGGGCCAGTGCGAATTCACTTCGGCTGAGTGCTGCGTCCCAGTGGTGAGCGAGGAGTCTCCTGGCATCTCAGGGTTGTCAGGGGATGTTCAGGCGACGAAGCGGCATCTCAGGGCAGGGAAAGGCATGTACGAAGTAGGAGTCTCCCGTATCCACAGCGGAGCCTCACTCGAACTACGCCATCACCTTCTGGCGCCAAGCCACGCCCCTGTGCGCTCTCTCTTAGTGGTTGTAATATTGACTGTAAGGGTTTGTGCATTGTGGTCGGATATGATTTTAGGTTCTTTATTAATTGTGGCATTGTTTGCCAGATCGTTTGTAGTAAATAGATAATCAATCCTAACATATTTACTATGAGGGCAGGAATAATACGTGTAGCCAGGGTCAGGGTAGTTTTTAAGCTCTCATATGTCGCTTAATCCAAAGCTGTCGCGGAGTCTACTGATAGCTTTAAAAACTCGTGGCTTGCGGCCAGTATAGTGTGGGTGTGCATGGCTGTTGAATTGGGGGCCTGGTGAGATGTTTAGATCGCCACATAGTATAAGTGGGCCCTGTATAGCTGCAAGTTCGAGCTCAAGTGTCTTAAATATAGTAGGATCATCTTGATTAGATCCGTAAATAGAGCAGATAGTGATACAGAGGCCCAATTTAATAATAACCCATCTGCCCTGAGTATCTACTAGTTTATAGGTGGCTTGTCCCAGGGAAGTTTTGGCAAGCACAGCTACCCCCTAGCATTAGACGTTTGTGTAATACATGCTAATAAAGTATATCCCCTAATTTTAAGAAGCTCCCTCTTATGCCAGGGCAGGTGCGTCTCTTGGAGGCAGATAATATCTACTGGGTTTTGGTATATTATCTCGCTCAACCGTTGGCGCTTATCTCTATCTAAGAGACCTGAAACGTTCCAGGTTCGTATAGTTAACTTCCCCATAGTCGTGTGTTTCGTAGCCCATACTATGCCTGTATCCTCAATTCGCAGTGAGTTCGACAGTATGTTTGTTCTGACTTTTTTGATTACACTATTTTCTGAGAATAGTATTGATAGAGTATAGGAAGTGGCTCCTGACTTGGCTCTGGTTTTGAAATGTTTACCCGCTCCCCCCCTCCCCATGAGACGTCCTGGGTCATAGGGCACCCAGGTGTAGGCGTCAGTGAAGACAGTAGGTCCCAGCTTGCCCCGTGGCCTGATCGGCAGTAGGTACATCTTGGGTAGATAGGATAAAGATGAGTTACTTCACTTTGTAATCAAACCAACCCAAATATTAAGAAATGAAGTGCCTTCCCCCTCTGTTTAGTCTTTTATCGTTATACTCCCAGTGTCTAGGCTACTGGCGTGAATGGTCCATTTTTTAAAATTTATTTTTTAATACTTTGGTCCTTCAATCATTTTTTTTCTGTTCTTTTGAGTCTTTATGTTATTTTCCGGTGTTTTGCTTGGCTATCTCTGTGATTTCTTTCAGGTAGGATTCGGCCTGGATTTCGCTTGTAAAGCTTTTAGTTGTTCCCTTGTAAATGACTTTGAGACGGGCCGGGTTTAGTAAGAACACAGTTGCTCCGATTTGCTCAAATGGGGTGATCAATTGCCTCATTCTCCATCTCCGTTCTACTGTGGCGTGAGTGAAGTCTGTGCGCGCGAAGAAGGTAAAACCTTTGAATTCTTTCTTATTTGTAGGTCTGGCAATGTCGTAGATTGTCTCCCCTTAAGATGCAATTCCTGAAGTTGACCAACATGGCTCTTGGGTATTGTGGGGTTTTATGGGCGCATTTAGGGAGTACCAAGGGGAAGCGATGCGCACGTTGGATTTCACTGTTCATATCCCAGGTTTGGAGTTCGGGAAAGGTTGTTTTTAGGAGATTGGCCATGAAGCCCCTTGGAACGGATCCCTCCACGCCTTCGGGGATGCCAAGAAAGCGCAGGTTGTTTCTCCTGCCTCTGTTCTCGAGATCTTCTAACTTTTGCATTAGGTCTTTAATAATTCCTTCGTGCTCTTTTTCTTGAGTTTGGAGCTTGGTGACATCGGACTCGAGATTTTCTGTGCGAGTTTCGACAGAAGCCATTCGATTAGAGATTTCAGAGCATGTTTGGCCAACTTTTTGAACAGCGCCTTCAAGTTTTTGAATGGCCGCATGATTCCTATTGCTGTCCATTTTAACATATTTGTGAAAGAGTTTGATGGAGTTTAATACTTCGCTCAGTGATGGCTCAGCTAAATATCCCTGTCCGCCACCGTACTCTTCATTTGGCAGTGAGATATTTTCTTCTGGATCCCCGATAGTGCGCAAATGTGATTAAGGTTCTATGGTATTTTTTGAGGTTGAATTGTTCTGTGTGTGGTTAGGTTTTTCTTTGGCTTGCTCCACATTGCTCCCAGGATCTGTGGTTTCATCGTATGACGTTTTGCGGTGCCTTTTTTTTTCCAGCCTTTTCTTTGGAGTGGGGTTTTGTCAAGGTGCCCCTGGTTTCCCAGGGGGTGTGATGTCAAAGAGCTCCAAGGTTGTTACTGCTAGTTTATGGCTAGAACTTCTTTCACTTGGACCATCTTCCTCGCCTGCCTCACTTGAGTCACTTGTCACGCTAGAGATAGATACTCCTGTCTCATATATGTCCGAGTCAGAATCTTCGGCGGGTATTTTGGACTCTAGAAGTAGTTTTCTAGCCGGAGAGGATGTTTGTGCCATGAAGGAAGAGTGTTCAGGTCTCGGGGGTTCAATTGGGAGTTTAGGCAGGAATTCGCTCTCCTCGTGTGTGATTGTAGGTGAGGTTGTGCTTTCAATCCCTTTTACTTTAAACATTTTTGTCGGTTTGTTCTGCCCTTCTTTGGATATTGGGGTAAATATGTTAGAAATCCGGGGCTGAGAGTTTGCCTGTTGTCCCGTGCTTTTAGCAGCCGCTTTCAGGTTTTTAATAGTCTGTAGTCTCTTCGCCTTTTTGGCCATTAGCTCCAAGTTGTCGTTGTCATTATCGTATTCTTCGGTTGCCATTACTCTGTCTTTTTCATTTGCCTTCTCTTTGCTTTTCATTTTATCTTTGTCTTTATCCTTAACCATGTCTTTTTCCGGCTTATTATCCCAGGTCTTGTCTGTGTTTTTACCGTGTTTTTATTTTTATTCTTGTCCTTGCCTTTAGATTTGTCAATATTACTGCCGCTGCCGTTGTTTTTTTCCTCGAGGTTTTCTTTGGCCTTGGACCCTCTAGTTTCCGGTCGTCGCCGTAAGTCTTTTGCTTTCTGGACATTGTTAGAGTTTTGTTTCTCTGAAGCTACTTTTAGAGACTCTTCGGGCGCTTCCGGATCCATTCGATGTATAGTTGATTCGGTTATTTGTTCAGTTATTTGCTCAAATGCTTGTCCCCCAGCCCCAGCGAGATCAGCCATGTCGTATATCTGACTCTGAATCTGTAGCCGAACCAAGACTTGAACTGGAGCTTGCCCACTCAGCTGTGTCTGAGTCAGTCTTTGTTTTGTCGACGAGAATGTTGCAGTTGTTGTTACGGTTATGATGGGGAGTTTAGAGAGTTTCGGGCGCCTTAATACCACTGTTGCCGCTGATGCCGATCTGGTATTTATTATGTATCTTTGCGAATCTTGAACAGCCCGTCCTCTTAAGGCGAGTCTTTCGTTTGGCTCTCGCCAACAGCAGAAGTAGCTTGATATTGGTCGGGCTTTGGCATAAGCTTTCGTCCGGGTCACCCGTGGTTTAATCGTCACGGAGGCAGACATCAGAGTGCCCGTTGTTGGTGCCCTTGCTGGCCCCCCCCCCAGCTTTCACTATGAAACCGTAACCTGCCCGTCACAAGCCTTTCACCAGTGTCTTTTTTTTTTGGGCCAGACTGCCCGGGGCTTAATTGATTGTCACAGCCCACTGTTGGTGCAGTTGTCCCACGTTTTTTTTATAGGATGACCCTCTTCGCCTGGCACAGGTGCTTACCAAGACCAAATGTCCCGCACAATTCTGTAACACAGATTGTTATCAACTTATCTTAGCTTTGTCTTAGCCGGCCTTGGCTTGATTTTGCATTATTCAGTAATCACACCACCACAGCGAGATCTTTACTGTCAGTTTATGCAGTCTGTGCAGTCTCTGCCTACTGTTCCTGCGCACTCCTGGTAAGATTTAACCGCGATTATAATCCGTAATGCCAGACGTCATGGGCCCTTTTAATCCTCAAGTACCGAGTTTGCAGATGACGAGATGGACTAGCCTGGATAGAGGCAGGCCGACCGAGTGCTTGATCGGAGCGTTAGAGCGTCGGAGCGGCGCAGGGCAATACGGAGCCGCGGAGAATGAGCCACAGATCAACAGTGCCTCAGCGGTGATACGGCGGTTGCCCGGCTGTTTTAGCCCGCAGTTCTTCTTTTCCTGCTACTGCTACTGCCGGTTGCCGATTACCAATGTAGCTTTCTCATCAGTCTGGCAGGTTAGTGATAACTATCGTTCTCGGGGGTGTGTGTGATACAGTAAGGAGATGTGATGCCGAAGTGAAAGCAGCAAAGGTGAAGTCCTGATAGGTGAAAGCGCAGGAGAGGCACCCCGGGCAAAGACAAGGTATGGACAGGAAATGAATATGGATCTTGGTGGGATACACGCTGGGATTACGGGCAGGGAAAAAAGAGCAGGGTGCAAAGCGCCAGATACCAGATGCCGTACTCACGGTTGCCAGATGCCAGATTACGTCCTCACGGGCCTCCCAATTCCAAGTCCCGGTCAAAAGTGCGGAGTCATGTGGGTTTATTTCTCATTATCAGAGTTGCCCCCCTAGCTCCAAGTGAAGCATCCGTGTATCTGTGTATCCGTGCTCCCGCGCTTCTGTGCTTTTCCTCCGTGTAGCTCGAGATGGCTCGAGTTTTTGGCCCGTTGCAACAGATCCCAATACCAGTGCTCCCCAACGCCGGTACTAGTGCCAGAGCCAGTGCCCACGGGCCGCTGCAAACATCAGAAGTCTTAGTTCCTTAGCCTTAACCTTTGACTGTTTGGAGCACCATCAGCAGTACGATAGCCACCAGAGTCAGTAGCCAACAGTTAGCAATTTTGTCCGAACATAGCTGGGAGGGTTTCTGGGGCTGCGACCAGGACTCACGGAGAAATTGCTGACACGTCCTCTCACACTGGCGCCATCTTGCGTCTCCTCATTCTCATTACTGTCCCTTTCCATCGTGTGGAGGCTACTCTAGAATATATCACTCTGGATACATAAATGCCTCCAGGGGGCATCCATTTTCCTTCATAAATAGTTCACATTACAAGTCACAAAGATGCATCACAATCACCTAGGTAAATTCACCAGTATAAAAGGAACCATTTACAATTTTAGACCCCACTGGGATGGATGGTCGTGGGAGGAGAATTAACTCAGTTTTGGAAGTTGAACAAGTATGGGCAGCGAGGGGAGCAGTTTACCACACTACCAGAAGTGTTATTAACTATAATTTTAAACACTGTTGCCAACCTCTGATGGCCAACTACCAATTGGCCATTAATTAAATGCATTAGAATACAAATGAGAGGCCACAAAACAGATCATCATTATGAAAATTAGTACATAGAACATCCAGAGGATATAAAATAAGGAGAAGCTTTTGTTTATTCTGTGACTCTTTAATCCATTGCTTCTTCACCATATATAGATAGGTGCAGCCAACGCGTTTCGCATTGGTTACAGGCTTCCTCAGGGCTGCAAACATACATAAATAACACATCAGCATAAAAACTGTTGTCTACATATATACAAAACATATGTACAAAACATACAATTGTATGTACAACATGAAACAACATATCTGAACACCCATTGCACAGAACTCTATAAACATAACACAGATTGCCAATTGGCCCATAAGCGGCAGGAATCTTATGAACCACAGTATTCCACCTTGTTTTTGAACAAGCATTTTTAGGGATAGAGACTTTCTGTAACATTCATCATACAATACAAAAATACAATAATGCAATATATATCACTATACATATATGCAAACATACCATGTAGAGCCGGCAAAAAAATATTTCACTTTGAGAAAAGGCACACTCTCCAATACATATGCGTGTCCAAAGAAATGGAAAGAACATGTGCAAGGACAAAAGATAAAAAATAAAAACACGCTGTGAACCAATTTCGTACACGAGTAAAAGGACATGCCACAAAAGCATGTTGAAAAAGTATATTTACGAAACAGAGATCCCAACCTTAAAGTACTCGTCAGTAACAGGGTGCATGAGAGTCAAGTTTTATAGCGGAAGAGAAGAAAAAATCAAATAAAAACAAAAACCCATTGTATTAGAGCTCTACAATCAATGAGCAAGTGTATATCCAGTGACAATACACCTTTAATCCCTTCACCTCTCAACAAAATATGTTGTAATGTTGTGTAGCACGCACAGTGGTTTATAAGTAACAATAGAAGGCACCATGGGCTTACCAAAATCCTGAGTCAGGCCTAGCACGCAGTTTTGAGCAGACACAGTTTGCAACTGACATGGGTATTCCACGAAGGTTCTAGCAGGCAAGGTAAGACATGGGTAAGAGTAAAGGCCGTTAGTCAGAAACAATTGTAACTTTTCCTATACACTCATTGTGTCCAAATATCCAAGACACCAATAAGACCATATCCACCAACACTTTGTGTTCAATCTTCATGATTATGTCCATAGAGTTCCCCAACCTGGGATAGACACCAAGGGAGGGGAAAGATGGGAAGAAAGACGCAGGAGGTAACCACATAGATAAAGATACCTTATATCAACAGAAAACTTGGTAAATCAGCTACCTACTGGTAGGCAAAAAGACAGGATTTTATGCCATTTCCATCAGAAAATGACATTTAACCATACACAGCTAGGTAAAAAAGAAAGCACAGACAAAACATCCACTTTAAATCCTATGTCGACAATATTCTATGCTGCATTGGTAGCAGAAATTGAACAGAAAAACAGATACCTGCTTGTCAGGCAATGCGTGTGACCTGTGGTAGATTTAGAAATTTATACACACGCTAAGCAATACATAAGGGACCTGTGGTCATTTTAAAAAGTGGGGGGATATGTATTGGCACACCAATATTGAAAGCATGTCAAGCCCTTAGGAAACAGCATGACCAGCATACATTATTATCAGCATACACTGCAGGGTGGGGACATTAGAGCCGAACTATTAACACTGAAATTAGTTCGGTATTGCGTTACGTTATACAATGCACTAAAACATATGGGTCCTAACGTTTGTTTGGGCTAATAGTACGAGTTACCTCCGGTAACGATGTATCTGGTAGAGACAATTCTAGCCGCAGATTCCTTAACGTAGAATTAACTCCAGGCGTGAGACTGGATCCGGAAAACTTTTCTGCCACAGCATCCCTGCGCGCCGGGGGGACGGCACCACGTGACTTTTCCCTGACATCTTCCACGTCTGTGACGTCAGCGAGGATACATAAGTCCCACCCGGCGCGCCTACGTCGGTTTTCTTCTGAGAACTTTACCGTGCCACAACGCAGAGCCATCGCAAACAAAACTGTGAGAATACTGGAACAGTGTGCAAAAACTCAGCTAAACAGAAGGGAAAGAAACACATGGTGAGGAACAACACCGTCCAGAATAGAGCCAGGTACTAAGGCACCAAGTATCAGAATAAAAGAACAGAGCACAGCTACTCAAAGCAGGCCTGAAAACAAATACAACAGCCTCCCCGAGGGCAGGAAGCATAGGAAAGAATGTGCAACAGACGAAGAAGTCCACAACCACCGCCCGGAACAAAGAAGGGTTCCAGGGCCAGAAAAGAAGAGCAAAGGCAATTCACCCCCAGACAACACCAGCAGGAAGGATCTCCTAAAGTAACTGATGGTCGAGACCCAGCCAAGGGACCGAAACTCCAGGGACTGCGATAGTCAGAAGTGTAAGGCACAGAAAGAAGCAGAGCACGAGCGAACCCCCCTTGGAGACCAAGGTGCAGGGACGCAGACGTCCCCAAGAATTCCTCACCCAACCACCAGAAAGGAAGGAATGGAGCAACAACAAGGCAAGCATCCACCTAGGGAGGGAGTAAGAACAAGGCACTTGCAGAGGACAGCTGCCCTGAGGCAGGCGAGGGCAGAAGACCAAGAAGGGTCCTTGCAGAAACGGGGAGGAAGGGTGGGTCGTGAGGGAATCTGCGGCTAGAATCTGCTCTACCAGATACATCGTTACCGAAGGTAAGTAACTCGTACATCTGATAGAGACTACTAGCCGCAGATTCCTTAATGTAGAATAGATACCCTAGCCATACCCAAAGGGGAGGAGGGTCTGCGAAAGGACCCCCTCAGCCTGGAAGAATACAGGGCCCCACAGGGGACGAGTCATAGGGAAAGGGAGACACTCAGTATCCCTCCAGGCAGAAGAGGACCTCACCAGCTCACAAGAACACAGAGCCTCACAGGGGATGTGTTAAGGAGAGGAGAATGGAGGGGCGGCCCAGCCCCCACCAAGCAAAGAAAGCAAGACAAGACAAGGACAGAACACCCCAGGCCCTGTCAAGGCACCAGGAACTCCCGCCAGCAGCCCAGAGGAATAGACAACAGCAGAGGAATACCGAAGAAGAAGAATCACCCCAAGACTCCAGGAGAAGAGGCAGAACAGAGGCAAAGCCCTCCACTGGAACACACACGCAGTGAAAGGGACAGAGGAACCTGACACAGCCTGAAGTTAACGGCAAAGCAGGAATGACACCTCAGGCAATAAAGCAGACGTGAGAAGAAAGGCGTAGTCTCAAAAAGCCCCAGCGAAAACAAAAGGTAAGAGCACAAGGACCCACATCAAGGTCCCCGAAGACCAGCAGAGCAAGCGGTACAGCTGACCGCAGACAAGCGTCCGAGCAGAGCGCCAGACCACATCGAGCTCCAAACAAAGGCAAGGGCCAGGGAAACCCTGAACGACCCCAAGAAGGGGATGGGTCCAGACAGAAACCCACCCACGAAAAGTGGGAGCTGCCGAAAGATAAGAGGAGGAACAAGTAGGACGGACGGACTCAGCTGTCAACACAGGAAATCATCCCCTCTGGAACACTGACAGAGGGCCAGGCCAAAACGGCGGACAGGAGGGTGAAACACCGCAGATGGCATACCAAGCCAGTCAGTCTATACATCAGATACTTAGAAAAACAGAGCTGATGCAGCACCAGCTATGCCCAGGTAAAGATCAAGAAACCGCACCAGCGGAATACGACACCAGGAAAGGCAAGAACCCGCAAAGGAGAGTCTACACCCTCCCAGCGAAAGACAGAGCTATGCAATAGCTACAAGTACCCCTCATGGGGTATGACACGTCCCAAGAAAATTATGGGAACCACTCTTAGGGAAGAGATCCCGTATCAGAGACCAAAACTATAAACCTGCGGCAGAAACCACAGAAGGCTTAGTAATCTGCCAAAAAGTATACTCTTGCCAAAAAAGAGGGGGCTGAGCCAGCAGCCAACTGAAGAAGCGGGCCAATCAAGGGACCCCAAGGGCACAGTAACCCACATAGAAAGTGTAACGGTCACTCCAACCTGAGATTCCAGGAGCAAGTGGGATAACACCTCCCGCCAAGACCCAGAGGATCAACATACTAACCTACTTAGGAGGAGGCGGAGGAGGAGGATGGAGGCCCGCAAGAAGACGCTGAACGGCGGGGTCTGCATTAGTATTAAACAGAAGGGCCCCATCAAAGGGCCGATCAACCAAACGCTCTCTAATATTTTGGGGAAAAACAGCATCATGTAGCCAAGCATGGCGACAGAGAGCCACAGAGGTGGCCATAGCACAGCTGAGAGCATCAGCAATATCCAAGGCCGCAAGGAAGAATAAACACGACCAAATACCTACCATCCAAAACATGGCCCCACAGATCAGCACGGGCACCCTCATGGGAGACATGAGAAATTAAGGAACTCAACAGAGTCCCACAGGCTGGCAGTAGCCCTGGTCAACACACACAAAGTGTTCAGCGCCCGCAAAGCAGCGCTGGAAGAAGCAAAGACATTAAGCCCCCATGAATCCAAACACTGAGACAGAGGAAACAACACCACAGGCAAACACGGAAAGGCATTCCACAGAAGAGAGCCTTGAGTAGAAGGGTGGAAGGAAAAACAGACAGAGTTGTGCGGAGCGGGACGGTGGCGATGCAGGAGCGATAGAGGCACCGGATCGCCCGTGGCAGGATGCCCCCAAGCCCCTATAAGAGAATTGTGGAGTGACGCTTCAAAAGGAAGGAACAACTCACGTCCACCAGAGCCCTGGTGGAGAACTTCCAATAGATGGTCCATGGGAAACAGAATACCAGCAGCTGTGGAAATAGCCCGTACAAAGGCAATACCGGCCTCAGTAGGGCACCGCTGAGGGGAAGTAATCCCTCTGTGGGAGACGGCTGCAAACTGAGCCGTCTATCCCCAAAACTGGGGGGGTTGGGTCGGCCAGCCCCGGAAAAGTGGAGGATCCACAGATGAATGGGGAACCTGAGGGGCCTCAGGGGAAGGTGGAGAGGCAGGTGGAAAAGCAGCCGCGAGCCATGGAAAGAAGGGTTCAAGGATTTAGGCCGTGGGGTTGGCGAGGAGCCCTTCCTGGAAGATGCCGGTGAAAAGGCAACAATACGGCGCCCAGTCTCCGGGGAGGAACACACCAACAGATGACAGACCTCTGGAGAAGGGACCACAGGAGATGAATCAAGAACCCGAAGCGGCTCTGTGGAGTGCGGCATCGGCGCATGATCAACGTCGACCGGCGCCGGAGTGGGCATTCATGGCGCAGGGTCTACTTCTGCCCCCACGTGCTCTCCAGGAGAATGGGGAGGGGTCGACGCCAGAACGGCGAAAGAGCGGCGCCGAAAAGGCGCCGACACGGCCTCAGACAGAGCAGCCGCCCGCGTTGAGGGCCGAGAGGGACTCAGGAAAGTGCCCTAGGTCCCAGCCTCCACCCGCGACTCCACCGGAGCCGGGGAGGAAGGCTCCCGGTGCCAAAACTGCACCAGCTAGACATCTGGCGAGGCGGCCGCCTGCTCAGAGGACAGAGGGGGACTCGGGGCAAGCCCGAAGTCCCGGCGATCTCCTGCAACGCCACAGGGATCCCTGTAGGGATTTAAAGCAAGGCAGGGACGCCAGGTGCCGAAGAGGGGACCACACCTCTAAGACACCACCCTCCTAAGACCTGAAGCCAAAACCTTCGGCGCCGGCAACACCACGGAAGGCCCCGCGCAAGGCAAGGGCTCAGTGGACGTCTCAGGAGGTGGAGGAAGGGCCAAAGAGCCCTGCAGAGCCACAGCGTAGGCCGCCATTTGGGCCCTTGTCACTTCTGCGCTGGAAAACGCAAGGTAGGAAGGCGACAGGTGGGGGCGCATGTCCCCGGGGAAGCCGGCGTCCACCGCGGAAGGAGGACACGGCCTCGGAGACAAACTGAAGGACCTACCAGCCAGTGAGCCACGCCTTTGGGGCAGTGGAGAAAGATGATGTCGCAGACGAAACCGGCGGCTCCTTGCCTCCGAGGTAGGAGATGGACGCTGGGATGACCTGGACAAGTGTGCCAACAGCAACTTCATCAGGCGCTACCTCCACGATTTTGGCTTAAGGTGCTGGCAGGTGTCGCAGCTCTCAGAGTCGTGGTGCTCACCTAGGCCCCACATGCTAATCAGGTGAGGGTCAGTCGCCGACATGGGACGTGCACAGGAGATACACGTCTTGAAGCCCAAAGGCATTCGCATACTGTTCCAATAACGCCAAGCGCGAAGAGGACTGAAAACAGGCCAGGCCACAAACCGGAACCGCGTTCCATGCGGAAAAGAGGCGCGCCAGGGGTGGAACTTATGTATCCTCGATGACGTCGCGGGCGACTTCAGGGCGGAGTCACGTGGTGCCGCCCCCCCCCCGGCGCGCAGGAATGCTGAGGCAGAAAAGTTTTCCGGATCCAGTCTCACGCCTGGGGATAATTCTAGGTTAAGGAATCTGCAGCTAGTAGTCTCAATCAGATAGCACATTCCAGAACACATTGCTAAGGTTACGCGCCATACTGTCCCATCAGGGAAACTAGCTTGCGGTAAAAACTACAATATAAAAACAGTGCGTTTGCACCATCAGAAATACTGAAAGTAATACTACTTTTGCTCACCTGTGTTCGGCAAGGAGTGTTCCAAACGCTAGCATTCAGCATTTACCAACCAAAGCACAGGCAAGGGATGGCTTAAATATCAGAGTACTGCCCCATAAACCACCACACCATCAATCGTAGTGTGCATGCATCGGTATCTGTTGTCTACCAAACACTGTCCAATTCCAATGCTCAAAAACTATTCTCATTACATTTCTCGAACAGATGCAATCTTGTATGTATATATCTCAATGCCTAGCAGCCCCAAACTGGTTTACGTGTCCGTGATGTTCCTTTCACATATAGTCACAGTGCCAAGACACCTCAGGGTATATGTGCACTTTACACATTTTATGAACAATAAAGTGAATCAAGCACTGAGAATTTCAGTTAGATTGCAGATCTATTTAAACAGGCAAAGCCTTACAGAACCGTATCCAAATGGATCATTTTATTCACCTGTGTAGTAAGGCGTGTTTACTTGGTGATTCAGAGCTGATAACTTCTAATTGCCCGCCAACAGGATGACCCTACTTATCCACTTGCCAAGATAAAAAGCTGATCTCCGATCTAGATCTGCAGAACTAAATAATTCTCTCTTTTACACCCCTATGTCAGTCAAGACAGGGTAAGTAAACACATGCCTATGGAATCCCTATAGGCGACCGCCAATCTTTTACCTGTGTATAATGTATGCCCCCTTTTTTTTTATTTCAGTCAGTCAATTTGGGACGTCTACCTTCCCTTGTTACAATCATGTGCTAAATGATGAATATTGTTCTCAACACCGATCCTTTTGTCAGTTATCCATATGTGTACGTTCAATAGTGAATTGTATTACGTTCCCAACCATAGCATATCGGAGTCCGAGACCTCAAAAAAACCCACTAGAAAATACATGTAATATTTGGTGAAACAGACAGGAGAACCATGAAAGGGACCCTATAGAACCCCAACAATTGGAGCAAATACCAGAAAAGTTATGCAGTAGGTTTAGTGAAGCAGAGACTGAGGGAAGCACAGAATAGCCACAATACAAAATTATGTAGTTCTTGATCAGAGCTTACTCGCAAATCTTAATGTACAGTTCCACTTTGCTTTCAGCTGTCAAAGGTACACTTTTCTATTCCCTCCCCTTCTGTAAGGAAGGGCTTGATCTATTGCATGGAACTTAGAATTGGCTCTACTAGCCCAGCAATGCATTAATGTGACACCAAGGAGTTGGAGGGGTCATGGTTGACACAAGCCCTACATTGTTTTTGGATAAGAGTTCTTAGTTGGCCCATAGTGCTGCCTACATTCACAGAGGACATAAAACGAAACAGGATTGGCAGTTGATCAAACGTCAGATGGTGTCTCTCCTTTTGGTGTTTTATCAAACGTCCCTTGTTCCCAAATGACTAATATTGCATTCTCAACATGTATAAAAACATGCGCAGGGTCCACTCTGCAGATGGTGAGGCCCAGGCATGGATATGCTCCACCCAGCCCATAAAGGTTTGCATATGATAGAATTTAGAACCCATGGCTGTGCCCTGGAATTGCTGGAACCATGTGCTGTCAGAAAGGAAATAGTTCTTGGTTAGAATCAGTTCAACCATCTCCTGTAACATCATGGTGTGTTCATAGTGGTTGGTCCTTCGTGTGGCTAGAAAGAAGAAGACAAATCTAAAGCCATACATCCATATTCCTTGTTGATTCAGGTATATAGTGACTCAATATCTAGTTACTAGCTACAAGTAGTCATCCCATACTAAATCTTCAAAGGACATCACTGGTGTCCCTTATGAAAGAAGAAAGGTTCATTACCAGTGCTTTCAGGAACAAGACCACATATTGTGGCAAATGTTCTGTAAGGAAACCAATCACTTAGATAATAGGCAATCCAGGGGGGGGGGAACTGCCCTTTCTTATGGACTTTGGGCAAAAGGTACAAGTAGGGGAACCCTGGACAGTCAATTTTCAAAAGTATGCATTCAGTATCTGATATGAAGTTTACCTCTTTCCAGTTAGCCAGTTTTTTATTCAGCAATGGTTTGGCAGTGATGTACTGGTTCTGTTCCAGTTTCTTAGAACTCTTAACTCCTAGTGGTCTGTAGACTTCCCTTTCATAGTCACTCCTATTAATTAGGACAACATTTCCCCCTTTGTCAGCTTTAAGTATGATTGCCAGTGTCCTTTCTTAGATCCGACAGAGCTTGGTCCTTATGGTGATGGAGTGGTGATCTCAAAAATGTATCCTTCAGAAGATATTGGTCTTCCATCATCTGCTTATGAAAGACATTGATGCTATTCAAGGTTCAAAAGCTTTATTCGAAATGTAAAAACAATTCATAAAAGCATACAGTTCAATCACAGTCATTAAAATTCATTATGAACACATTTATAAATTAAAACACTAAAAACCAAATCTAAAATCCATATTCACACTATTTTAGACCAAATACCCATAAGCCTTCAATAGGGGCACATAATTCAAACATAGCAAGTGCTAGGATCAATTCATCAAGGGAGCAAACATTATTCAAATGTAAAGATAAATCAGCTCGTCATTTTAGAGCGGGATAATAAATCAAATTGTTTAGGCGTGGAGATAATACGGCCACTCAATACATGGCCACTCCTGCCCGTCAAGAGGTTGCTCTCTGCTTTCTGACATTTCCACGGGGTATATAATGATCTGGGGTAAAAGTCGCTTATGCTCCAAATAGATATAGGACCATCTCCTATTTGTGGCAGCCAGGATTGGAGAAATGGAACAACGTGTTTAGACCTAAATTTGACGAGTACCAAATCGCCCGCTATATCCTTAGGGAGAGGTCCTAGCCAACCCACCCTTCTGACATTTAGTATGGTGCCATCAATGTTGGGTGGTAGGGGTCTATTTTTGGTTAGCCAAAACACAACCTTGTTTCTTAGGTCCAGATGGCTTTCATGTTTCCCCTGTATAAGTTTGGGTACTCCCGAAAGGACGCACACAATAGGGGCGGCCTCTGGAGGCAGATGTAGATGATCAGTTTTAAATAGCATATTGTCATGATTAACCGCTGTTCCTTTGCGTAATGTCAATTCATTTTTTGGCCCTTCTCTAGGATGAGACCTCCGTACAATTGTGGCAGGGGGATTAAAAGTTTTCACATGTGGTATTACTCGTTGGTTGCGGGTGGTATTGCTTTGTGTAGAAGTTTCAGACATTTCTATGGAGGCTGGGCGCTGTGGCTGAGTGGGAACTGCCATAGTTTTTACAAGCAATGAATTGGCCTAGATTGCTTCTTCAACCCCCAAGAGCCTATCCCCTAAACTAGCCATTTTATCGATCAACGGGGATATTATAGATTTAATCATATTTTCAATCGAGGCCATTAAAGAAGCGTGGGTAGGGGCAATCGGTATGGCATTGCTGGGCGTGTTGGGCGATGGGGGATTTGGGTTTAGTTTTAGATGTTTGGCCTGACACCCCAATTGTTTGGCCCCATCTCTCTTCCTTTTAGCAATAGTGACCTGAGGGGTAACTGCAACTAGCGATTTTTCTTCCGGTCGTGGAAAAAATGAAGTATCCTGTGTACTATGGGTTGGTTGAAGTTGACTGTTGCTCGTTGCTGTAACGCAGATTGGGGACTAATTTGTACATTGTCTGAGTCCACAGGAGCATACGTGGATTTGCACATTATATTTAGTTCCTCCAGTAATGATATATTTGGGGCTACATTGGCGGTCTGTAAGGGAGAGCACATAGTGGGAGGACTATGCATGGCTGGGGATCGCTCTATTCTCTCTAGTTCTCTGACAATGGGGAGCGTTACCCTCTTTATATTGTAGTGTAGTTCCTATTATCCCAATAGGCTCTGCGCATTGGAATAATACCTTCAATAGTATAGGCCTAGACCAGACGTTAACTAGGTCTACTACTGTCGATATTAGACTTAAAGTTTTGGGTTTGCCAGCTAGCTCAGAGTTCACTAGAAACTTTCTCGAATGTTCAGGAAGGAATTAACTTCCCTGATTAGACAAGAAGGGATTTAGTTTCTGACAACCATAGAACATGACAACTTTGCTCTCCCCTAATCAAGAGTGTATCTCGAGAGTCGTGTGAACAAAAGGCAATTTATTTTACTCAGTCAGTACGTGCATTCTTAGTCTCATCAGATTGTAGAGAAAAGGAAGAGACGGGCGTGTTCAATAAAAGATGTTATTTATTGATCAGTCTCTTTTCTCATACATGAGAAATGGATCGATATTATTGCAATACTTATCGTTAAGTAAAGTGCATACATTAAAAGCAGAAGTATAAAATAATACTGTAAAAACATTGATATGGTTTCTAAGCCATATGAAGGTTTAAAATGAATAAAATATATTACATACACATATACATTTGACTAAACTTACTCAACTGGTGTTTCTAGATACGCCTACCCCGTGTACCTGACCTAAGCCTAATACGTGGGCGGGAATAGAAAGTTACAGTTTAAGTTAAGTTTGTTTTTGCCAAGTGAATGACTAAAGAATTCTCTGTGAGGGGTTATTCAGTTCTGTACCTGGAATCTAGGATGGATGAGTGATGGTATCTCTCGTCTCTGCTCTCGATATTCCAGGCTGCCTGCGAGGGCTACCCGGAAACGCCGGTGCTGGATTTCTCGGCTGGAGAAAGCAGCGCGTCTCGTTCTCAGCGCGTCAGGAAGGCGGGGCTGCGCCAGCGGGGTCTGCTCTGCTCTGGGCTTCGGCAAGTATGGCTGCTCCGTCTCGTCACCACCGCGTGTGTTTGCATAGGGCAATATCGGTAATATTTATACCTTTAAGGTGCCGAGATTGACGTAAGGATGGACATAGATACGTCAATAAGGATGTCATACGACCAGGTCGTTAGCACATTCTTTTGCTGAAGTTCTTGGTGAAATCAAAACAATGGCCGCAGGGTTTTTCCCAGGTTGTCATAGGTTTGATTTGTTATGAGAACTCCGTATGACTTATCAGGGGCTGGAGGAATATCGCTTGTCTAATTAGATCGCAAGCGTTATGACCTAATCAGATAACACGTTCCTGTGCCGTAGTGTGGCTTCGTCAGATAACGGTATCTGCATCATGGGGGTTTGCTGCCTCATGGGCTGACTGCTAGTTAACTTGTTGGTTTGTTAACCAGAATAGGGTCAGGAATAGGGGGATCGATTCAGAACCTATAGGAATACATCACACCCACTCCACGCTAACTATGGTCATATTTACTAATCTATGCATAGTAAAACATAGTACAATATGTTATAGAGTATTGTGTATACCTTACCACCCCAAAATACATAAATGCATTTTGAAATTTTCAAATATACGGAAGAAATGCAGTCATATGTATATTATGCGCTCAAGCTGTAGAATAATGCTAAAGTAATAACGCATTTGTATACATTATTGCCATTTGGTATATGAGATTTACACATGAAATGGCTCTTAATACAGAAAAAAAGTTCGAGACCACTTTATCACAGAATATAATAACAATGAACATACCAGCGGGCAGCTAATGTCTATAAGCAGGCTAAAAATAGAAATCTTAGTTCTCTAGGAATAGTTTCTTACTTTAAGCAGAAGATAAGTGTCCCGAAAAATTGTAAAAAATAATTTGGGGCTGCTGAAAAAATTGCTGTCCGTGAACTGGAGGGAAAATTGTTCATGTGACTTTATTATTAAAGTTGAAGGCCAAATTCAGGGAACGCCGTGTACGAGTTTGTTCAAAAGTCCCTATTTCTGTTCTGGTGAGAACATCATATCATTTAGGCTTTCGAAAAAGTTTTCAACAACTTCCTGGGAGAGTTCCACTAACTCGGAAATAGGTGTAACCATGCATTCATGCGCATGATTGTCTCCATTGACATTCTGATTTGGATTGCTGACAGAAGGTCGTACCTGATCGATGCTGCTTTCATCTTGTACTTCACTACCCTTTAATCGTAGTGGTGAAGCTTCCACGAATGCCGTCATCAGGATTGGTAGCCTTTGAGGGCAGCACAAAGCATGAGCCTTGATCGGACTCAACAATGTTTCTGCATCCATTGGCGCATCCGATTGTAGCGTCAGACAGGTGTCTAACACGCATTCTTCTCCGCATCGCAGGCACCTTAATACAGGTAAAACACATCGTTGCCACATAGGTCGAAAGGATAGAAACCAAGTCATGTTCAGGTCTCTAAGCCGGGATAGTCCCAGGATTCTTGATATCCGGTCCCGGTATCCAATGGCTAGGATTGTTTCTTCCCTTGTCGCAGGTGTTTTGTCTGTGACATGGTTTGCCATAACGAAAAATAAGGACTAGGAATAGGATTCCTGCAATCAGTCCTAAAATGAGGGGAAGTCCGCCAAAAATCGAATGGACGAAGTCTGGAAAAATACCCAGTATGGCTTAGTGGAAAAGTGTGGCTCACTGGTTAGAAGAGGCAGACCCTGAAGCAGAGGTCAGACCCGGGACCAGGGTTCAATTCCCGACGCGGCAGGGTCTTGAGCCCAAATATCCACAGACTCAATAATTCTCGTTTCGGTGCCTACTCGAATCACGGGTTCACACTCTGCAGCTCTGGGCATTAGTTGCTTAATCTCCACTACGGCCCCCCCGCGGTGGGATGCCTGGCTTTCACCTTGGGGATGCCCAGTTACGGGTATCTCACAGGGAAAAAGCCAGGACGGGTTCCCAAGGCAAGCGCCGAGATGCCTACGGGTAATCGAGCGCTATATAAGAACGCATAATAATAATAATAATAATAATGGCTTTGAATGGTGTTAATGCCATCGAAAATACTGTCTTAAATACTTGTGAGACCCCACTGGTATCAGAAATATTTAAGATTTCATTCAGGATTTCTGCGAAATGTATGGGGGAATTAGTTGATAACAATGAATGTATCTCTGCAGTCGTCCTTGCGACTTGTAGATCATATGTTTCTTTTGATGACGTCAGCCTGGTCGGCGTCTGAAGAAGCACTGTTTTCATTCTGCTTAAAGAATCTATTCGAATAGAAGTAATTTTCAAGTTGGGCCATGCCCTTGCCTCCCTGTCTGGAAAGGAGCTGGGGAACAATGAGTGTCCACAGCACTTGACCTTCGCAGTCGTAGTTACGAGATAAGGAGTCCCGGGCATAAGACTACAACATCTGCGATCTACAATTAGGATGTAACTCCCATTATAGAGTCTTTGAAAAAACGGTTCTAAACTGTTGCAGGTGTGCCTAGCTGGTGACATGAAAGGTTATTTGAGTTCCCTTCACAGGCTCCATGCAAACTAATTCCGTTACACAGAAGTGTACCGCTTAGTGACATTGCACAATTATTGCCACTAAGAAATACTTTCTGTCCTTTATTACTGACACATGCATGTGAATAGGGCAGGTCCCATGTTGTTTTAATGTACCCCTTTCCCAATTTCTCGTACATGCCAGCCTGTATATATTTTTGGCAGTATTGAAACCTGAAGGTTGAAATTGGAATATTTATTATCCCATGTATTATCCATTCACTGACAGGTCGTTCTGACATTGTCACTGGTAATCTCTCAAGTTTCTCAATGCTCAGGATTGTATAATCAGCTCCCTTTTGGGCCATACTGATTTGTCTATCAGTAAGGTTAAAGATATAGAATAGTGACGTATAGCCTGAACGCAGATTTTGTAACATCCAGCCAAGCTGTACAATAGAACGCAATTGGGACTGACCGTGTTGTAATAACAGTAAGTCTTGCGATAATATGTCGATTGCTGAAGACACAATGCTGTCCAAAGAAAAAATTCTGGAGGACAGAGTCATTAACCCATTGTCCACTACAGAAAGTGATTTTTCCAAATTAATACGGTCAATTTCCCGTATCCTTTCTGCTGTCTCAATTTGAGTAACCTTCCAGGCCTCATTGTATGCTGCATATACAGAGGCTGCTATGAAACGCTTTTGACGCTGTTTGCGTGGTCCCATAGTGAAATCACGCAAGTCAGCACCATCAGTAAGTAAAGTTAGGTGTTGCTTAATTTCTGCCAGTGTGGAAGTTTGTAGCCATTGAAGGCATAATTTGCCCACACTGTAGGTGGTTATTATCCCTGGGCGATGTCTTTGAGGATATCTAGGGTCTGGCCTGGTCATTTTGAACCCCTGTGTTTTGTTCAGGAATCTGTCTTGACAGTTATTAGTATCTGTGGGCCAGATCAACCATTGTTTCCAATCTGGATGTGTTCTGTTTTGGTTTAATACATAATTTACGTCTATCTCTTCTTCTGTAGAACTATTGCTGTTCATTGTTGGTTTTGGAATAGACGGTTTATTTAAGTCTTTGATTTTGGCTAGGCCAAGACAGGTGGTTTGTTGAACAGTGTCATTTAAAAATATAATTTGTTCTGGGATCATGCAGGCTCTAAACAAAGATTCTATACCCTGTACCTGCCATTCTTTTGTACCCCAAACACTTTTCAATTCAACATTTTTGTCCCAATAATCAAAACCAAAAGTATTCATTTGTTCAAAGAATGAGTCTGAATATATCAATTTCGTGTTGGTTATCATGGTCTTCATCCCTGTCTTATTTGACAATTTGAAATAAAATGTTTCAGCATTACTTATGTTAAAACCTGAAAAATATGAATATTTGTCGTAAACGGTTCTTGAGCTTCCTTTTGGAGGGGTTGCACAATGTTCCCATTGATTATAATTTAAAACATTTCTAGGTTGTGCAGATCTATGTAGAAAATGGTTACCATAGTGGTTATAACAGTACATACTATCATAATTTGTAGAACCCTGCAAATAATCATGTTTGGTAAATTTAGCAGACATTACTAAGTCAGACATCATATTATTCATGCTTTCGAAGTCCCAATCATCAGCAAATGAGCTTGGTTTTACAAAGTCACTCAATGAGATCTTAATTTGGTGTGGATATTTCAGGATTTCGACCGGACCATAAATTTCATAGTCAGTGTTATCCCATGCTACCCCACCCGGTATAGGATTGGCTGTGAAGTTGGCTGAAGAAAGTTCTCTTTTCTCGACGTGTGAAGATGTGTGTGGTTTGAGGATCAAGTTGATTTTCTGACTTGCTGTGTCCATTTTAGCATATTTTCCCTCAATGAAGCATCCCAAACTTAGTACCATGATGAGCCAAAGTATGAGGATAAATGCACCAAAACCCACCCAAAATTCAAGCCATGGAGAAACCAGATATGTTTCTTTCAGTTGTTTCAAAAGTTCTTTAGCTTTATCTTTAAAGGTTTTTGATGATGGCTGTGTCTTTGATTCACTGAAGCCTTCAGAGGAATCATCGAAGTTTATGAAGTAGCCGGATGCAGTTCTGTCAATTGTTCCAATTGGTTCAGGATTACTGTTTCTTGCATTTGCACTTGGTACTTCATTATAGATTGGTGTGTCTCTGCTAAATGTTTTTATTTGGGTTTTCAGAGGTCTAAGTTCCATTGCATTGTTGCATAGTCCTTGTTGTTCTTCTCTAGGCGTTTCGAATGTAATGAGCCTCTTAGTTAGGACCTCTGTATTGGTAGCAAACCTTGGTGTTCTGCTACTTATTGGGAGTCCACTTGGCCTACTATTTGTTATCGGCCACATGATTGTGGTTTTACCAGGTCGATGGATACAACTTGGTTCTCCTTTTTACCAGCAAGCGGCGGTAGTACAACTGATCTTGTCCCGTTGACATACAAGACAGGAACTGCTTTTCTGTAAGAAGGCCCAAATTCCTTCTTTACCGCGATCTTTTCTCTGACCAGATCCCCGACTTTTGGAATCCAGACAGGTCTTGCTGGGACAGGTGGTGGTTCTTCAGTGGTTGTTGGCTGTTGTTTCAACTTTATGTTGCTCAGGTCTTTTCTTGTTTTGTTTAAGTCCTGCAAAATAGCCAAACGGTCTTTGATATCAAAGCTTTTTTCTTTCACCACTGAAGTCTGACTATCAAGGTCAGAGATCAACATCCTAGTTCCAAATAATAATTCGTACGGACTGAATCCCTTCAGAGAATTTCTTGGCAAGTTATTTAGACTACGTTGGACACTTATTAGATGTTTGACCCACCCAGCTCCCGAACCTAATACCTTTGCCGTTATAGATTGCTTTATGTCACGGTTTTTTCTTTCAACAATTCCGTTCCCCTCAGGGTGAAATGGACAAGAGTACCGCAATGTCACGCCCATGCTGACCATGGCCTCCTTATAAGCTCTAGAGCTAAAAGCAGGACCGTGGTCCGAATGCAGCATGCCAATCGCGTATGTGCCGATAAAGACTCGCAAATCTTTTATAACAGTTCTGGCGTCAGCCGTTCGCTGGGGCCACATCCATATAAATCTCGTACATGAGTCCACTGCAACCAAGATATATTTATAGTTACCATCCCTTTGTAAGGGACCACAGTGGTCTAGGTAAACACAGGCTAATGGTTTATCCGAGATTAGAAGGGGCGTCTGCGCTGGACGTCTCACCGTTGATACTTTCATTCTTTGACATATTTCACATTCTAGAACATAGTTCCTTGTTTGTCTTCTCATTTGTGGCCACCAGTATCTCTGTTTTAATAATGATACTGTGGCTGAGACGCCAGCATGTATAGAAGCAAGCCCTTCGTGTGCCGCTAATATTAGTCCTAACCTATGTTCCATGTTTGGAATTGCCCTATCCCCCACTCCAGGGATTCGAGCAAAAGGAACATTGTTTGCATCAGTTATGTATGAATATTTTACTGGAAAGCCTTTCGGGAGTGTTTCTATCGAATCCTTTTCTGAAGCGCTGACAGCTTGTAATATTTCGCTGTCTATTTTTGTTTTTGACCGGGTGATGGCAGCTACGGAAGCCGTTTGCACAGCTGCCTTCGCGGCCTCATCAGCCAATGAATTCCCTGCAACGTGAACGCCATCACGTTGATGACTCAGTGTATGTATCACGTGAGTCTTTGGTAGTTCTTTTTGTAAAAGAACTACTTGTTCCCAGAGCATTTTATGCTTGATTGTGCCACCTTTCGCATCCTTGAAACCATTCTGAAGCCAGATCTGCAAGTATTCATTGTAAGACTGAACGCAATAATACGAATCGCACACTATGAGTGTGGGGAATTCTCGATCGGTATTTTCAAGCGCCATCTTGAACGCCAGTAGTTCAGCTCGCTGAGCTGTACAATCTCCTAGAGATTGTGTTTTAGTGATTGCTGGTTTAAATTTTCCTTCGTGCCAGCGACCTTTAACGATCGCGCACGCAGCACTGTAAGCTTGCTTACCCCCCACTGCGGGTTGTGCTGATCCGTCTGTATATATTATACAGCCGTAGTGTTCTAGAGGCAGAATTTCGGTCGGCGGAGGACATTCAAATTCATATTGGAGAAATTCTTGTGTTTTTAAGTAAGGATCAAATTTGTACGCCACGTCTGTTGCAGCAAGAGAATTAGCCCATTGTATCCATCTCGGATGGAGAGCTTTAGCATTTGGAATGCTTGCTTTTGTTACAGCCTCTAGGGCTGGTATCGGTGTCACGATTATTATTCGTTTACCTTGTGCCAGGGCTCGTTCTTTTGCTATAGCTGTCTGTGTTGCGGTAAGAATTTTTTCCGTTGGGCTAAATTTCATTTCAGCCTTAGTGTACAAGTGTGATTTGAATGCAATTGGTACCTTTTCTCCCTCATTAGAGGTCAGGTATGTGAATCCGCATCTCCCTGGGATGACTCGGATCACAAGATTGCGTGTGTTATCACGTGTTTCTAATTTTGTTTTAATTAGCATGTCTGTTTGTAAGGATCTCAATATTTCTGTGTGTATTTGAGTCCAATTAGATCTTTTAAAATCTGGTTTTATTAGATCATAAAGGGGTTTGACCCTTTCTGCGTAATTTGCAATGTATGTTCTTCCGAAATTTAGGAAGCCTAGAATTGACTGTAGGTTTTTTAGTGTTCTAGGTGCTTGGAGTACGGCACATTTTTCTAGAAAATTGTCAGCCAGGCTTTTGCCTTCACTTGATAATTCATATCCTAAGAACAGGACTGTCAGATGGGCAATTCTGGATTTTTTAAAGTTGAATTTGTAACCCTCTGCTGCGAACCCAAGTATTATGGTGTTCACTCTCTTCAAGTGAGTCTCCAAGTCATCATCTGTTAAGTATATGTCGTCGACATATGATAATGCTTCGTCGTCATATATTTGTAGTAATTCTGTTACTCTCGCTGAGAATACTCCCGGGCTGTTCTTGTACCCCTGGGCTAACCGACAGAATTGTTTTTGAGTGCCATTTATTGAGAACGCAGACAAATATCTGCTCTCTGGTGCTATGTTTTGACAAAAGAATCCATTAGAGATGTCTAAGGTTGTTTTGTATTTTTTGCGCACTATGTTATTCATTAGTGCAGCACTATGTGAGTTTTGCACTGCAAAAGTTTTGCAACATGAGTTAAGGTGTCGGTATGAATTGTCTGGTTTGGAGACCGGAAACAAAGGGTTGTTCATTTGTGAGGTGCAAGTTTCAATCACCCCCTGGTATTCTAGCTGATCTAGAATTTCTTTTACCTGTTTTTTAGCTTCTTGCTTAATTGGTTACTGCCTTTGTGCAGTAGGTTGTGATTTTAACTGGATTTTGTGAGGAGGAGAGTCCTCATCCCATCCTACGTGATTTTTATATAAAGCAGGAGCTAGAGCTACTGCCCACTTTCTAGCAAGTGTGTATTTTTTATGAATTGGGATGTGATTTGAGAAGGCAGGCATAATTACTTCTTCGCCATGAGGGCACTCCCTGACAAATTCTGGTGGCCAGTCTTTTTCAGCTAGAAGGATGTCATAGCCCTTGGAGAGATTATCCCAAAATAGTCCCCTTATTTTTCTAGTCTTATCTCCCTCTATACGTAATGTTATTTCGTATATTTTGTGAGGTTTGCTAACTCTGGTGTCTGCAGTTTCCACTTGAAGATATTCATTCGTGTCCACTGTCTCCAGATGATTCATAAGGACTTTGCGAGCTATGCTCACTTCTGCTGCGCTGTCTAGCATTGTCTGAGCCCATTCTCCGTTTTTCAGTTGTGTCCTCAGTATTCTCGGCATTGTTAACTACCTTGATACTGGCTACCTTCTTTTTTGGAAATTGTAATTTCTTTTTTAGCTGAGCAGGTTCCTTGTCTTTGGACTTGGCGTGCTCTTCTCTTTGTTCTGATCGTCCTCTTCTTTCCGATTTCTGCGAGGAAGTCTGAAAAGATTGAGAGGGACGTGTATCAATGTCTTGATATCTATCAGGCTTTTTTATATTATCCCTATTTCTAAGATTATATCTTTTCCCAGAGGGGTCACTCTGGGGTGACCTGTGTCTTTGGGTCGGAGATTTTTCTCTTCGCCTTGGAGACCTGCCTCTGGACTGGAATTTCTTTTCTTTAGGATTGGATTGTTTGTTTCCATCCCAACTCTTTTTCTGTGATGTTGAATTATTATTAAAAAATATTTTTTCAGGACTTTCAATCAGTTGTGGTTTTACTGGTATTCCACCTAGACTATCTCTACCTAGCCCCTCATGGGATTTTTCTATGATTCTGGCAATTTCAGCTGGTTGGTCTGCTATATCTGTCTCCTTTAACCTCTGGCGGATCACCACGTTTGCTGCTTCTCCCTTTATGTTGGCTAATAATATAGCTGAGACCTGCTTGAAGTCTTTTAGTAATTTCATACCAAGAGTTAAAGCGGGTTCTGGACCATATTCGTCTTGAATTTGTTTTAGCACATCTGGTATTACCGAAATGGATGGAACACCGTGCGTTTTTGTGTAAATGGAAGCAAAGACTGTACCCCAAGTGTCACAGTCCTCAATGTGTGGTGCGATTCCCATTGGAAGACAGATAGTCAGAATCCTGTGTTTTTCTAACGGGGTGGTGTCAGGAAACACCGCCTCTATTTGGGTTATTTTTTGTGCCAACCAGAATGGTATTTGTTCCCGTTTAGCTGGTACTTTACCTAGGCAGGACTGTATGTTCTGTGGTGTAATTTTATTTGTGTTCCCCTGGTGAGGGGTCAGCTGTGGAATTTTAATTGCTGGCTGAATTGTAGAAGTCCGCATCACATACTGGACTAATTGTCTATGTATTTTTATTAATTGTTTTAGCTGTGTTAAAAGGTTTGCTGCAGACATCCCGTCGATGTCTGGATGTGGTGTGTATCCGGCTAGGACCGGCCACGTTGCTCCTGGTCTACCTAAGGGACCGAGCCTGGTGATGTGATTATTATGTTTTAGGGCGCCATCAAATAAGAGCAGGTGCTCTTGAAATTTGAGTGGTACTTCCACCTCCTCGCAAGGAGTGTATGTTTCAGGAGGTTCCTCTATTTTGTAATAGTGGAAGTACTTTGTTACAGCATTTTCTGCTGGAAAATGTATCCATGAATAGTATACCTCTGTCTGCCGATATTCGTGTGCCTCAATTACGAATATGACTGTACCACCTCTAGGTGTCAGTCCATTTTCTATAAGTTTTAAGGTTATAGATTTCCTTTTGATGACCGGGATGAGTATTATGTCCTGGTCTGCATCTTGTACAGCAGCATCAGCGGCTGCGAGTTCAGTTGCTAATCTAACTGTCTCTCTTTCTTCATCACTGTCTACCATTTTACTGACAGGATGGTTACTTTGTTTGTTTGCAGATCAGGTTTCTTATGGAAACAAAGATTAGATGCACAATATTCTGGAACAGTGTATCCTTCAACGTTGACTATACCAAGAACCATACATAGGAGTTCCCTCCTGCGAGGTCTGGCGGATATTACCTTTCACCCACTCCAGACGTCTTTGGAGTATTATGGGAAAAGGGGTCTGAGTGAGAAAGCACGACTGAGTTACTTTAAATGTCTTACGTTAGTTTTATCGCCCTTTCCAAACGCGTTGGGCGCCATGTAGTGTAGTTCCTATTATCCCAATAGGCTCTGCGCATTGGAATAATACCTTCAATAGTATAGGCCTAGACCAGACGTTAACTAGGTCTACTACTGTCGATATTAGACTTAAAGTTTTGGGTTTGCCAGCTAGCTCAGAGTTCACTAGAAACTTTCTCGAATGTTCAGGAAGGAATTAACTTCCCTGATTAGACAAGAAGGGATTTAGTTTCTGACAACCATAGAACATGACAACTTTGCTCTCCCCTAATCAAGAGTGTATCTCGAGAGTCGTGTGAACAAAAGGCAATTTATTTTACTCAGTCAGTACGTGCATTCTTAGTCTCATCAGATTGTAGAGAAAAGGAAGAGACGGGCGTGTTCAATAAAAGATGTTATTTATTGATCAGTCTCTTTTCTCATACAAGAGAAATGGATCGATATTATTGCAATACTTATCGTTAAGTAAAGTGCATACATTAAAAGCAGAAGTATAAAATAATACTGTAAAAACATTGATATGGTTTCTAAGCCATATGAAGGTTTAAAATGAATAAAATATATTACATACACATATACATTTGACTAAACTTACTCAACTGGTGTTTCTAGATACGCCTACCCCGTGTACCTGACCTAAGCCTAATACGTGGGCGGGAATAGAAAGTTACAGTTTAAGTTAAGTTTGTTTTTGCCAAGTGAATGACTAAAGATCTCTGTGGGGGGTTATTCAGTTCTGTACCTGGAATCTAGGATGGATGAGTGATGGTATCTCTCGTCTCTGCTCTCGATATTCCAGGCTGCCTGCGAGGGCTACCCGGAAAAGCCGGTGCCGGATTTCTCGGCTGGAGAAAGCAGCGCGTCTCGTTCTCAGCGCGTCAGGAAGGCGGGGCTGCGCTAGCGGGGTCTGCTCTGCTCTGGGCTTCGGCAAGTATGGCTGCTCCGTCTCGTCACCACCGCGTGTGTTTGCATAGGGCAATATCAGTAATATTTATACCTTTAAGGTGCCGAGATTGACGTAAGGATGGACATAGATACGTCAATAAGGATGTCATACGACCAGGTCGTTAGCACATTCTTTTGCTGAAGTTCTTGGTGAAATCAAAACAATGGCCGCAGGGTTTTTCCCAGGTTGTCATAGGTTTGATTTGTTATGAGAACTCCGTATGCCTTATCAGGGGCTGGAGGAATATCGCTTGTCTAATTAGATCGCAAGCGTTATGACCTAATCAGATAACACGTTCCTGTGCCGTAGTGTGGCTTCGTCAGATAACGGTATCTGCATCATGGGGGTTTGCTGCCTCATGGGCTGACTGCTAGTTAACTTGTTGGTTTGTTAACCAGAATAGGGTCAGGAATAGGGGGATCGATTCAGAACCTATAGGAATACATCACAATATAATAATCCATCGTTCCCCTGAACAAGTCACTCGGGGGGGAGATATTTCTGGTATCCCCCTTGCAGGTCATATCAGCATCATCTGCCCAAGGAAAACCGTTCAACAGATCCACTATGATGGCAATGGGAAGGCCATATGAGGAAGCAGGGATAGGCAAAGGGTATCAGTACCTTTAATACTTTTCCTTCCTCTCTTAGATCGAAGCCAAAGGGAATTGCCCCGTCCCAGCCTCCTCCAGCCTCGGATGGCCACAGAGGGCCCGCCCTTTGCCCGGGCTTTGCCCCGGGCGCTCCCGCGGCGCTGTCGGTGATTTTATGGATGCCTCCGTGCGCTCCTCCGGCACTTCCGGTTCTGGGGCACCTGGGAGTTGAAGTCTCCCTCCGCTCGGCGGCCGCGTTCATAACTGCGGCGGCGGGAGGGAGACAAGGTAAGCGGCAAGACCCCCAGCAGCTTTGGCACACAAGTTCAAATGGCCCCCTAGGCAGCAGTAGCACCCGCTCCACCGGTGCTGTCGGTGATTTTATGGATGCCTCCGTGCGCTCCTCCGGCACTTCCGGTTCTGGGGCACCTGGGAGTTGAAGTCTCCCTCCGCTCTGCGGCCGCGTTCGTAACTGCAGCGGCGGGAGGGAGACAAGGTAAGCAGCAAGACCCCCAGCAGCTTTGGCACACAAGTTCAAATGGCCCCCTAGGCAGCAGTAGCTGATGCTATTCAAATGGATGCCTTATGGAGTAAATTTACTACGCAAGTACAGACCACTACCACAGGTAGAATCCTGCTTAATGTCGAGATTTTTTACCACATCATCTGCAGTACAACCTTTGTAATTATCAAGCGAGAGTAAAACAGAGCTGCCCCATATCTGTGCAACAGAAAAGTCTAACAATACTGGTTTGGGGTCAGATTGTGGTTTCTTGTACTCATGTACATGGAAATGACACCTGCTTTGCTTTTCTTAGAAATAATTCAGTGGACAAAATCCAAGCCTTTAATGCAGGACAGAAATCTTGTGTTCATTTAAAAAAAAAAAGTCAGATAGATTGACAACCAAACTGTTCCTCATAGTTGTGGACAAGGTAGAAGTTCTATTAAGTGCCAGGTCAGCTGCCACTACTTGTTCATCCTCCTTTTCTGATTCTGAGTAAGTACTCCTTCCTTTCTTTCAGTTTTTTCTACTGCCCCTCTCCTGGTCTCGCAGTTAACTTTTGCTGCTTGTTCCCGATCCGGTATCTTACGACTTCCTCTAAGAGTTGGGGAGCTGCTTGGCTGTGCCCCTTATCAATGATCCCACTGGTGCCTGCTTCCTCAAGGGAAGATAGATCAGAGCTGCTGTATTTCCTGGACCGGAATCAAGCATCCTAGGACCAGTTCCTGGCTATCAGTCGTCTTCAGCCAGGATAGCTCGACTCCAGTGGCGCAGTGAGCAGGGGACCCACGTATAGGGTATGCCCAGACATGGGTCCCGTGCTAACTAGGCCACTGGAGTCAAGCTATCCTGGCTGATGAAGGCGGATAGCCAGAAAACAGTTCTAGGATGCTTGATTCCAGTCGAGGGAAGACATGGCTTGGCAGTTCGGTCTGGACTGTTCCCATGAGGCACAGGGTCAAGACTGATTTGCATATGGCCATGTCTGAACTGGGGTGGCTTGGTGAGCAAAATAACTATGGATTAAACACAGATCTGTGACTGGGGGTGAATGTTTTGCCATTGTGCAACATTCCGTCCATCTTTTTTTTTTTTTTTTTTGGTCCTCATTTTCGCCCTTGGTTTACCACATAGAAGCACAAGGAGAGAGACACACTGTCACAGATAAACTGGTAGGGACAGCAGAGCTATTTGTGCGGTGTCGCCGCCCAGTATTGTCTCAATACTCCAGATATTGCTGCAGTCAAATACCCATCACTAGTACCGAGACCACCCTGTTGGGTATATCAAGAAAAAGTTACCAAGCAGCCTAATCATTGGGACGGGGGGGGGGGGGGTAACCCCACAGTCCAACACACCGATTATGCCCAGTTCAAGAGGAGCCAAAAGCTTCTTTTGTCAGGATTACCAGATCTTGCTAGGTCTACTTTGGAAGTTTGCAAAACTGAAGTCCGCCAGTCCAACAGAGTAGGTGGTAACGAGTCCTGTCATGTCTTGCAGATTTCTTTTCTGGCCAGCAATATACAGAAAAAGAGAAGGTTTTTAGCTGGACCCCGGGTGAAACCCCAAATATTGCGAGCGAGGAACTTATCGCAACTTCAAAACCCAAAGCTGTCGTAAGTGAAGCACTTATCGCATCCCAGTAGGGGAGCAGAAGGGGACACTCAAAAAATATGAATATCTGAGGCAGCTATCAGCCCACACTTGGGACATGCCACAGGAGAGTCTTTTGAGAATTTTGATGGCCTCTGTGGTGAATAGTAGGCCCTATGTAGGGTGAAAAGATGGTTCCTACGAAGCCAAGCAGGCTTCACTATATCCCACATAACCTTAAAGGATGTAAACCACAGATTCTCAAGGTTATGGCCAGTAAAGGAGGAACCCCACAATGTCTCTGGCAGTAGGAAATCGCCATCGACCTCTTCTAGTAGCAGATTATACCATAATGAAACCTCCCTTCTGGCTGGAGGTTTATCCAGCAAGAGGGCCACTATATTGCTATCTCCCCCTAATAAAAATCTGCCCCTAGCAGAAATCTGAGTGAGCCCAACTTACAATCTGTAAGTATTTAAACCTGGAAAGGCCCAACCCCATTTTAGATAACAAAGAATCCCATGGGAGCAAACAGCCTTCTACAAATAAGTCCCCCCAGACCTCCAAGCCCGCCTCTCTCAATGGCGTTGCAAGACTATCGAGAAGCCAACCCGGGCTCCCAGGGGAATTCCATAGTGGTGACCTACTTGCAAAATAACCCACCTTTATAGAACTCCTAAGTTTAACCCATGTTTTTGCCATGTCCTGCAAAACCTTCTATTTCACCTTTTTAAAGAATTTAGGGTCACCAAATTTAAACAAAAAACCCTGCTGACCCACACCTTCTCCTCTAAGTAAAGCTGCAAACATACATCCAATTCCCGAGTTCGTAGGCATTTTTAGCAACATCCTAGCGTGGGAGAATTGAAATGCCCACGCATATGTTGTAAATCAGGAGCTGCCAGGCCCCCCTTTTCTCTACGACGCCTAAGTTTTTTCCAGGCGATGAAAGAGCTAATATCACTCTGGAATTGACAAAGGAAGTGAAGACCAAGATCGCATGAGTCTTTGACACTCCTTTGCCACAGTAGAGAAGTTTAATGATGCAATTTTATTTATGTCCTTACCGATGTTAAGGCCCAGATAACATAAGGTAAGGCTCAACTGAGCCCCTGCCACTGGCTCAGGATCATTCCAAACCATAATCTGTTTTAGAGGGATTGATCTCATAACCGGACCATTCACAAAAGTCATGAGCTAGAGCGATCACTGGAGGAAGAGCCGTACGAAGTTCTGAGGAAAAGATGAGAATATCATCAGAGTAGAGGGCTACCCTCTTCTCCCATCCCCTATAGATAAAAAGCTTGACGTTACGTTCATCCCTCAGCCGTTGGGCGAAGTGCTCAATATATAAATCAAATAGGAGAGGGGGGAAGAGAGGGCAGCCCTGTAGAGTACCTTGTGTGATGTTAAATGAGTGTTACAGTTCTCCGTTTACCAACAAGGAAGCTGAAGGATTCTGATACAAGAGTCCCACAGCTTGGTGGAATCCATCCCCGATATTAAACTTGCCAAAGACCCCAACAGGTACATCCAGTTCACCCTATCGAAGGCCTTGGTGGCGTCACGCGTGAGTACAGCCAGGGGGAGGGACTCCATATTTCCCATATCAATGGCCCCTATTAGATCGTAGGTCAGTTCGTACAACTGACGGCCCCTCACAAAACCGCTCTGATCTTGATGCAAAATGCCTGCTGCTACCGCCCCCAGTCTGTTTGCCAGAACAACCGCGAAGATTTTATAATCAGCATTTAAGATGGAAATCGGTCTATATGATCCACAGCAAGTTGCTGGTTTACCTGGTTTTAAAATCAGAGTTATGGAAGCACAATTCCAT
Organism: Lissotriton helveticus; assembly: GCF_964261635.1. Lineage (NCBI taxonomy): Eukaryota > Metazoa > Chordata > Amphibia > Caudata > Salamandridae > Lissotriton > Lissotriton helveticus. Next base: position 366,170,375 of record NC_136070.1, read on the forward strand.
GAAGTAGGAGGAGACAATCCTACCTGGAGGATCTGATTAAACAGTGAAGTAAGAAAGGGAACAGTTATTGTCTCCAAGGTCATATAGATTTCAGACGGAAGGCCATCTGGGCCGGTTGCCTTCCCCTTCTTGCTACTAGAAATAGCAAGTCTAACCTCTTCCTGCGTAATAGTTTTGTCCAAAGAGGCACTCTGTTCCAATGACAATGAAGGGAGGGACACTCCCCTCAACCAGTCTTCCACTTTCTCAGCCTCAATATGTTTATCTTCATGGTATATATTGCAAAAAGATTCCCGAAAGGCTCTTCTAATATCTTCATCAGCAGAATACGCCACACCGTCAGTAATAATTGAGTCTATATTATTTCTGACCTGGGCGGTATTTGCCTTCCAGGCTAACAATTTCCCAGCCCCCTCTCCATATTGGAAGAGAGCTAGCTTGCTCGCTTCCCATCTCTCAAGAACCCGTGCATTCAAAGTTGAGCCCAATTCCCCCTTTAGATTAAGTAGTTTATTCTGCCATTCCTGTAGAGTATCAGGAGGCACATCAGGGTGCTAGGCAATTTCAGCTTGCACTCTAGCCATCTCAGTTTCCAAAGAAGCCACCGCCGCTCTATAGATCTTTTTTCCTATATGTAGCCTTGTTGGTTATAAGGCCCCTTAAAAAGGCTTTAAATGTGTCCCAAACACCCCGGGGAAGCTGACCCAATATTGTTATCCATGAAATTCTGAGTTTCAGGGGGGAAACATGGCGGCAGCGAGTTGAGCTGCCGCGGTGCTCCGTGCCTGGGTTCTCGTCCTCCTGCGATTTTTTGAGTTTTGATGGCGCCAGAGGTTTGAATAGGGCCAGTTTGCAGTTCTAGGTCACTGTAGTTCTTGAGGGACTGTTTGTTGCTCTCCCAATCCGTGATTTCCCGTAAGTGGTGCCCGTTTCGCACCGCGTCCCATGTGTGTTGACGGGGCGTGTCTCATCCTCCCAGCGCCGGCAGCCCCGCTCCTGTGTCTGCCGAACCCACTGACAGTACCGTTGCAGGCTGTCCTAGGCTTGCGGCGCTGGAGCCATGCCGCCCTGGAGCTTCGTCGGGGGCGAAAGACCCGCAGCCTTCTCCTGGGTCCTCGCGGTGTAGCTGCCGGTTCCCGCGCCTGTGATCTGAGCGGAGTGGAGGAGGAAGAAGGGATGAAGACAGGGGCCAACAAAGGTAACAAAGGAAGTAATAACACGGCTGCTACTGCGGGAGACCCCGGGGATTCCAGTAAACAAGGTAAGGTCTGCTTTGAGCCTGTGGGTCTCGGAGCTCTGGATTTTTCAGAGGCTACCAACACATTGGTAGTTTCAGTGCAAAATAAAAAAGGTAAGCACGGGGCGAATCGCAAGGGGACTAGAAGAGGTAAAAGCACAGGAATCGGGACTGACCCTGGATTAAACAGTGCTACTGAGCCGACTTCTTTAGAACTGAGTCCTAAAAGCATACCTACTAAGAAAGTTTCTTCCTTTCTGACTGGTCAGGTTAAGGCCAAGCGAGCATATACTTGTAAAGCAGCTAGGACTTCTAAAGGCTCTAAGCCCATTAACAACTCCGGGTCAAAGATAACTCCATCACTTCGGTCCTATTTTAAGGTAATTCCGCAGGTTCTACACTTTTCGGAGCAGCACCCTCCTAAAAATCTCTCTGAAAGTTCGCTGATTTCAATGGCATCGTTAGATCCCAAAGAGGTGGATCCTATGGTTATACCTAGGAATACGACAGTGGATAAAGAGGCCGTACTGGAAGTTAATGCAACTACTGTGGAGGACGAAACTGTTGACAAAACTGTTGATATGGTGGCTGGCCCCCCAAAAGTATGTGAGATCTCCGCTTCTCTCCCTGTAGTTTCAGTCTTTGCATCTTCTCCCACCTCCCTCTTCAACCCTACTATCACCAACTCTATTGCCCCCATCGACCCCTTTGCCTGGGTCTTTTAGTGTGACTACACCACAAGTGGAAGACTTACAGGATTGTGGGTCTGCTCTTTGCAGCACTTTGGCTGAGGGCTGTGATAATATGTTATTGGTCACCTCTTTGCAGTCTATGTTTACGTCTTTGTCAGCGGATAATTAAAAAAGGCTTTGAGACATCAGCAGCAAGCCAGTCTGAAATAAGGAACTTCTGTGAGTCTCGATAGTAAAATTGGCAGACTTACTTCAAGAATAGAAGTACTAGAAGATACTGTAGCTGTACTCTCTCTGTATTTAGACGAAGCAAAGGCAGACATCACTAAGCTTAGAAAGGAAGATCTGATGCTACCTGAGAGAATGGAGTCATTAGAGAACAATGCCCGACATAACAATCTCCGCATCCTGAATGTTCCGGAGGGTAGTGAGGGCTCGGATATTAAGCAATATGTTATCCTGCGGCTGAAAGAATCCTTAAGACTAGACCAATCAGGGGAAGAGTTAGCCATAGATATCCAGCGTATCCCCAGAGATCCTTTTAGGAAAAACCCTCAAAGAACTAAACCAAGGAAAATCGTGGTGAATTTCCACACATATACTCTTAAGGAGGCTATTCTTAATCTGGCCCTTAGGCAGAAATCTGTGAGCGGGAAGGGTTTTAATTTCCAGATTAGGTCAGATCTTTCTAGGGCCACTCTTGATAAACAATGGGAGTTCGGGAGGAGGCTCAAAGCTTTTAGGAGTTACGGTGCTGTAGCTCAGCTAATGTTTCCTGCTGCATTGAAGATTATGTACAATAATAAAATGCACAACATTAGATCGGTGCAAGCAGTGGACGAGCTACTGATGACCATGGGAAATGATAAGGGGGCGTCGGGTTAGGGGAGAGCTTGTATGGGCTTACCCTTAACTCTCATGGACTCTTGGTCATCTAGATTAATATGGGGTGAGGAAGGACCGATATAGTAGGAAGTATGAGAATAATGAAAAGAACATACCAGTAATGGAAAAAGAATTAAGGAAGAATGGAAATGAATATGCATTTAATTATATATACCTATGCTCTTATATAGTGAAAGGAACTTGTTAATAAGTTGATGGCCTGCTGATTTTGGTGCAGACTTTCTTCCTTGGCTATAGGTAGGACAGGAACTCAGAGAGGGGGCACTATCTTCTGGAACGCTCCAGATAGAGCAAGGGTTTCCCATGGGGGAAGGGGGGGATAGGGTGGGGGAAGGGGGGGATAGGGTGGGGGAAGGGGGGGATAGGGTAGGGCACGGGGAGGGGTTGCAAGGGGAAAAAAACATAAAAATGTCCTCATTTTCGGTTTTACCCTAGTTTGTTGTTATTGGAAAGATATGTGTTTATTGGAAGGTATCTTTGGGGCTTTGTTGTTCCCATTGGATTGGTGGTGGTGGGAGAATTTGCATTTTATGAATAAGTTAAAGATTCTCTATTGGAATATCAATGGCTTACGTACCAGCCCTAGAAAGAATAAGATAATGCAGTATCTTCGTGACTCGGATGCACAGGTTATTGTGCTCCAAGAGACTCATCTCACTGAATTTGAGATGCTTTCTGTGGCAAAAAAAAATAGGTGGGTTGACCTATGTCTTTCGACAACGCAATCTGCGAACATTAGAGGAGTTGCAATTATTTTTAAGAAATCTATAAAGGCGAGATTAGTTTCCAAGTTAGTGGATCCAGGAGGTAGATGGGTTATTGTATCAGTAATTATAGCTGGGTCCCTCATTACTATAGTGGGATATTATGGTCCTAATCAGGATGACCCTTCGGTCCTGAAATCCATCTTTTCCCACCTGCTCTCTTTTCCAGAGCCGACTATCTTGGCAGGGAACTTTAATATAGTTTTAGATCCTTATCTGGATAAGTCCCCGACCAACAGGCCTTTAACCCAGTCTAAAACTAGGGCTTTTTTGCTTGAAAATATGAAGCAGCTAGGCTATGTGGATATCTGGAGAGTAAAATCAGGTCAACAAGGTATTTCATTTTGCAATTATAAATATCATCATCATCAGTCGAGAATTGATTACATGCTGATTAGTCAAAAACTGGTCAGCTTGCTGCAAAACATCTTTCCCCTTCCATTTCACTTATCTGATCATGCGGCTGTTTTTTTTTTTTTATAGAATTGGGGGGGGGGGGGGGGGGGGGGGTTCCTAAAAGCCCATCGAGAAGCTGGACATTTGACCGCTCATTGCTCTCTTCACCAGATGATATCACCTTTCTTAAAACTGAAGCTCAGAATTTCCGGCCATCATCTTGTGTGTGTTTTGCTGTTCACCCTATGTGGGAAGAGTATGCCCAGACGCGGGTCCCAGGCTCACTAGGCCACAGGAGTCAAGCTATCCTGGCTGATGAAGGCTGATAGCCAGAAACAAGTCCTAAGATGCTGGATTCCGGTCCAGGGAAGACATGGCTTGGCAGTTCGGTCTGGACTGTTTCCATGAGGCACAGGACCAAGACTGATTTGCATATGGCCATGTCTGAACTGGGGTGGCTTGGTGAGCAAAATAATGATAGATTAAACCCATATCTGTGACTGCGGGTGAATGTTTTGCCATTGTGCAACATTCCGTCCATCATCTTGTGTGTTTTGATTTTCTGAGCAGCAGCAGTGTCTGCCTGCCCTCGGTTACTGAAAAATGCAGTCACCAGTGTATCTCTGGTTGGTGCCCTTCCATATCTGGTGCTTTGTAGCAGTTGTAAACTCTTCTTAGAGTTTCTTGTTGCTCAAATGGGTGTTAATTTCTGATATTTATATGTTCCTCTAATCTTCATTGCTTGTGAGAATGTGTCACTCATAGTCATTGAAATGTCACTCATAATTACACTGAAATAATGAAAATGTCGCATAGCAATGTGAAAGCTCGGCAGCTATGATCAGAGAAGGAGCAGACGCTCCCCTCCCGGGGTACTGAAAACAGCTTTTGGCAGCAGAGAGCTCCCAAGCTACATGCCACATCCTTAATTGATATATATATATATATATAATGTATCAAAAGGACGTGGCGTGTAGCTTGGGTTCGATCTATCTACCTGTCTATTTACACACAAACACACCACCACCAATATAGGTAACCTTATGTCCTTTCTGTGTGAAAACCATAGACATTTAAAGGCAGATGTCTAGCTGGCTTTAGACGGAAATACAGAAGCACTGGCACATGTTTGCTCCTGATAAGTGCTTGTACTCTATCCTAAAGTGTTTTTTATAGCAGAACTGAGAAGCACAGGTACTCCTTTTAAAATTACTCAGTACCGAACCATTTAAAGCACTGCTAAAGCCACAACAAATCGCTAGTTTAAGTGAGCGCATGTGTGCATTGTCAGTTTTAATAAATGTGGAAAAATACTAGCTGTAGCGTGTTTTACTTGTGGCAAAAATAAGTGTGGATGAATACAGAAAAAAATGCCCAAAAAATAAATATGGATAAATACAGACGGAAATGTCAAAAATATAAATACCATAAAACCGGGAGCCCTATTTATGATTGCCATTAGTTATCCTACAAATGACGGAGCTCAACAGACCAACGCTCTGCTGCAGCTGCTGGGCACAAACAAGTTGATATGATCCATATTCTCTGGTCCTGCATTAGGATAAAAGGCTTTGGGACATGTCTGGAGGCTATTGCATTTGAACCTATACACCCTTTATTGGGCCTATTCTTGCTCCATTTTACCCAGGATATTCCTGATCCAACATATCAAAAGAAGTGACTACTAGACACAGACCTGGCAAATGAAAACAATATCTATCCTGAGACAATCGAAAACTGCAATTTCACTCTACATTTCAAAAAGCTTACAATCTCTAGGATGTGACATCAGAAAGTTTTACATAGAATCCTCAGGAGACGAACCACCTAATGACAAGTAGTTTTTTGATAAAAATAAAAAAAAAAATAACCAATTTGTAAAAAAAAAAAAAAGAAAAAAAAAAAAAAATAGACAGCTACATTAAGCAGCATTTCTAAACATGCATTCACAAAGCCAGTAGGTCTAGCTTGCTTTTTGAGCCTTACCATTTTTGTTAAAAACCTGGTGCAGGACAAAAAAAAAGTATATACAATGCATCTATGATAAATTTAAATTGAGGTGTAAAATAGTCCCCCATACATTGCAAGCATGCCTGCACTGTCAATTAAGATCTAATATCTACAAAATCTATATATATATTAGAAATTGACCTTTAAGTTCACAGTATAGCAAAAAAAAAAATGGTAGCAAATCTTCAAATGTTTTCAGCTTTAAGAGAGATTAAATTCCAAAACCACTTCAGATGGAAACAAAAATATGAAGTGGTCTAAAAGGAGACTTAATCAACTCACATTTGTTTGCGTTGCACATTAGTGACTTGAGCGCAGGACTGATTAGATCATTGTGTTTATTAAAAATAAATATCTTAAGTAGTCGATCCATTGTTAGAAGATTTTTATAGTGCAAACTTATCAGGATAGCAATAGAGTTGTAAATGAATTCAGGATTTACACATTTGCTTTTGTAATGACATTATATACACAATATCAACATAAGGTTTTAATGTGACAAAAAGTAACCCACAATAGATGGACAATTTTCTTGAGTAGAACCATTACCCAACGGTACCATTTCACCTCTTTTAGTCAGGAATGATCAACACCATTTTGTGGAAAGTCTGGTAACTATGGCAACCAAAACCAAATGTTGAAACATGATCTTATGGTCTACTACATCGAAGACCACAGAATGGTCATGAAGCACCAGGGTCCTTGTACCCCCCTGGCTCAATCTACAAGCATTTACCTGTAATACTCGAAGCTGTTAATATACCTTGCTTCAAGAGTAATGTTGATCAATCAGTATCTAAAACATTAGATCTGTTATACACTCTAATGTATTTGAAAGTATGAAACGCATGAAGGGTTACCAAGCCATTAGCATGTTTGAACTTTCAACCTACTGCTGCTTTATTACGAGTAAAACCTTCCTGCGACATCATCCCCATGGTAGCATGCAATGGGGACTACTGCAACAGTATTGACAGGCAATGTGCTACCCACTCCTATACATCTAAGATACCCTGCTTGGTCACATGTGCTTGAAGTTCACCAAGGTAACCTCCTCACACTTTTTTGTACCCGGACAGCCAAAATGTTTATTACTGATGGAAACCCAACATTGAGACGAGTAGCTGGAAGTCTTGGGCCAAGCTGGTGCTTCTCGCCTCCCATTAACTTTTTGGTCATCAACATCTTTTTCTCTTTTACTCTTGACTGGCAACCATTCTATAGCGCATATGGAAGGGTGTGTTAGGAGGTGAGTTTTGGTAGTTCGGAGCCACCTTGATTCTTGCAAAACTGAAAAACAAAAAAATATAATTACTTTGCCACTTTTAGGACAAAGCGGTAACATATTTACAATCATTTCTTTACCACAGTTTTGTTGCACTCTTACATAGTCCTAAACATAATATACCATATACCTAAATATTAGTCAATAAAAACTAAAAATGTTAACTTCAGCTACAACTGTAGGAGACATTGTAGCAGCGTTCAGTGTTCTGCAGAAAATTGCTTTTTTCTGAAAACAATATCTTACTGCTAATTTTCTTTCTGTTGACTGATTGATAATGACACAATAAGACCATAACCTCTGTGCCAACAGAATCGAGGTAATGTTGGAAGTAATATTGTACAGAGCTGTGATACTTGAACAGCACTGCCCCAAATACCTCCAGATTGCTCTATCTGCAGTTTTGGGAACCCAATGCCAGGGCAGTGGGCAGACAACTGGTAGATTCAAGACTGCAGATATGACATTAACAATAAAAGCAAGCATGCGCAAAAACCAAAATATTAAGGGCCAGAGGTTATAATTTTGAAATACTTTACCCAATACGTTTCAGAAATTTGAAAACAAGAAAAAAAAAGATTAAATAATAAACTCACAAATAAGGACGGTGTTGGAGGAATATTGGACGCTGAACTACTGATATCTGCATAGTCCTGCTGCTGCTCCTTTAAGGATATATTCAACAGCTTTTAGCACCCAATGAAGAGAAACAAACGGAAAATTGAAAACAAAAGAAATCAGAACACCACCACACATTTGACCAAGGCTATGCTTACACAGGCAACTCTTAAATGGGCTACATTAAATATCACTGAAGGTAACATTCTGTAAGGGTAGAGGAACCTGCTAATGACCGCAGCACACAACAAAAGTGCTAACATTACTTACAAGTAATTACTTCACTCCATTTCCATTTTATCCCATTCTCGTCATTACTCTACGAGGGGAGCATGCTACACTACACAGGAACACCGCTGCCTTAATTTTTTTTCCCTAAAGAAATTGTTTCACCCTACCAGTTGGATAAAAGACTTCCTACAAAGACGACATCTTCTAAGGCCCACAAGCTTACCTATTCATTCATCTCTGCACAGTAAAGGAATTTCCAGTAAGTAACTGAAACATTACCTTCTCATCCATTTCCTTGTTCCAGTCATTACTCTGTTGAATACACCAGCAAACTGTGCAATATGGGCATATGACCATTTCCATGCCAGAATCATCCATGACACAAACAATGGATGCAACACCTGTGAAATTTAATTCAAAACCATCCACAACCCTCAATCACCGGTTTCATTACAGCCTAGAGAACTCCAGAACAAAACAAAAAAAAAAAAAAAAAAAAAACCAGATACTTAGTGCCCCGATTTAGGCTGAAACAACCTAAAAAGAAGCGCATGTTATCCTGCACTGCCTTCAACTACACCACCAGGTCTGTGTACCCACAAGAAAGGTGTACTCACAAAAAAGATAAAACTGGATGAGTCAGGGTAGGTGGTTCATTTATCTATCGATGATAGTGTGGGGAGGAGTTTTTTGGAGGGGCTAGAAAGACAGGGAACAAGTGCCTAACTCCCCTTAGAATATTTATTCAAACAATGCAGTGGAAGTAAAGAGCCGTTCACTGCCAATTTACAGAAATTGACAAGAGAATTTTCACCTTGTAGAACTGAAAAGGTCAAGCAGTGATGCTAATGAACAGGAGTATCACTACACAACTCCACTGTTATATAGAGTCTAACCAGGCTCTTAAAGTACCTGCTCAAAAATCTAGTAGAAAAAAGAAAAAAGTATAAGCTGTTTTTAAAAGAGCCTCCTATAGCCTGCCTTTTAGTGGTTCAGGGCCTAACTTCAGTGGTTGTCATGGAGTAAACTCAACTGGGGATTAGATCTGCTGAAACAGACGGTGGGACGGAGGAGAAATCAGGTCTTTATAATCTAGCCAGTTACCGTAAATACAATACATTATTCATAGAGATTATTGTAGGAACTTCATTGTGGGATGAGGAGGGAGGGCGTAAAAGACATTTAAAATTTAACAAAAACTCCCCCAAAGAAAAAAAACGTTGTTGAAGGCAGTTAGGGAAGTACCTTGTATATCTATTCAATAGCTTGGAAAAAAAGAAAATAAAACTGTACACATTCCGAGGATGCAGCATATATGGTAAAGTTACAAGAGGAGAATAAAAACCTTGAAATCTGCCCAGGGTGCTGCATATCAGATCTATTATGCAGCAGTATTTGGTTACATAGTTTATATGTCACTTCACTGCTTTCACCACCACACAGTAATGTTTATTTTATTTAAAAAGTTTTATATAGCGCTGGCTAGACCCGGGGAGAATCTTAACACTGAAAATTTGTTGCGAGATTATACACGACTTGCCTCCAAATGGCAACAAAAATATTATTTCTGTCTTACCTGTAGATATTAACTAAAACTTTATATTTTAGGTTTTCTTTAGTTGATGCTCGGACTAAAAACTGACTTGCATGTAGAACATTATCTTCGCCCACCTGCACCAAAAAAACGGTCCCTCTATTTACTCAAACAAGCTAGTGCACTTGACCAAGCCAATGAAAAACTTGGACTCTTGGGGCTTTTATTGGAATGTGACGTTAGTCACCAGTTAACTTTCACAGAACGATAAAACTAGCCCTAGGTCACCAAATTTTTAAGAACATACTTATCATATGACATGATATATTACAATCATATCAAGCAAGGCTAGAAAGGAATTGACTCACCAAATCAGTATATGGCACTGCCCGCCTGCCACGCCCCCATCCCCGTCGCAAAGATGAATGGAGAAGTTTTAAAAATGATGATTAGCAATATGTTTTTGTACTAGGATAGCATTGGCTGAATTTCAAATCAAAATCGGAGAAAGTAGTGTAAATGCAGAGAAAATAAAGCTGTTTTTCAGTACCATGCCTACAAACGTTTCTCTTCTGCTTTGCAACCCAATTTTGAGGCAAATACGTGACGTAGAAGTCTATCTGCTGCTAGTCCACAAGTCAAACGTCTCAGTATCTGAAAGGAAGAACACATGAGAAACAGAAATAATACTCCATTATCTGTGGGCAAAAGCAGTGGGCTTTATATTATTTTAAAGCAAAATTGCATACTTCTTTATAACCAGAAACCGGTTAGGAGAAGAACTGTGTAAAATTTTAACTGGAGTCTGCAAAATACAAAGATAAGATGCGTTAGTTTTTGGTTTATTACTCTGTCTGGTTTTCACACATTCGGTCGGTTTATGTACGATAACTTAAAGTTACAACTTTCACAATAGCAGAACAGTGTTGGAAGAATATTGCACATGAACTGCTGCTACTTGCACAGTCCTGTCTCGGCTCCATCCAGAATATACTTTTTCTGCTGTCTTTGACGCCCAATGAACAGCAAACAAAGGGCAAATGGAAGACTGCAGGTGGGAGTTGATCAATGTGATATTTAATTATAAAAGTTAATTTACTTTTAATATCTAAAAACAACTATAATTATGAATGCATAAAAACATTTGAGACATTTCAAAATAGATGCTACACAAAACAAAAAATCATTCATCATAATATGGAATAAAATATTCAAAACATTTCGTGATTGCACCATGAAACAATGGGCAATACAATGTTACATGGTACAGAGATTTCAAGTCATTACACATTAGAGAGCATTTTGATTGCAGATCATGTTTACAGCTGTTGGACCTTGCCCTTTTTGCAGGGTCACCCACAGACCTTTAGCCTTCCTCCTCCTCCTACTTTTTGCTGAAAGTCTTTTGTTTCATTTGAGGCTCTGCACTTTACTGCCACTAACCAGTGCTAAAGTGCTTGTGCTCTTTCCCTAAAACATGGTAACACTAGCTTATGACCAATTGGCACATTTAATGTACTTGTAAGTCACTAGTAAAGTTGAACATGTGCTCAAACCCTGTACATTAAATGCAACTAGTGGGCCCGAAGCACTGATTGTGCCAAGCACTTGCGTAGCCCTTTAAACATCTCCGAGGCTTGCCACTGCAGAGGATGTGTGTGATGTTTAAATTTGCATTTCAACTGAGCAAATTAAACCGCATCCCGGACCATTACCTTCCTTTTTAATACATATAGGTCACCCCTAAGGTAGCCCTGGACAGCCAAAAGACAGGGTGCAGTGTATTTAAAAGTAGGACATATGTCCTTTAGTTTAACATGTCCTGGTAGTGTAAAACTCTTCAATTCGTTTTTCACTACTGCATGGCCTATCTCTCCCATAGGATAACATTGGAGTTGCCTTGTTACATTTTGTAATTGTAATATCCAAATGGGAAGAGATGCCCAGTTAATATTTGGTGACTCTGGAATCCTAATGTAGTTTCAAGAAAATGGGTGATTTACATTAGTGAATAGCAGGGGAAACTTTGAACTGCATTTGGCACGCTGCACTTTATTTGGCATTTTGCTCCCGCCACCGGACAATCAGCACGCCGCACTTTACTTCCAGAGCTGGGAAGCAACTGAAAAGCGCACCGCACCTTCCTGAGGACTCAAAGCCCCACAGCTTGTTGAGGCAGGAACCACAGGAGTCACAAAACGCGCGCCAGACGGCACATAAAGCGACCTCAGGACCCAGCTGCGCGGGCAAAGCTCGGACACAGGGCGGGCCCGTGTGAGACCGAAGGAGGCTGGGCTGGGCCCCCTATCTTGAACTTGTTCTCCCAGGCAAGAGTGAAACATAAGGGTACTGCTCTTGGATTTAAAGAAGAGTACTACATCCCCTGGAAATTGGAGTTACCAGTAAGATAACTAACACTTTACATGAATTGAGGCCGGGTGAATAAGATGGAGAAAAGAAAGACAAAAGCAAGTGACACATTGAAACCACCTAGTAAGCCTAAAAATACGAATATCACTTTGCTAAATTATCTCACTGGGGCTGTAGGTGTTATCGAAAAACAGATTTCTTCAGTAGAAGAAACATTAAATATGGACTCTTTGGGGTCCATATCTAATGATAAAGTCATTTCATTGGCTGATAGGGGGGTAGATGAAAGACACATTTTTGGTAATTCGAATGCTGGGAAAGCAAAAAATGGCTGCATCCAGATTATTTCAGATGACATCTCCACTAGTGTTCTGAATATTGACACTTTACCTCCCTCTAAAAAAAATAACGTGCAACACATTAAGATTAGAAAGTCCCGATATTTCCCTGAGTGGAACGCACTCAATCCCATTTAAAGTTACGTCTAAGATTAACCCAAAAAAACAGCAGGTGATAAAAGGCAAAATCCAGACAAAAAAAAAAAAAAAAAAAAGTACAGATAATGTATTTTGCTTAAAAAATAAATATAATGTACCCTCCATTGAGATTGAGAATTTGTCTAGCTTAGTAAAATAATGAACCGAGTTTGTTAAACAGTTTATTAGCACCCTGACAGCTAGGTTGGATAAACTTGAAGTCGGAATGGAGAAAGTTTTTGAAAACCAGAGCTTGGTTTCACAAAAGGGGAGTATGCATAATACGGGGTCATCTTGTACACTCCCAAAGATCCAGAGTGAGAATATGAACGATACACCACTAGTACCAAAAAGGCAAAATGGTGAGAGGGATAAGGGCAAGGGGACGGAGACACAACTAAAATCAATAGTAAATACGCATAATAGGGGAGAAGTGACTCGTGAAAAAGTGACAGGAAGGTCGGAAAATCATATGGGTAAGAGAGGTGTGTGATTTAACATCAAGAACACGCCCAACACATTTTTGTCCATTACAAAGTTTTAGTACACAGATTTTAAAATGTTACCCCCGGCCGCCACTCCGTTTACTGTAGTTCTGGCCAATGTTTCAGCTCCCCCCCCCCCCCCCCCCCCTCAGGGAAACATGGATCTCACGGAGAATTAAAGCCATGCATTGCTTAGGGGGTAGAACAGGATTGACCAGTGCTATGTTTAGGGATTTTAAAATGGTGAGGATACGCTGGGTTGGAAACAGTAGGAAACTTTTTCAAGGCGACTGTGTTGTCCTCTCACTTGGAACACCATCCCTGGTAAAGGAAATCTTATACAAACATCACCCATACTAGTATTAATGTTCTCCCTCTGCTTTTTTCTTTTTTTTACCAGCCCAAATATTCTTTAAAATGGAAATCATCCATACAGCCTGTTTATTTTCCATTCTACAATCTCGAGGGGTCAAATCGATTCGGGCCTCTCAAATCACTAGTGGAGAATGAATGACTATTCATCAGACAAGACCAGAGTGTGATTATTAAGGGTTCCGATATTCAAACTGCCTGTGAAGCCCGTTTGACTAAACAAAATTTTGTCTCGAGAACTGATTTGCGGGAAATCCATTTAAATGGTGAAGAAGCTTTTGAGTTAGCCCCAATAATTAGTGATGTATTTGAATTGGGCGAAACCAGAGTTCCAGCCGAGCCGTGCAACCTGGGATCGAACCCATATGTCAGATTGCTTCTGCCCTTGGACTAAATATCCCCCAAAAGTGTTAGTGTTCTTTTTTGGAATAATACAGTTTGGATTGACTTTGACATTTTGTGTGTACTAGAGACCTGGGTGATCGGTGAAGTGCATATAAATGGTTTCAAGACATTTCATACTCCAGCAATTCATTCAACACACGGGAGACCCAAGGGGGGAATTTGTGTTTATGTTTCGAATTTGGTTGGGGCATTAAAGATTGAAATGATAAAATTTGAAACGTATCAAATAGTACTGATTCGTATAGACTGTAAATGTATATCAATTGTAATCAATTTTTATAATAATGTTGAAAAAGGAACAGCTGGGGGTCATATTGAAGATGCTTAGTTATGATCCTAATAAATTATAAGGCAATCAGAGACACTGAAATGATTACCATTTGGGGAGGTGATTTCAATATTGGTTTAGGTCTGTTAGCGGGGCTTCGAAAATGCAGCCTAACAATAGAGGAGGATGATCCCCGGATTCATTTTGTGCACTCTGATGGGGGGGGGGGGCGAGTTGTTTAATGAGATTTTATTCTCGTAGGACCTCGGTTTTGCCAATTGACCGTGCTCCCCTAGAATGGATTTTGGGCATACCTTTATAGGCAGGGGATTAGAGTCCATAATAGATTTTATAATTGCCCCCAACCATTACCCAAATTATATTACAAGTTACAAAACCCACAAAAATGTAATGAGTGATCACTTCCCTTTAAGCATTAACATTATCTTCCCAACTGTTTTAGAGCGACAATATAACAATCAAGAACTTTGGACCCAGAATGTACAAATGGTATACAGAATGGCTATACTCTGCGTTGGTCTAGCCATGATCCATCAGAGTTCAACAATCAAATTATAACAAAGGCTTATAACTCAATTTTAATGTGTCTGGAGGAATCTACTTCTTATGAAAATATATTGATAGCATTCTCCCAAATGACATCAACTGTTAAAAACTAGCTTCAAAGGAAGGGTGATTTGACTCAAATTGTACTAAAACAAAGTTAAAAGCGGCACTTCATATGAAAGAGATAAGGGGGGAATTAGAGAATGCAGGAAGTTTTATAATCAAGTTAGAAGGTCACAAAAGAAAGAGTTAAAAGTAAAAGCTTGGGTTGCCCTCCATGAAGCCTCTGAGCAAGTATAGCTCTTTATTCTGGCGGGCGGTGAATGCGCAGTTTTTTATTAAGCCCGATGTCCCATCAATAGGTGCAATAAGAGGAGAAGATATGGGTAGATTTCTTGGCAAATGTCGATAATTCGCAAGGGGTTACAGAAAGTGTAAAAGACTGCACAAGCCAGCAGGGGGGAGGTCCCCTTGTCTTCTTACCTATTGACTTTAAAATCACAAAGATGTTATAGGGGCGATAAATGCAAGTAAGAGTGGTAAGGCCCCAGGCCCAGACGGGGTGCGAATTGATTTGTTTAAATCAATTCCAGCATTATGGTCCCCGTTGATAACACAGGTCCTACAAACCTGCTGTGTCAAAGGTTTCATTAATACCTGGTCGGAGTCGATGATTGTACCGATTTTTACAAAAAGGGGAACGGTAAAACCCTGCACGCTACTGCCCGATATCTTTATTAGACTCCCTGATGAAGGTAGCAGGAAGGATTGTTTTAGACCAGATGCAAACATGGGTAGAAGAAAATAACACTTTAAGTGATGTACCAAGCTGTTTTAGACCGGGCCTAGGAATAAAGGAGCAGGTTCTAATCTTAGTATTTTAATTGGAAAATACACTCAAGCTTAAGCAGTGAGATTTTATTTGGCATTCGTCGACCACACAGCCGCTTTTGACTGTTATACACAGTAAATTGTGGAACATCATGATTGATTTAAAGGACGATCCGGTCCTGGCACAGTTTTTACGACAATTTTATACGGGGGCAACTGCCAAGGTTCGATACGGAACCAAAGGGGAGTGTACTGCGTTGTTTGAAGTAGAGAGGGGGTAAGACAAGGATGAGTCTTGGTACCATTCCTGTTCACCCTTAATACCAATGCTTTGGAACAGGAGTTGGTGGCTAAGGCGAGGGACCCACCTTATGTCAACAAACGCCCGATAGTCTCCCTTCACGAAGATGACGCAGTGCTCATGGCACGCACGCAGTTAGGTCTACAAAAAGCTCTTGCATTTTATACTGGTGTTATGGATGAATAAGGTCTAAAACTGAATGCCAAGAAAACTTGTTTTATGACCTGCGGGTGGGGGAGACACAAATGCAGGAGCCTTCCAGATGGGGTAAGTAGACTCCACTTATACGTGTACATATTTGAGTGTTTTATTTAATCGCACTGGTTCTTGGGGTCAGGCGGTCAAGAGTAGGAATCTTCTCTTCATGAAGTCGACCGTGACTGTCGTCAATTTCTCAAAAAAAAAAATTGGTAAAAGGCCCCGGAAATTCTTCTTAAAATTTACCAGACAAAATGTTTAAGTATAGCTACCTTTGGGGCAGGAGTTTAGGATTCCTCCCCCATTCAATATGTTGAAAATGCCTGTTTAAGATTTGTTCTAGCTGTACCTGCTAATTCCCCTGTTTTTAATTGCCATAGTGAGCTTGGGATTCCATATATTTCAGATTTTATTAAGGTACAACCAGTGTTACTCTGGCACAGAATTTGGACCTCCGGTAGCACAGGCCTAAATAAAGAAATAATAAAGGATTCAATTAAGTTGGATCATTCCACTAAGATTACTTGGGTAAAATATGTAAAAAATGATGCATGATCTTGGGCATCCAGATTATTATACTTCCCCAGATACATTGAACTCTTTGTCATAAGGAGTTTAAAGTAATCTGCATGACCCACGTTGAGAAAATCAGACTTGCAACAGAGATGAATACATCTGTGGTTGTCTAACACCAATTGACTGTAATAACATATGATATCCAGCCATATCTTTCATGCTTTTTAGGGGACAACGATAGGTATGTTTTAACTCGTTTTAGGTTTGGGACCTTTCACCGACTAATTGGCCATCCAGAGATGAATGACTGGTCCAGAGAACCAGGTCATTGTCCTTGCGATGATCTCTCCCCACAAAAAACTATTCATGTGATTTTATTTTGCAAATTGTATGCGAAGGAAAGATCTAGATGGATCTTGCCTCTCTTAAGGTTGGAGGGATGGAGGCAATGTCGACCTGCCTTTTTATATTTACAGCGATTGGATAGTGATTATTGTATTGGAGTGGTTGCTGGCTTTTTAAAAAGTATACTGAGAGCAAGGAAAAGTATCATTGTCTGACTTTCTTAGAAAGTAGATTCGAATTTATCAAATACTGTAGGACTGCTCTATTTGCAATGTCTACCCCCCAATATAATATGTTTGGATTAATTGTGAATATTTGTATTTTAAAGAATTCCTGACTGATATCGGATAAAGCTCTTTTTGGTTTGATTTGACTGGCAGGTATAATTTTATATACTATGGTAACTTTCAATCTCTGTCACTACTGTGTATGTGAATATCTTTATGTACCCTCCAATATATCTTATTTGATTATAAATCTATATGAAAAAAGAGTACACCCTTTGCTTATTTATTCTCTTGATGTATTCACCTTTTTAATTACATAAATTGATTGAGAAAAGTCATATGTTTGAGGCCACCTATTTGGGCACTCAAATAATTATGTTAAACATACTATTACCATATTGAAATGAAATTCCTTGTAGGCACTTTTACTAGACAAAAAAAAAGTTTTAGAAAGTAGGCATTTTCTTGCAAAGTCAAAAATGTCGAAGTTTGGTTTGACTACACCCTAACCTTCTCGGACCACATCTCCACTGTTAAAGGTACCCGTTTTGAGGTCCTGAAAATGATTAGGAAGATTCTAGGGCTTATTCCGGTCTGAGCGAAAAAAATAGCAGTCCAGGTTCCTGTGGTATCAAGACTAGACTACTGCAGCATCCTCCATCTAGGGGCCTCCAAGAGGAGCATTTATATGCTTCAGAGAGTGCAAAAGACAGCAATGCATATGCTGCTCAACATTTCCAACAGGGAAAGCTCTGGACACACTTCACTGGCTCCCTATTGAGGAAAGGATATCCTTTAATGCCCTATGCTATCTTCACAAATTTCAGCAGTGCAAAGGTCCGAGTTATCTTCTTCCTATCTTACCATAACACCCAAAACACTGTTTAAGATCAGCTTGTACAGGATTTGTCAATGTTCCCAAATTCAATGGAAAGCGGCTTGGTCGTAGCTCTTTTAGGTTCCTGGCAGCCAAACAGTGGAACCTACTTCCTTTGCATCTCAGACTAGAGCCTTCAGAAGCGTTCTTCCGAAAACACCTAAAAATCTGGCTGTTTAGGAGAAGTTCAAACAACCAGTAGAGGCAGCCCAGTTACCCTCTTGGTCTATCGGAATTCAGCGTGGGGACACTCCGTACTGGATCATGCGCTCTATAAACTGCTAACATAGCAGAAGTACTGCTGTGCTGCTGCAAGGACTGCAACTCTGCTGGACTGCTGCTCTGAAGAAACTGCAGCCCTGACCGGCTGTCCTCTTGACTGGGTGAGAAGGACTGGACCTGCATCTCTTGAACGATTCCAAGGGCTAATTGGCTGGCCTTCGGATCAGACGCCTCAGGGACATAAAGGGGTTCCAACTACCTTGAACCCAGCACCAGAACTCTGCCATCTGTGAGTCCAGCCCTCCCTAGTGGTGTCAGCCCAGTCTGGTCCTTTGGAAGTGGGCCTGAAGGTGCTCAAGCCCAGCTGTTGTCCTCATAGGAACAGAAGCGAAGCCCCGCAAAGGCCTCCCTGCACAGCTGCCAGCATCTTCGGAACCAAATTGCTTTGTAAATGCAACAGGAGAGATCGTATGTCCAGTCACCTAAAAGCGCTCCACTGGCTAAGAATCGACAATAGGGTCAAATTTAAAACTCTCAGCCTCATGCATAGAATAAAATGGGGAAATGCACCCAGATACATTCAAACCCTTGTGCATACCTACACGCCTGCCCGTTGCCTGAGATCTGCCACTCAAGGCCTTTTTTGTATCCCTAAAACACACCGTGCGAGGATGGGAGGAAGATTTTTCTCTCCTAGGCCCTAAGCTTTGGAACTCTCTTCCGCAATCCCTCCGTCTGGAAACTCGTTACACCTATTTCCGCAAAGCCATTAAGACCTGGCTGTTTAACCAGTGACCTGTTCTGGTTTTCCTCCTGTGACTTTTTCCTGCCCTTCTGGTTCAGTATCTTTTTAGCGCCGGGAAACCCTTTTTGGGTAGCTGTCGCGCTCAATAAGCCTAATAAATAAATAAGCAACGCTAAGCCCTGCAAACCCTTGCCGCACAACAATGTAAGGTTTCACAAAGCAATGCAGACAATGCACCAGGATTTAAGGTACAGTGTTCAGTGGACCTAGTTGAGTCCATGTAGCCAGTCTGCGCTTCATTGCGGTCGGCTTGAACTTGCGACTTTGTCCCAGTCTTGTTACTCCTATAGGCTAACGTGGGGAATGGTTTAAATTCCTTCAGGCTGCAACAGTGGAGCAGCCTCATATTGTTTCCCATCACTGGATTTGCAGTGAAAACCCCTTTTCAGTGGTAAAGGTGGCTTTGTCATGATTCACGTAGAAATGCCAGTCCTAGAAATTGGGCATTTCTCCTCTTTAAAACTCATTGTGCTTGGCTCCAGTCTACACTGGAGGTTGAAGGAGAACATCTGGACATTACCCAGCGACAGTTATAAAATATGGGGCATGTAACTGGAACAGACCTCTGCAATTTGTGGGCTAGATGGACAGATTGAGGAAGAGGTTTTGGCTCTTCGAGATCATGGTACCACTAAGGATTAAGCTCTGCATTCCACTGCTTAGTGACAGACAGGTCTTAAATTTACAGGAGACATCTGGGATTCAAAGGGAGACCATTAAAACAGCCCTCAACCTCAAATGCACACAACAGTGTAACTACTGGTGTCATACTTCAGCAGGGGAGAGATATGCTTGTGGGGACGTGGAACCAGAGAACCTGGAACTGTGTGGTACACACTGCAAGAGGAACCTGTTGTGCAGACAGAGGATTACTGCCATTGAAAGAGACAGCTTTCCCTTCTTTAATAGTGGCTGGCCTGGGCTGACTACTTGCTGCTGTATGGCACCCTGAATTGTTCTCTCCACGGGCTGTTGACTTGCTCCCTGTTCTTTCAAAGATCTCCTATGAGGGACCCACACCATCTAATTGTGACACCTAGAGAGCAGTGTCCTCAAGTGCCCACATTGTCTGCTAGAACCCAACTGGTAGCACACCGTGAGCATGGAACTAAGAATTGTGCTTGGAAACCGGAAAAAAGCAGTAAAGGTATGTATGGGGCAGAGACATGCTTCATTTAAGAAGCTAGTGGATTTTTGGTTACAACGGGCAACCCTGTTTTAAAGGTTTTAGAAGCATTTTCATGTTCTGCTGCTCGATGGCAAGGATAACCACCAACTGAGAACAGGAATGGAAAAATGAAGAGGATTCACATGCATTTTACCATACAAAGTTTAAATTTGTTTCAATCTAATTCTTGCACAACAGAAGCAAATTTAAAAATGTTGTTAAGATTTAAAACAGTGTTAATCAAATCAGTTATTGTTACAATACAGCTGCTAGTTATAAATACTAAAAACACTTACATAGCAGGCGGTGATGTAGATCTGACCACAGCTTGTGGCAGAAGTCAAAGAATCTGAAAAATACATTTCAATGGTTGAGTACAATCAGTCAAAGTGTTGGTTACAGACAGATCAATTGGAAAGCGTTCAGCATATTGGCATCTGCCATAACTCAGGTTTGCATAGAAGCAAAATTACACTTAATTAATTACAGCCTTCAATATAACTTTCAAATCACAAATCCCAAACAAAGCCAGAATCGGTGGTAACAGTAGGAACATAGAAGCTGTGCAGGACGATCTTCGTGACAAATTCTTAGAAGCACAATAACAAATCCCCTTTCCTGCACCCAAAAAAAACAACACAGATTAGATCCCCATTTAGAAACACTCTCCAAGGGAAGGGGGGAGACAAACCAGTTCTATAATCTGGTTCGAAAAGCACTCAAGTACACTCCCAATTTGAAATGTGAACAGGGAACTGTGCCGAAACTATTCCAATAGTTCAGAACCTGGTACTTGTATCTTTTGATACTCTTGTTTGCAGTGTGCTATTGAAGGGGTGTGTATAGATGGTGTGTGCCCTATTCCTGTGTTCAAGAAAGTGGTGTCTACAGGGTATGGTTTTCCTGGTTCTAATCTCAATTCTTTTTACCCCTTGCAATGAGGAGCTCCTCTGATGAGAAGCAATAACTAGTGGGATTGTAACAGAATGGGCTTGTGGTGGTGGCTTACATGAGGCGTCTCTTATGTTTAAGAAAGAATGGCTAAGCGCCTAGAACAAAAGTTATTTTTTTTTTATTTAAACACACCCCTATTGTTCTTTTCAACCAGATCTTTTAACTAATCAGTCGCCTTATGATGTGTTTTCTAAATGGGGAGTTATTCTTATGGTGAAAGGAGACTTGATTTTTTGTTTCTATGAGTGGAGGGCTCCTCCTTTTCCTCTATGCTCCTTTTTGTGGTGAGAAACTCTTACCAAAAAGATGAGACTTATGTCAAACAAATGAAGCTCTACAAACCAAGACAGACCTGTAACTGTTGCGAGCGAAGTTTTGCTTTCAGTCCCTTTGCACATTTTTATATATCTGCTCTAGAGAATTTGAAGTATTTTTAAATAGTATGACGGTCTCTTCTCACCTCATCCTGCCGCCAAAGGTCAGTATTTCCAGGGCATCTTCAAGACAGTGTGTGTGCATGTTTTTACCTAGGGAGACTGTAAAAATCAACATGGTCTCATGATGTTTAAGTAAAATAAATAGTCACACAAGCTGAACAGCCCTGTCTCTTTATGGCAGGCAAAAGGCATGCACATCATACACAAGAAAAGCAATAAAATCAGCAACTAAAATCTGCCAGCAAGGTAAACATCCATGAATGGCATGGCTTGAGAGTCAGCCCAAGTAGTGGTGATCATGATAACCCCTGCACTGTGCCCACTCCAAAACTGACATGCCCCATTACTTACATACAATGAATTGCAAACACGCATTGTCTGTTATATTGTGGTCGTTGTTGGCTGCAGTTTTATATGCATGACATGTATAAAATATCTTACAGTACAGTACCCTTGTCTTTACGTTATGACCCAGGCCATAACTCAATCACGAAAAAAACAACAAGTGATGGACTGAATGTGGATCAATGTCACACACTCCCCCAGTCAAAAGATCTGGGCCCAAATCCATCGTTTTTTTGCACTCCACACCACCCTGGGTCAGATAATGGCTTTATGCAAATCAGCTCTGACCCTGTTGCCCCATGGGAACAGTCCAGTCCGAACTACAACAGCCATATCTTTCCCAGACCGGAATCAAGCATCTGAGGACCGGACCGGTTTCGAGGTAACACCTCTCTTCAGCCCGGCTAGCTTGACTCCAAGTGGTGTGGAGTGCCTGGGACCCACGTCTGGGCATCCCCAGCGCACTTAGGGCGGCAATTGCAAAAAACAACAAGTGATGGACTGAATGTGGATCAATGTCACACACTCCCCCAGTCAAAAGATCTGGGCCCAAATCCATCGTTTTTAACTCAATCACGGACTATCACCAATTGATGCCATACATCATTTTGCTCATCTTACAGGTCCATAAATCATCCTCAGACAGTTAGTTACTTTGCTGCCTTTGTCTTCAAAAATCATTCCTTCCCGGTTTAGGGAGTCAAATTGTTCTGTTGGTTTTCATGCTGGGTGGGGGTGGGGTAACCTCCCCCGGAGTTAGGTCCCAACTCAATACCCGTTTCATCCCTTGTATGCCCGGTCATCCGATCTTGCTGGTTTGGGCTGCGAGTGCCTGAGGGTCAGCCCAAGCAGTGGTGACAATGAAAAACACAAGAATGTCAACTGCTCAGACAGGTTGTCCCAAAGTCATCACTGCTGTTTTTTCTGACTGTATTGGATTACAATTGCTGAATGTGGCATGAGCACTGGGGGATAACGGACTAACGTCAGACCTAAAGGAAGAGAAGCACATAGGATGTAGGAGGGAGACTGCTGGGTAAAAAAGGTTCTAGTGGGTTGACATAAATATGCCTAAAATATTCAACTGTAGAAAAAAATGGTTTCTGCATTGTTATTTTACACAAATTTACAAATAGGAGGACCAATAAATAAACTGACCTTGACGCCCTCTGGGGCTAAGTTGCGCGTTATAAAACCTGCTTCATTCATTCAATACCATAAATATAAAAAAATAAGGCTAATCCGCTGACTGCGCTCGTCTGCAGCTGTGGTGCAGAGCAACTTAGTGATTCATCTTTGCACGCAATCATTGACACCTTATACTGTTCCTTACTCATATAGCCTGCAGTTCAGACTGGTCCTTAAGGATTTAATTTGCTTCGAACCAAATGACACAGGGTGCTACTTTTAAATGATATAGAGTTTGTCTCAATGAAGAACCTTTGTAAATTGCACCTTGGTATATAAACGTCAACTAAATGTAGTCTTCTCTGATCTAATTTAATAAGAGGATAAAAAACTTTATGAAGACATGTTTTGATATACAAAAAGATGGTTTGTTTTTTACATTGTGCCTTGTTTACAACTACAAAGACTTCTCATCACACACAATTTTTGTAGCTCGAATAAAATATTTTTTTGCTTGAAATTTCCTCGTGGGTTACAGTGAGTAGACTGTGCACACATCTCTCCATCAAGTGCACACATCTCTCCATCAAGTGCACTAACAACTAGTTACTCAATTTAATAGTACCCTATAACTTGATGGGTAAACAAGGATGTGTGCAGCAGGAGCCATAATCCCGAAATAGGAAAGCCAGCCAAAGTTAAGCAGTGGGCAGGCTCCTAGACCATCAATGCCTTGATACACTACAATGTGGCTCACAACAGACAGATCGGTAAGTAGAAGAAGATTTATTCAAATGTTACAGCACCCACAACCGAGTGCTCCCACTGCGTACCAGGATGTCTGAATAACGTTCGCAGAATCCTGGCACCCATCGTTCATGCCCCGATCGTGGAACCCTGCTCAAAAGATACAAAACCACGAGGAATCTTCACGCTGTGCACAGCGCAAGGAAGGGGCTGTACACTACAACTTCTCCATCTGCACAAAGAAGATAGAGGAAGGAAAGCAAAATAAATGTGAAAACAAAAGTCAGTAAACAGTAAATGAAAACATCATGCATAAACAACAATTCATGACAAAACAATCATTGAGTTTGGAAGGTAACTTCCTTTGCCGGGTAGCAGGAATACCAGGCTGAGAAGAAGAACCGACATCTGTCTAAACATCCTTAGGACCAGGACAGTCTTGCTGACTGACCTGTGAGGTTAAACAACGAGAAGCAGCAGCTTCACTAGCACTGCTTTCACCACCCGGAAATGGAACACCAGAAGTGAGATCATGTAACCAGTTGGTCCAGTCACAATTTTCTGCTTCCTGTTTTTTTACAACTTGAGCAAAGAGGCAACCTGTGCATCAGAAAGAAGCACAAGTGATCTTTTATTCCACCATCCTCTTGAGTCAAGAAGCGCCGAGGCCTTGCTCACCCCAATAACCTGAACAGGAGCAGAAAATGTAGACAAACCATTTGCAACCTTCTTAGGATTTTTGATAAGGACCCAATCATTGACTTTCAGATACATATTGTCAAAACTTTTCCCAGAATCATGTATAGACTTCATGAGGTTCTCCCTTTGTAAGACGTGAGAAGCAATACCTTTGTCAGGATGGTTATGCTTGTCATGTTTGTTTTGCAACCATATGGGACACAATTTGGTGTGTGCATTTCTCCCCCTCAAAAGAGGGAAAGGCGATACAATGAGGTTAAATATTCTACGCCCACAATTTGGCATCCACAAAATCTTGAACTTCTTGGTGAGAAGAAACAGCTACCTGAATGGCATCCTTAACCAACCAGTTAGCCCTTTCAACCAAGCCATTGGAGGCAGGGGAATGCAACGCGACCTTGAAATGACAGACATCTTTTATCTTCTAAAAACATTCACATTTTGTGAGATACAAAATGTGTACCGTTGTCGGTAACAATGACAGAGGGCGAACCTTCAACAGCAAAGACCATCTTTAAAAACTTGATAGCATTATCAGTACTCGCTGAATCACAAAACATATCAGCAATCCACTTGGAATGATAGTCACCATTAAAATGGTGAACCTGAGACCAAAAAGTAAAATATCATAGGGCCCAGAAAAATCCAAACCAACTTTGTTCCAAGGTTTGTCAGAAAAGGGAACAGGGTGCAGGGGCGTGTTCATCAACTTCCATTTTTTTTATCAAACAACAAGCATTCTGTGCAAATATCAATGCAGAATTTGACCTGAGACTCCAAAGATGGCAACCAATAATACAGCTTGATCAATTGGGAGGTTTCAGCGACACCCAAATGACCATGGTGTGCAGATTTAATTATATCTTCTTACCTGAGACTTGTGTGTGTGTGTGGGCGGGGGGGGGGGACGACGACAAAGGAATCATGTCGCATAACCTTGCCATGGACGATGGACAAATCAGATGATACAATGGAAAAACCTCTTAACTCACCAGAGTCTCTCCTGTGCTCAGGCCATCCTATAACAATGTAGTCCATGACTATTTCAAGAGTTTTATCCTTACTGTATGCCTCCATCCACAACTGCTCAGTGATACAGGTACACTTTTATATCATCTAAAGCTGCCCCACACATTCTGTGTCTTCAAAATGTTCAAGTTCAGGGTCCTCCGGAACCGCCATGCGCGACAAACAATTTGCCCTGAAACTCTTACCACCTGGGATATGTTTAATAGAAAAATTAAACCCTTGTAATTTAGACAGCAATCTAACCAGTCTAGATGAAGCCTTACCAAGACCGGACCCATTAAGTAAGTGTGTAAGAGGTTTGTGATCAGTAAACAATTCAAATTCAAAACCCCAAATATAATTCTTGAATCTGTCAATCGTCAAAACGCATGCGAGTGCCTCGCGTTCAATGGTGCTATAGTGAGTCTCAGACGGCTTTGGCATTCTGGAAGAAAAAGCTATTGTGTGTTCCTTCCCAGATACCCATTGACCAAGAACTGCACCTAAGCCAGTAAGACTGGCATCCACTGTGATGAAACATTTTGAACAGCATGTAAGGCAGGTGCTTCAATGATAACATGTTTTAACCTCAACAAAAGAAGATGAAGCTTCTTCAGACCAGATAAATGTTGACCCCTTATGAAGAAGGGCCTGCAAAGGTTCAACAGTTTCAGCATAACCCTTAACTAAACAAGTGTAATATTCTGCTAATCCCAAAAATGATCGAAGAGTATCTTTATCCTTGGAGGAGCAGAATGGCTGATGGCCTTAATGAGGGATAACTTTGGGTTGAAATCCTCATGAGACAAGGTGTGACCTATATAGTCTAACTGTTGAGTACCAAACTGACATTGGTCGGTTCTAATGGTCATACCTGCTTCTTCTAATTTTCCTAAAACTCTAGACAAATTGTTCAAAAGTGCTTCCCAACTATCTGCAAAGACCAGGATTTCATCTTGGTAGGCCTGGACTCCCGGCATGTCTCTAAAAAGATTATCTATTATCTTTTGAGAAACAATGGCCGCAGAGGCCAGGCCAAATAGAAGTCTGAGGTATTTATAAACACTGAAGGGTGTGACAAATGTCGTAAATTCTTGGGAATCCTCTGTCGAAGGATTTTAGTTGGTTGTACGCTGAACGAAGATCAAAGATTGAAAAAAACTTTGCACCACCCAAACTGACAAGCAGTTCATGAATCTTAGGGAGGGGGTGGCAGTCAACCAAGATGTTTTTATTCAAGATGCGCAAGTCTGCACACAACCTAACCTCCCCAGATTTTTTCCTGACAATAACAATGGGAGAAAACCATTGTGAAGAGTCACATGACGCAATGACACCTTTGTCACATAATGACTTGAGTACAGTCTTGAGCTCATCCCTGGCACTTAGGGGCAATCGGCGTACTTTGTGAACCATGGTTTGAGCATCAGGCTTAAGTCGAATTTGATGCTGAAGCCTTAACAGTGCCGAATTTGTTTGAAAACTATTTGGAAAAACGATCTAAAAACCTTTATAATATCTGTAGTGTGATCCTGAAGACCCAGACAATCCACCTTCGCATGTTCACCTTCTAACAAACCAGCCCTGGTATAACCTTGAGGAACATCACCTTTATAATATCTGTAGTGTGATCCTGAAGACCCAGACAATCCACCTTCGCATGTTCACCTTCTAACAAACCAGCCCTGGTATAACCTTGAGGAACATCACCAAGAGCAATGGGATTTTCAGAGCCTGGAATGAGGTACAAGCCCATTTATGCAAGATCCTGCCATCCAATCATGTTGCGTCCCTTGAGAGCTACATAAACTTTTGTAAAAATGGATCTACCTAAGCATTCCAACCTTGAATTAAAGTAACCCAACATTTCTATGTCAAACTCGCCAAATGCTTTGGGGTTAATGTCTGTCTGAGTTAGGAGTAATAGAATCTTGCCACTTGTCATAAAACATTACATCTGACAATTTGGTAATAGGCGAACCAGAGTCAGCCATAATTGGGATCTCTATTTTCTCAAAGAGTGCAACACCCAAAGGACCTTTGACATAATGGTCATTGAAAATAGAATTGCATTCAACGGTTACACAACATCATGTAAATACTCTACGCAATCAAAAGCCTCAGATAATTCCACAGCGTTAACTCTAGTGGTTCTTCTGCCAGATCTACAAACTCCTTGAAAATGGCCTATCTTTTTACATAATACACGTCTCTTCCCAAGAGATGGACACATAGGAAAGTTACTGAGATGTGATCTTGAGCCACACCTATAACACAGTGTATTGCCCGTTTGACAAATTGCTTAACAGGCTTGTTAATGTACACAGCGTTGACAGTCTGAAGATTCATGTGTAAGGGTCTTGACTGAACTCAATGATTGATCGCTTTGAAGAGCTATCTGTGACGATGGACCTCTGAATGCTCTTTGCAATATCAATACTGTCGAGAAGTGAGGGTTTCTTGCAACTAAGATGACGTTCTTGAATTTTCCCTGAAGAGCAAGAAAAAACAAATTGGTCCCAGGTGTAGATAGATAGAGATTGGCTTCAAACTCATAAGTGGAAGTCAAAATTTGTAGATCCGCAATATATTCATCAACAGTTTCATTCGGACGTTGTTTTCTACTGAAAAAAGTGTGTATCTCTAACATTAGGCTAGGGTCTTGATCATAGTGTCTCGCTAAACGAGCCAAAGCCTCACTGTAGGAATTCCAGTGATCCGCACCACTAGCCTCACCAAGGGGTGTAGGAAACTGAGGTAAATTTTTAAAAACATATTGAACAGAGAGACCTAAACAACCATAAAGGATTGCAACTTTACGTGCAGGTATAAACTTGACAGCGTCCATTGCCACTATGTGATTCTCAAATGCCTTGACCCATTGCCTCCAGGGAATGTTAGGTTTACCCAGATACTGTAAGAAAGGAGGCGGTTGTGCACATTGTTGTGAAGAAGCCATGAGAATAATGACAATGAAATACAAATTAACTGGACCTCAAGTGTATTTACAAGCAGTAAATTAAAATGAAAAGAAAAAATTAAAAA
The DNA here is from genome assembly GCF_964261635.1 of Lissotriton helveticus. Lineage (NCBI taxonomy): Eukaryota > Metazoa > Chordata > Amphibia > Caudata > Salamandridae > Lissotriton > Lissotriton helveticus. Next base: position 366,198,844 of record NC_136070.1, read on the forward strand.
AGAAAAAGTAAATGAACAATGCACGTTAATATTGTGGACAATAAAATAAATAAACTTGCATTAAATGGCACGTACAGTAAATGTTGGTAAATAAGTAAGGCTGTCACTGAGAATAAGACACTGAAATTGAAAGACAAGTCAGCAATGTTGAATTATAGTTGAACAGTAGATCAGGTGAGCCGATCACTGAAGGGTCCAATTATATATAAGAAGTTATTAGAAAAAAATAGTTGTGAACCGGTGTGCCCATGATGACGCAGCAGAACAGTGAAGAGCTGCCCAATTCAAGCTGGCCGCTTGGTTGTAGGCGCGATGACGTGCTGACGTCAGCAGATGATCCGGCGCAATGAAGAAACTCCGATTGGGGAATACTTCTGTGTGAAGCGTGCAGCGTGCCTGTGGAAAATGATGCAGGAGGCGCGGAGAAGGCCGACTTCAAGCTGGGAGGCCGAGAGCAGCAAATACATGGAGAGAGGCAGGAACGGCAGATGAGGAGGAATTGGCCGGTGGGCAGCGTGGGATTGGTAACGAGGGCACTGAGGCAATGCCCGAGGGGCCGGCGTCCAGTTCCAGCTGTGGGCTGCTTTTTTGAGCAGCCTGGGGGGCCTATTTGGGAGTTTTCTGCTTTGTTCAATGCCGCCAGCGGGTGCCTGAGAGGCCTTTCTGGAGGTAAATGGGCGTCCATTACCTCCCTCTTATCAAGACAGAGGTGTCAGTCCCTTTCTCTGGCTGGGCCGGCTCATTAATATATGTATACTGAGCGGGGCAGGGGGCCTGAGCAAAAGTGGCCTCACTTGTTTTCAGGTGTTTCATCAGTGTAAACTGATCCGTGCATTTTCTGTAAACCCCTCACCCCCTTTTTTAGGTTTTGACTGGCCATGCGCTTTGCGCATGTGCCAAAAAAACCTCTTGAGTTGTGTGTGTGGGTCGGGATACGCCCCCTCCTCCGATTGGCTAGCTCCATAAATGGAGGCTAGCCATTGGACGAGGGGCCTGTCCGTCAATGCCGGACCAGATTCGGGGGCGTTCCCGAGATTCTTTGGCTTTTGGCGACGTCACGCTACGTCAGCCAAAAGCCGAGAATGCCCCCGAATCTGGTCCGGCATTGCCGGTGTTCCTGCCTTCCTGCCTATTGGTGGGATTTTGATCCTAGGGGCAGGGTTGCCAGATTGGGCTATATCTCGCACAATTGGGCGATATTTTGCCTGATTGCGCGAGAAAAAACCTTGTTGGGCGGGCTGCTGAAATTTGGGCTAGATTCCGTCGAGTGTGGGGCGGATTCAAAGCTTTGTGCGGCGCCGCCCCGCCCACGCTGCAGCCGATGGTTGCCTTCTTCGTCACACCCCTTTTTGACCTTAAGTGTCTGTGCCCTGCGGCCCCTGCCCACAAGTAACACATGCAGGGCTGTATATCTTTGCAGGCGGGAAGCTGCTTCCAATGAGGGTCCTGCTATACCAGAAGCGACTTCCCGACCTGCCCCCAAAAGTGTGCTGACCTGCCCTGGGGTTCCTGTGACCCAATCGTGGGTCAGATTATTTACTCAGTGGTGCGCGCGTCAGGTAGGGTACTGCCCCGCCCCATATCTTTGCCTTTTATCTTTGGGATCCCCCCCCCCCACTTCCTCCTTTTCAACTTCCGAGCTGCGCTGCGAGTACGGACTGCGAGGCCTCTGCGTGGCTCCTCGTCTTTGGCCTTCGACTTGTAGCAGCCTCAGCCTGCTCTGTGCCCTCCCTGCAGTCAGCTGCTCCTCCCGGCCCCAGCCCCTCCTCTCCCGTGAACTCTTCAGATTGCACCAGCGGCCGTCCCCAGCAAGTTTAAAGGTGAGTGCTTAATTTGTGCCGGTGCCCAAGATCACACTATCGTTGTGAAGGAGTCAGGGCAGCAGTCGAGTGCGAGTTCAGAGCTCGAGGTAAGCCCTCTCCCGTGCATTAAGGTTTCTCGCTCCAGGGCCCACATGCCCCTCTTCCCTCCTCAGAAGAAGAGCAAGCGCCTATTTTGTATTGCAAGCGCCACGCCCAATGGGCGATTTCACTCAGCGGTGGAAGTGGACGGGGTCGGGAGGGCACGGCGTGCCCCTACTTCTTGAATTTTATAGATTCCGTTCCCATACTTTCTTCTTTTAAACATGCGTCCCGAGCTGCAGAAATGCCAATGCCGATAGTTAACGCTCGGCTTTTGGGAAAGGGCGGAAAAGGCAGAGAAGGAAATGGCTCTGTCTTTTCCTCCGTGCCCGTAGAAGACCAGGACAGTGTTAAGTTCTCCTGCGGCTGGTAGTTGCCCCCACCCGCTCTCTTTGTTCCCCACACAACAAAACGTTAAAAAAGTGAATGAAAATACAACAAAAGCCTCATTTACAAGTACTCAGTCTTTTAAAGACCTGTGAAGTACTTGGGTGCGGCTGCAATTAGACGTCGCCAGCCAGCCCCGAACCTGTCTCAGCCCGGGCTGACACACAGGATTGGGGGGGGGGGGGGGGGGGGGGGGAGATGGGCAGGGGACAAATGTGCTTACTTTAAACAACTGCTCCGAGAAGCTGAGGTGGGGATGGTGTAAGGACACAACAGGGCCTGTATGCTGGCAGTGGTGAGCGTTCCTTGGTACCCTGTGACATGAAAAGAGGGTGGGGGAGGGACAGGCGGGCGGGGACCAGGAGCCAAGGCCAGATTGTGCTTGCAGCCTAACCCTGGTGTGATTTTAACGGCAAGTAAAATCAGTTCCGTTGTTCTCACACCTGGGAAACCCGGGTGAAGGTTATAATTGGGTGGAAGTTAATAATATCCCACCCAGGCATACTGCCCCTTTCAATTTATCATTTGAGCACAAGAGTGTGTTTCCGAACATTAGTCCTGATTTCAGTAGACACCCTGGGCGCTTGTCTTGCTTTTTGAAACGTTCGTGGTTATATCCCATATGTCCCACATTCAGTAAGAGTGTGGGGGGCTTGAATTCTGACTGTAGCTATTGAGTGAAAATGACTCCTCAGTGTCAGTTATTGCAATGATGCTGTCCGTGTGTATTTTTGCATTAGGCCACTATGGCATCACCAATCTTTATGTCGATAGATGTCCTTGTATGTGAAGAGCATTGCACATCTGTGCGTTGGATGCTCATATCCACATTTCGGCAACTAATGTGTGTTGCTGTGTACAAGTTGGAGTGAAGGGTTGCGCGGTCCCCTCGGCAGCCATAGACTGTGACCCAAATCATTAGCGCAGTGAGGAACCATGCCACGCCCCCAAGACACCACATCCCCTCCGGCTTCGACACTCTCCTCTCCATCTTTCAGGAAGTTCCTGTACCCCCGGCGTCACTATCTGCTGAACTCTACCTCATTTCCTCACCATATTACCCTTCACCGAGCTTAATTACTGTCACTAAATTGTAAGCAAACCTCGGTTCTTCAAACATGTAGTCTATAATGTGATAAAATAAAGAAATAGCACAATCGCACCCACACTGATTAACAAAGTATGGAGGACAATCAGTTCAATCAGTTCTCTTAGAGTATCTCCTGTAAGTACTGTACATCACAGTGGGGGGTGGCACATTGGACAGAGAGCCTGTCTTCTCGTTGTCTTGTGCAGGAGGGGGCGAGGAGCCCAAGATGATACTAGAATACTGCATGCCACCCCTATGCCCACCCTGGTGGATCCTGTTCCCTCTCTTGCCCTCCCCTCAGTGATGGCTCCTGCCACCCCATGTGGTGGCTCCAGTCCAGCCCCCCCCCCCCCCCCATCTGTGAGGGCTCCTGTGCATGGATGATGAGGGTAAGCACGCACAGATGGATGGATGGATGATGAGGGGAAGGACGGATGGATGGATGGTGGGTGAAAGGATGGATGGATGGAGAGTGGGTGGGTGATGGATGGATGGTTGGATGATGAGTGGGTGGGTGAAAGGATGGATGGATGATGGGTGGGTGAAAGGATGGATGGATGGGTGGGTGGGTGGATGGTTGGGTGGATAATGGGTGGGTGGATGAGTGAAATGATGGATTGATAAGGGCATGGGTGAATGAATGGACGTATGAGTGAAAGGGTGGGTGTAAGGATGGATGAGTGAGTGAAAGGGAGGGTAGATGGACAAAAGGATGAATAGATGTGTGAAGGAGTGAAATGATAGATAGATGGATGAGTGATAGGGTCAATGGATGGATTCATGAGTGGATTAGTAGATGGATTTATGGATGGAAGGATGGCTAAGTGAAAGGGTCGATGGAGAGAGAGAAAGGGAGGATGGATGGCTAAAAGAGTGGATGGGTGGAAGGATTAGTAAGTGAAAGTACGGCCGGATTGGTGAAAGGGTAAATGGCTGGATGGATGAGTGAATGGATGGATGGGATGAAGAGTGGATGGATAAGTGTACAGATGGATAGGGTGAAAGGGTGGATAAATGGATGGATGGATAATGGAGGATGAGTGAAAGGATAGATGAAGGGATGGATGAGTGAAATGATAGATGGAATGGTTGAATATGTTTGGAAATGGCTGTGCTTACTTATATACTATTGCGCGACCTCTGTTGTATCTGTAAAACTTGCATTTTGTCCTGAATTTTGACCTCCTGTCCTGAATTTGTGTCCTGAATTTTGACCCTTTGTCCTGAATTTTTACACTCACCGTCCTGAATTTGCACCAATGCCAGTTGGTCACCCTAACTCACAGACCACTCGGCAGAACCTGCACTGTCTCTCCTGAGCACGTGACAGACATACACTGCTATGCTGCCTACTGTGCTGACTTCAGAAGGATGAAGGGCCAGGTTAGCCCAGCTGGGATTGGAACCACTGCCTGGAGGCTAAAGGGCAGTCTCTGCAGTAGGCGCACAACCCACTGACCTATCCAGGCTGAACACTATCATTTTCCGACATAGTCTGTGCTGCTCAGCCGCTCACTCCCTCTCATCCATTTGTCCACACCATGCGATATCAAGTGAGTGACAGTTTTCCTGACAGACCAACTTTGATTTCAGTGTACAAAATGTAAGTTATCTGATTAATGTGGGAGGTAAACATATAATCCATGAAATAGAAGTGTATTTGTGAATGTTCTAGTCAGGCTACACGTAAGTTAATGGAGTGGCAAAATTGGGCTACTTTTCGCTACTTTGGGCTACCGTTTCGTTGCTTTTGGGCTTGAAAGTTGGGAAAAAATCTGGCAACACTGCCTAGGGGAAGCCGATCGTGGTCTAAGGGGAGCCGGTTGGCGCGTGTGCCACTGCTGAGGGGCACGGTGAACGAAGCGCCGTTTTGCGAGGGGGGGGGGGGGGGGGGAGGGCCGCGACCTTTACTCACGTAAAGGTCGCGGCCCTCCCCCCCCCCTTTTTAAAATGTGAAACCGGGCTCCCAGAATGCTGGCAAGAGGCGCATTCAAATTCGGCGAGGCTTAACGCTTGCCTGCCTCGCTGCACTGCCCGGCCGCTGATTTTAGAGTGCGGTCTTTCCATGTCTGGCACCTGTCGGTTTCCCTGCTTGTTGTGTTCCGGACAGCGACTTTGCGGTGAGTGCAGGGGTCAGTTTGCCCCGTCAGGGGCTTGTCTGGCGTCGGGTGCTGTTGCTTTCGTTCCCGTGTGGTTTCAGCGGCTGGTGAGTTTACAGTCGGCGATGGGGTGATACGATGCAGTCCGGGCGGGTGAATGTTAGGATGCAGAGGCACGCGGGGGTCTTGCGAGAATAGGAAATTGTGTTGTACAGTACCCTGCAGTCCGTGAGAAGTCATACAGGGATAGCACGCTGATGCTCTACTGTGCATTCTGGCAATTAATGAAATCATGAACTGTGTTTTTATGGGGGATGGTGCGGTGATTGAGGTTTTGGAGGGTGGCGATTTTGGAGTGAGCGACGGGACCGTGTTGGCGCCTTAATTCACTCGCGCTGGTCTTTTGGATGGGCGAGTATCGTTGTGGCCGTTGGCACATAATGATTTCATCTCAGAGTACCACACCAGGGCCTGAATATTAGCCGACTTGCGTTATTCATTCTAATTTTAAGTAATTGGTCTTAAGTCCGAGGGGGTGCTTTCTGAAGGCTGGGAGGGGATGTCTGAGGCTGGGAGGTGCTGGCTGGGGGTGCTGTCTGAAGGCTGGGGGTGTTTTCTGAAGTCTAGCTGGTGTTTCCCAGAGAAACATATACATGATGCTTGTGAGACGGAAGGCTGTGCCCCATTGAAACAGTTACCAGCAGTCTCTGCCCTTGTGTCCTTGTATGGCGAAAAACTACTTTAATTATACCTGGGTCGGAAAATGCATAAAACCTCATGTGTGAAGGTGCCTTTAGTCCAGGCTTGTCAGTAGTGTTTGTGGGGCTTAAGTGAAAAAAAACAAATGTGTAAGTCCAAGTTATTCAGTTTATGCAAGGTGCCAATAGCACCTCAATGAGAGCTAAAATGATGCAGTGTGTGTGTGGGGGGGCTCGCAGTGTGTGGGGGGGGGGCTCGCAGTGTGTGGGGGGCTCTGTGTGGGTGGGCTCTGTGTGGGGGGGCTCTGTGTGGGTGTGTGTGTGGGGGGCTCTGTGTGGGTGTGTGGGGGGGGGGCTCTGTGTGGGTGTGTGTGTGGAGGGCTCTGTGTGTGTGTGTGTGTGTGTGTGGAGGGGGCTCTACGTGGGTGTTTGTGTGTGGCATTTGCGAGAGATTAAGCTATTGGCATTGTAAATGACAATGCCATTTATTTATGTTAAAAAAAAAATAGCAATGTCAAGAGCAATGCCAATAGCTCTAACTTTAACAAAGGCAAAACCATTGCATTGTAAATGCTTGTTTTAATAACATTCCGCTGAAGTAGTGTTTTGCAAGGCAAGATGCAAATGTGGGCCGATTTTTAATCCCAATCCAACCCTGCCGGTGGGTGCTGGACGCATGGACTTCACCGATCGTCGCCAATTGTAGTAAGGAGGAGATGACAGGCAGATCGGTAAGTAGAAAAAAAAATTGTCAAATGAGGCAGCACCCACGACCGAGCGCTCCAGCTGCAAACCAGGATATCTGCCAACTGAATTAAGTTCGCAGAATCCTGGCATGCATCGTTCACGGCCCGATCGTGGAACCCTGCTCAAAGGATACAAAACCAGGAAGCATCCTCGCGCTGAAGAGGCTATACACTAACTACAGTTCACTGGCGGATTTCGAGTAGACTCCTAATTTAAGGATCCCTATTTATTTTTATTCCATTCCAGCATTGTAGTGGTTTACATCAGACCATAAATTTAAATAGAACTCATGGTCATGCTTCTGTTACTCTTTTTAGATAATTCCTGATATATATATATATATATATATATATATATATATATATACACATATAAACACACACATATATATATATATATAAACACACATATATATATATCGCAAACTTGACCCGAAAGTACTGGAGCGCTTTTCATGAGCGCCAATTACGTTACACAAGGACACGTCCACTTTTGATTGGCACGGGAGAATAAATGATTTGCCCAGTATCACAGGATGTTAAGCAGACGCCGAGACTCAAACCTGGTTCCCCAGCTCCAAGATCGGCAACTCTAGCCGTTACGCCGCATCCTCTCTGCCACTCACATTGAGGCTTCACCTTTCCAGAGTAATATTCCAATTTGCTAAATTTCCTGGTCACCGAGCACACTCGCAGCCAATCCGTTTACCACGTTCCATTCCGCGGTACTACGTCACAGTTCAGGTCTACTCTCCAACGAAGGTCAACTTCTTCCAATTTCTACTTAGCGAGAAGCAATACCGCACTGCACACAGAAAACACCGAGCTCTGCTCGGATTTCTTTAATAACCCAAACCAGACCCTCCTGTCGGCCCTTGGTCCACCAGCACATTTCTAGACTAACCGTTACAACACTCACCATGTTGCAGGTCCGGGATCTCCAACAGACTTTATGCTCCACAGAGTTACTGAACCCACACCGGCGCCTTGAGCTGCTCCAGAGACATGGAGGAAGTCTACCATGGATCGCCTGCGGGAACCAGTGAAAACGCGCTGCCGCTCGGGAGCGAGGACGAAAAGGGAAAGCATGTCTGCAGGAGATTTTGTTCAAATCGCAACCTTCGTTTTCTTCGACTCAGCACGTAACGAAAAACGCGGCTACTCTGGGCATGCGCAGGTCCGCGATACTCCTATTGGTTGTTTTACACTACTCGACATTACAATTGGAAGAGGGAGGCCATCATTCTGCACATGGAGCCATTTATGTCCTTTACTTGTTAAATTCGGGAAGTAGGCGGTACTTCCGTCAACCAATAAGATTAAAGGATGGGACAGCTCGTTCGACCAGACACAGACAGGCAGAGAAAGCACAGATCCGCCCCTTCTTGCAGTGAAAGCCAAGACTGAACACTCGGAGAATGGTAGCAAACGTTGGCAAAGCCAACAGGTCTGCGTATGTGGGATGCACTCATAGCTGCCAAGGTCCAGGGCCGGACTGGGAACCCAAGCAGCCCAGGCAATATTTTCGGACCAGCCCCTGAAGAAGGAATGCCTGGCCCCCGGAGGCTGCAAATGCTTGTCTGCTGCTTCGGTTACTGGGTGCTGCAGCTGCTTTTGCAGCAGCACTGTAAAACCAGCCACCAATAAAACAGGCCTCCACCCTACCAGCCTCCCGGGGAAATGCCTGATGCCTGGTACCGCCAGTCCGGCCCTGCCAAGGTCTCAGATTGCCATGTGTGACATTTCCAGAATTTCAATGTTATTAAGAGTGAACCTGCACAGCACACTTGTCACTCTTTCCTCCTGTATGGCACTGTTTGCTACCTCATGTATTTTGTTTGCTCACAATTGTCACTTTTACCTTATGTAACTTATCGTCGGCATTTGTAATTTTGTTCATTTGTCATTTTCTGTTCCTATTGTGAAGCGCTCTGACGCCTGTGGGTAAAGTCTGCGCTATATGAGTGACACTTTCTCGTGAGCAAAATTAAGCAATGAAGACGAGGGAAACATATAAATATCACAAATTACAACCATTTGTGCAATGAGATACTATACTAGCTCCTCAGTAAACCCCTGCTGCCCTCTGTTGCAGGGGGTGAAATGTCTAGTAGGCATTACTGCACTGAGTGAGGTGGACATCAGTGAAGTTTGAATGGGAGCATCTGAAGGCTGTGAAAGGCCTAGCGTTAGGAAGCGCTAATGTGCACACTCGAAAAGAGAGACAAAGAGGCGGAAATACATGGATTGAGACACACTAGGACATAGATACGGTAACAGACGCATATTTACAGACACTGGGATTTAGGGAGATAGACATGGGGGCATAAAGACATGGGCAGACTGTCACTACAATTTAATGCAGACACAGGGTGGAAAGGTACAGGGAACTCACTCCAAAAGGTAGGGTCGTGTTAGTGGGGCTCAAAGGTATAGGTAAATTGGCACTGACAATTACAAACACAATGCAGAAAGATAGAAACAAACTTAGAGAAACTGAAAGAGACCAAAAACGGGGTAAAAGGCTTAATAAATGAATGTGGCCTTGAGGGGGTAGTGAAAAGTGAGGACATGATGCCAAAATCAACTGCATGACTATGGCTTGCCCGGACCCAGTAACACGAGCCGTTTTTTAATCATCACAAGGCAGTACTTCTTCCTAGGCTAATGTTTACCCAAAGTCACCAGTCAATTATGCTACAAAAAGTCAGAGAATAGCATGTCTTAAAGCAGTCAAATTCATCTCTTACCTGGCTGGAAAGCGGAGTTCCAACTGCCGATAACACTGCAGCTGCTGGTTTAGGAAAGGGGTACAAAAGGGGGTGGTGATGGATGGAGCATCTGAACCAATCAAACACTCACACCCAGTCAAAAGATCTGGGTTTGATCCATCACCGTTCTTTAGCCCACTCTGCCACCCCAGTTCAGACATGGCTATATGCAAGTCAGTCTGACCCTGTACCTCATGGGAACAGTCCAGCCCGAACTGCCAAGCCATGCCTTCCCTGGACCGGAAACAAGCTTCCGAGGACCGGTTTCTGGCATTACAGCCGTCTTCAGCCCGGCTTGCTTGAATCCAGTGGCAAAGTGAGCAAGGGACTCACGTCTGAGCATACCCTACCACACTTATGGCGGCCAAAGCGGTACAAAAGGGGGTGGTGATGGACGGAGCATCTGAACCAATCAAACATTCACACCCAGTCAAAAGATCTGGGTTTGATCCATCACCGTTCTTTAGCCCACTCTGCCACCCCAGTTCAGACATGGCTATATGCAAATCAGTCTGACCCTGTGCCTCATGGGAACAGTCCAGCCCGAACTGCCAAGCCATGTCTTCCCTGGACCGGAAACAAGCATCCTGGAGCCGGTTTCTGGCTAATCAGCCGTCATCAGCCAGGCTAGCTTGAATCCAGTGGCAACGTGAGCAAAGTACCCACGTCTGGGCATACTGGGGTGGCTAAGTGGGCTAAAGAATGTGATGGATTAAACCCAGATCAGTTGACTGGGTGTGAGTGTTTGATTTGCTCAAACGCTCCGTCCATCATCCCCTTTTGTATCGCTTTGTTCGCCCTAAGTGTGGCAGGGTATGCTCAGACGTGAGTCCCTTGCTCACTTGGCCACTGGATTCAAGATAACCTGGCTGATGAGGATTATGAATCCGAAACCGGTCCCAGGATGCTTGTTTCCGGTCCAGGGAAGACATGGCTTGGCAGTTCGGGCTGGACTGTTCCCATGAGGCACAGGGTCAGACTGATTTGCATATGGCCATGTCTGAACTGGGTGGCTAAGTGGGCTAAAGAATGGTGATGGATTAAACCCAGATCAGTTGACTGGGGGTGAGTGTTTGATTTGCTCAAACGCTCCGTCCATCATCCCCTTTTGTATTGCTTTGTTCGCCCTAAGTGTGGCAGGGTATGCTCAGACGTGAGTCCCTTGCTCACTTGGCCACTGGATTCAATCAAGATAGCCTGGCTGATGAGGATTATGAATCCGAAACCGGTCCCAGGATGCTTGTTTCCGGTCCAGGGAAGACATGGCTTGGCAGTTCGGGCTGGACTGTTCCCATGAGGCACAGGGTCAGACTGATTTGCATATGGCCATGTCTGAACTGGGGTGGCTAAGTAGGCTAAAGAATGGTGATGGATTAAACCCAGATCAGTTGACTGGGGGTGAGTGTTTGATTTGCTCAAACGCTCCGTCCATCATCCCCTTTTGTATCGCTTTGTTCGCCCTAAGTGTGGCAGGGTATGCTCAGACGTGAGTCCCTTGCTCACTTGGCCACTGGATTCAAGATAGCCTGGCTGATGAGGATTATGAATCCGAAACCGGTCCCAGGATGCTTGTTTCCGGTCCAGGGAAGACATGGCTTGGCAGTTCGGGCTGGACTGTTCCCATGAGGCACAGGGTCAGACTGATTTGCATATGGCCATGTCTGAACTGGGTTGGCTAAGTGGGCTAAAGAATGGTGATGGATTAAACCCAGATCAGTTGACTGGGGGTGAGTGTTTGATTTGCTCAAACGCTCCGTCCATCATCCCCTTTTGTATCGCTTTGTTCGCCCTAAGTGTGGCAGGGTATGCTCAGACGTGAATCCCTTGCTCACTTGGCCACTGGATTAAAGATAGCCTGGCTGATGAGGATTATGAATCCGAAACCGGTCCCAGGATGCTTGTTTCCGGTCCAGGGAAGACATGGATTGGCAGTTCGGGCTGGACTGTTCCCATGAGGCATAGGGTCAGACTGATTTGCATATGGCCATGTCTGAACTGGGGTGGCTAAGTGGGCTAAAGAATGGTGATGGATTAAACCCAGATCAGTTGACTGGGGGTGAGTGTTTGATTTGCTCAAACGCTCCGTCCATCATCCCCTTTTGTATCGCTTAGTTCGCCCTAAGTGTGGCAGGGTATGCTCAGACGTGAGTCCCTTGCTCACTTGGCCAGTGGATTCAAGATAGCCTGGCTGATAAGGATTATGAATCCGAAACCGGTCCCAGGATGCTTGTTTCCGGTCCAGGGAAGACATGGCTTGGCAGTTCGGGCTGGACTGTTCCCATGAGGCACAGGGTCAGACTGATTTGCATATGACCATGTCTGAACTGGGGTGGCTAAGTGGGCTAAAGAATGGTGATGGATTAAACCCAGATCATTTGACTGGGGGTGAGTGTTTGATTTGCTCAATCGCTCCGTCCATCATCCCCTTTTGTATCGGTTTAGGAAAGGCAGCGGGGCATGTAATCGGCAGCCCCTCCCTTACTTACACTCCCTCTGCCGTGACTCGACCTCTCTCCTCGGGCTCGACTCTGTGTCCATGAGGCCTCAGCACCTTAAGCTGATATGCTTCCCACATCTTTAGGCCTTAGCATAACACATCAGTATGTCAACAATGCGTGCACGGCCGACTATGACGTAATTGTACCTGCACAACATTTATTTACTCCATCTGCCCAGGCCTAAAAACTAGTTCTAAAGTGTTTCTTTGGTTCAGGCGCGGACTCTATAAAAGTGCAAGAATGGACAACACAGAATATCAGAGATATTAAGTGTTCTCAAAACACGGAAACTGTAAACTACTGCTTATTCCCATACGCATTGAATACCGGGCAAACTGTAACTGAAACAGTTTAAAAGATTTTTTAGCGCTGCAGCAGCCCATGATGTTAATCAAAACTTGGATGGGTGGCTGGAACTTCGAGTCTTTACCTGACCCGCCTCCTTAGTCCAGGGCTGTCTGCTGTTGTCCAGTGACAGACACTGTCCTGGGCAGCCTCTGCAACCGCCGGTCACACGCTCCGTGTGAGCGCCTCGGCAATTAATAATTGAATTCACTACTGTACTGTACTAGATGGCGGCCTGGCCAAGGTGTGAAGAAGCAGCAGGCAGTGTTGCGAGCTCTCAGGCGCCATGCTGAGTGAGATGCCAGGCCTTCCAACGCCGGTAATAAAGCGCTGCACAGCCTAGGGCACTATTAGAGTTATAAATAATTCCGACGCGGACAGCACACAGAGTGACTGCCCAGCATGAGTCGCCGCAGATTCCTGATTCCTATCCAGCCTTGACTTCCTCACGTGACGTCACATCCCCCCGGCCGAGCCAGCCAGTACTTAACCACTGCTGAGGTCAGGCCCCGCCCGGGTGTCTCGGTATAGGGCCTAGCACTGCCTGGGCCGGGTGATGTCAGCACGACCAGCGGGCGGAAATTTCAATGCAGCCAGAGCAGGGCTATTAAGATACATTGTAACAGGCTGCAGCAGTGAGTATTAACCGTTACTGAGCCTGTGCTAGTGGCAGCACCCGGGTGAGCAAGTCTGCAGGGAGCAGCACAGCCGGAGCACAGATGTCACAGGTGCCTGCATGGGCGCTAATAGACTTTGACAGTGGCATTAAAATGCGTGACAATGCATTCCAGTGCGGTGTTGGGGAAGACCACACTGAAATGCATTAGTGTCACGTCTGATGTGTGATACTTGGCAGGCCTGTGCACTGGGTTTGGCAATGTTTTTGTTTTTTAGTTGTATGGCATGGTAATCTAACCGCTTCCGATGCAATCCTTTTAAAGATTTTTTTGGAGAGGTTTTAGAGGTTAAAGGCTTTTGTCAAGATTGTTCACAGTATGGGGCCAAATACTGGCATTTAAATAGCCCTATTTATTTATCCATGCATTTTTGTACAGGGCATACTTTACCCAGAGGTGTAATTGGCTAGTGTTTTACAATAGAACAAAGTAATTTACATAAGGAAAAAGAATAACTTGGTAGTGGTCATCACTACTTACATGTACAACTGTTACTCGTAGTGTAAGTTACAGATAGATTAACAAGTTACATATTCACTCAAGATTACATTTTACAAAAAGGTGGAGTGAATAGGGTTATCTCATAAATAATACATAATTACAAAATTGAGACAATCGTGGTAACAATCAGGGTCATGACCTAGGATGAGGGGACGTGTGCCTGCAGGGGGAGGAGAATTATTGATCAAAGTGTCTTTGGAAGAGAAGAGTTTCAGATCTGTTTTGAAAATCCGGAAAGAGGAAGTAGTGCAAAGGTATGGAGATAGCGAGTTCAAAATTCTAGTCACATTACCTGAGAAGCATTGCGCCATAAGTCTTTCCCTTTCGAAAGTTGGAGGTTCGAGCAGTAGATTTTCAGCATTGCATGCCGGTCTAGAGCCGCCTGATAATTTGAGTTTATTGGTCAGGTGGCGAGGGGTGGAAGTGTGTATGGCTTTATGCGTGATGCAAGCAGTCTTATAAATTGCCTAGCTACAATGGGAAGCCAGCTAAGAAAAATCAATATGAGTGTAATATGTTTGTTTCTTTTGGCCCCATAGAGGAAACGCCCAGCTGAATGGAGCATGGATTTTACAGGAGGCAGGTGGGTTTTGGGGAGGCCTGTAAGGAGAGAATGACTGTAGTCCAGTCTGGAGAGTACCAAGGATTGAACCAGTGGCGTAGCTAGGGGGGCCGAGGGGTGCGGGCTTCCCTGGGCGGCACGAGTTTTGGGGGCGGCGGCCTCTCCCGCTCTTGCCTGCCGTCTCGGGTGGCAATAGCAATTCCCCCCAGCCCCCGCTCCTTAATGTATTTGCCGTGCAGGAGGGCAGCAAACAGACAAAACTCTTGCCAGCACCCCCCCGCTCTTCACCGCCACGGGGTGGCAAATGCAGGGACCACCACGGTTGGCCAGAGGCCTCTCTATGCCACTGGATTGAACCAAAGTGTTCAGGTCTTTTTCAGGAATGAAACTCCGAATCCCCCAAAGAAGGCACAGTTGGAAGTGTGCATTCTTGGCCATGGTGTTGATTTGGGAATGGAGTTTGAGTCTTTTGGCCAGGATGACACCTAGAGATTTAGCACTGACAACAATAGCAGGTTTGATGTTAAGAATGTTCAGATTATCCATCCATGACTGAACAGGCGGTGGAGAGTTAGAGGTTGAGAAAAGAAGGAATTCGGTTTTGGAGGGATTCAGAATTAGATGATGAGACGTCATCCATTCTTGGATAGAGTTTAGGGTGGTGGCAAGGATTGAAATGTCGAGTGTGGAGGACACCTTTAGAAAGAGTTGGGTGTCATCAGTATGGAGGTGATAATGGATCCCAGACCTTTTAGTAAGCTTCCAAGCAGTTCCCAGGGTTGGATTGGGATTATAAATCGGCCGGGGCACGCTAAAATAAGTGGCCCACATTTGCATATTGCTTTTCTGCAAAACACTGCTTCAGCGAAATTTTATTAAAAAAAGGGGGGGTTTAAAAAAATGCACAAATTAATTTACACTGGTGAAACACACCTGAAAACAAGTGAGGCCACTTTTGCTCAGGCCCCCTGCTCCGCTCAATATGCATCCATGCCTTTGTTTATTAAGCACAACTACTCACCCGTAAGGGTCTCAAGGTGCTGGGGGAGGGGTATGGAGGGGGGGGGGGGGTTAGCAGGCTCCAGTCCATCAAGGGGGCGGGGGTCTGTCAAAGAGCCAGGTTTTGAGGTTTCTTGCGAAGATGGGGAGCGATGTTGTCTGTCTGAGGTGGAGCGGAAGGACGTTCCAGGCTCGGGCGCAAGGAAGGAGAAGCAGTGGCTTCCCGATCTGGTCTTTCTGGTGCAGGGAACCACAGCGTAGGAGAGCTGGGCTGATCGTAGGGTCCTCTGGGGTGCGTGGAATTTGAGTCAGCAGTTCAGGTATGTGGTCCAGTGTTGTGGAGGGCCTTGTGTGCGTGGGTGAGCATCTTGAAGGTGACGCTAGCTTCGATAGGGAGCCAGTGGAGTGTGCGCAGGTGCTGGTAGAGGTGGCAGTGGCTGGCTGGCCCAGCAAGAGAAAGGGAGAGACACCTCTGCCGTTGATAAACGGGAGGTAATGGATGCCCATCTGCCTCCAGAAAGTCCATTCAGGCACCCACTAGGCCACTGGCAGCATTGAACAATGCAGAAACCACCCAAATCGCCCGCCCCCCCAGGCTTCTCAAAAAAGCAGCCCACAGTTGGAATTCGGATACCGGCCTCTCGAGGATTGCCTGAGTGCCCACGTTACCAATTTGATGCTGGCAATTCCATGTAAAGATTGAATAGGGTGGGCGCAAGGCTCGAGTCTTGTGGGACGCCTTTATCCACAGCCTTTGATGAGGAGAAATAGTTTGCAATTTTTATCATCTGGGATCTAACCATGAGGTATGATTAAAAACATTTGAGTACTGTACCTTCAAATCCCATTCTTTGTTTTAGTGTGTTTGTTTAGTGCCTTTAAACGGGCACATTTGAGAAGCTCACATTACACTGTCAATGACATTAAAGAAATGCCATTTTTTAAATGTTGCATTCCTGTCCAGATGGGAATCTTAGCAACAGAAAAGAAGAGCGGGGAGCAGCATAAAGCAACATGTTGTAGGACCATATACAGTACCACCTCCCTAGGGGTTAGAGTAAAGTTGCAGCATAGGACTGCAGCCTATCATAGAAGCCCCCGACAGTTGCAGCTCTCTGGCAACAGCTTGAGCAAGTGTTACCCGGGGGCAGAGAAGATTTGCAGCAGCCTGAGATTAATGTTCATTGGCAGCACCGTGGGGACAGCGTAAAGCAGGAGAAGCACCATGGAACAGCCTAAACTAAAGTAGCAGCACCCTAGGTGTAGTGAAAGCTAGCAGCCCTATGGCACTGCATGAAGTTGCAGCTCTCTAGAAGCAGCTTACCTTAGCAGCATCCTGGAAGTAGCATAAACTAACAACACTCTGGGAGCATGAAAGAGTTGCAGCATTGTCGGTAGTAGTGCAAAGCAACAGCAACTTGGAAGACATGAAGCTCCAAAGTTGGCAGCTCTGGCAGTAATGCCACATTGTCTGCCTAATGAAATACAATTACTAAAACAAAAGAAAATCTTTGCAATAGAACGACAGCTTAGCATGGTGCTTATGTATGCACTACATTGCTTGGATGTGCCATAGCTGTCCTGCTGAAAAACATAATTTCAGTGGCAATGAGTGCTAGTGGAGGATAGCATGTATCCACATTTTTAGGTCTCAGCTAGACAGCTTATGCATTGTCTCTTCGAGACATGTAGTTTTAGGGCTGTCTCCTCATGTTGTTTACAGTTGGGCTAAAGCCCGCCCATAGGCTTATCATGTGTTCGCTAAAGTCACTCTCATATACTTTGTTTTCATTTTTCAAGGCATGCATGCCTCGTGTCTCGTCTTGTGTTTGGCCCTCCCCTAGAACATGGGGAAGGACTTGAGTGTATCCACTGCTCTCATTTTTAGGTGTCGGCCTGGCGAAAAACAGCGCATGCACTTATCTGCCATGCAATACGGTTCCAGCGGGCACGCAGGGAGACAAACAAGACAAAAGATGTGCGCGCGGGGACTTTTTTTTTCACCGCCTTTAAAGGCAGTCCACGCATGCACATCTTCTGTCCGTCCAATGATGGGCCCGCGCTTGTGTTTCTATGGCCTCCGTTTACTTTTTCTTTTGACAGCTCCCTGAAGGCGAGGCTTGTAAAGCTTGTTTCAACCAGCAGCATTAACTATCGGGGACTTGTATTTTTCCTTTCCCTTGTAAACATGGACCTCCACCTCCAGGTCCCAGCATGCTCATGGGTTCTTCTGTCTTAAAGATAAGGATTGGCTGAAACCTATTCTCACACATGAAATTATTGACAGCAATACACCGCCCTACTACTTACACAATTTTCCACACCCGAACAAGATCTTAAAAAGGGAAATTTCAGAATACATACATGGGTGCTCTAGATAACTTTCTCCCACAGAAAGTCCACACATTCAGGAAGTAAATTCGTACTTGATAAAATAAGGCAAGCATTGTGCAGTCATTAAAAAAATATGAAAACTAAGCAGCGCTTTAGATTCCGATTATGGTTGATTAGGATATTTCTCGCGACCAATATATTCTGACACCGCAGGGTTCGACATTTATCGGGTGTGATAATAGCACCCAAAAGACGATTATTGCCTGAAAAATGGGGCATCGCGTAGAGGCGGGAAAGACACCGAAGGCTTGCGCCAGGTGCCTGGCTCTGGCTCAGCGCATTTTGAAACTTCGAGCCAAAAGCAAGCCGATCTTCTGTGTGGCTTCCGGTGCCACCAACGCTCTAAACTCATGCTCCAAGAATACCGGACAAAGCAGTATGACTGAAGACCCTAAGGCTAGTGACATAGGCGCGCTGCTAGTGACTGTATTCTCTTTTCTCCATTTTGCTCTGTTTAAAATAATAATAGTAGATTCCCCGACCCCTTTATCAGGTTGGATTGAGTGAATGCTTTTATCCAGCAGGCATAACTTGTTTCCCACGCTTTGCCACACCATGGAAGGAGTACTATTGTTAGCTCAGCCAGCGTCAGTCCTCAGAATACTGGCATTAACTGCTGCCCTTTTCTTGCATTCTAAGTGCGGTGAAAGTGTGAATGAGAGACACGCAGCTGACAGTCAGCAGACGTCTGTCTGTGGTAGATAACATTAAGGAGGAGGTTCCTAAAAGCCTTATTGCAAACATGCTGTTGGGCATCAGAAGCTCTTCATGACCCTTTCCTATTAGCATTCTCTCAGAACTATAAGTGCAGGGCAGGCCATTAACAATGGTTAATGCCGCTGACAGAGTCCAATAACAAATAACGATTTTTCTGTATTAGAATAGATCTTGGATGGATAAGAATGACAATGCTTCTCTTCATTGTGAAATAGAGAGTGAAGATGGGTAGTGTTCACCATGTTTGACTGCGCTACCTTGTCTTTCCTCTCTCAGGTCGCCACTTGGGCTGCACGCGCTCCTTCGATGGCTCCGGACAGGAGTTTGCACACGCCTGGTCACATCCATGATAA
Source organism: Lissotriton helveticus (assembly GCF_964261635.1). Taxonomy (NCBI): domain Eukaryota; kingdom Metazoa; phylum Chordata; class Amphibia; order Caudata; family Salamandridae; genus Lissotriton; species Lissotriton helveticus. The sequence continues at coordinate 366,217,582 of NC_136070.1, forward strand.
TGAACATTTTACAGCTCCGAGCAGTGACAGCAGGATCGGTCTTCTGAAAGTAAGTAATATGGGATTAATTCCATGCAAATGGCAATATTTAAGACGTATCCTTTGTCCTCAGAGATAGGGATCTGTTCTCAATGGAGTAGGACACTTTGTGAGGGTCGCCCATCCCATGATTTATTGCACGTTATACTGTGTAGCTCCGTGTGAAACACAGAGACCATCCTGGAGTGAGGTTTCTCAAACTTCCCAAAAGAATGACTTAGTTTGCCTTCAGCACTTTGTGTAAATCTCTTTTTTTGTGTCTGATTCTTTAAAAAAAAGTACCTTGTATCTCATAGGTAGGGGCTATTTTATTTGCAAAATGTATCTTCTGCAGAAATTTGTACCGCTGTCCTTAATTATATTGTTCCTGCAATCAAATTAAGAAGAAACTATGCACTTTAACCTCTGCATAGACAATAGCTATTCATTCAAGTATTACTGACGCTAGTTAACTACAGTTATTTTAAAAGCTTTTATGCCTTTTTAATTTTATTGGATTGGTTCATGGTGATGCTGGTTTGTTTTTAAAGGTCTGACATAACTTATTCATTTGAAATGTTTTTGTTTTATTGCATGAACTACATATATGCAGAATGGCTTTACTTTGTGCTTTTATGGTCATATGTATTGGCTGAATAAATATATTGACTGACTGACTTAGTTTGCCTTCAGTGACCTCGATATCGTAACACTCATCATGGTTTATAAATAATTGACTTCGCACTACAGGTAGCCCCATGTAAAATCCAAGTAAACAGGCACAGGTATTGAAAGAATAAGAAATAGTTTTATTTTTCAAAGAAGATCCCAGCCACAGATCATCAAGGCATCCACCAGTACACCAACTGTTCTTCCAGTCCTTTTCACATTTCAAAGGATGCTATGACCTACCCACATTCTAAGCATAGAAACATAAGAAGGCTAGAATGTTTTAAAGAAGAACCATAGAGACTAAGATAAAGACAGATCAAATACAGGATATCACACCGACCCCACTATAGACTTCTGCTAACCACACTCCAGTCCTTACCATTAGGTTTGAGACACCTCACATTAGAGCACATAAGCAGGTATGGGGAGCATACAGGGAGCATTTTTCACCAGCCTTGTGCTCTTCCAGGCTCCACACTTCTGATGCAAAATCAGATTTTTGTAGCAAGGCGTTTTATTCATGATGAGGCTGTTAATGACTAAGACTACCATGACACCCCAGTTTGGACCCAGCCATGAGCAAATCAGTTTTGACTAGGGGTGGGCGGACATTTCCGTTCTGCCCACGGAATGTGCGGAAATTTGCACCTTCCTCAAAGAAGGTGGAAAAACGGGGCAAATTTCCGCACATTCGGGGGCGGAACGGAAGTTGGCCACCCACCCGCCTCCCGCCCGCCTTATTAAATTATATTTAAAGGCTAAAATGAAACTTAAATAAAACTTACCTTATTGCGCCACAAACTTCCCCATCGCGGCTTTATCTTGCGCAGTCCTGGCGAGAAATGCGCATGCGCAGGCTCCCGCGCATGCGCAGTTTCCAAGATGAAGCCGCGATGGGGAAGTTTTTGGCGCAATAAGGTAAGTTTTATTTAAGTTTCATTTTAGCCTTTAAATATAATTTAATGAGGCGGGCGGGAAGCGGGCGGGCTCGCATAATGGAAATATCGGGGAGAGGCACGGAGATTTGTTCAATCTCCGTGCCTCTCCGCGATAGTCCCTTCCGCGACTTCCGCCCACCCCTAGTTTTGAACCTGCCTCTATGGGAACAGTTCATCTGAACTGGCAGCCAAGCCCTTGCTGAACTGAAACATATGCAAACCCGGGACCGGTTTTGCCCTTTTTATGGCTCATCAGCAAGGTATAGCTTAATTCCAGTGGCACAGTGTGCATGTGACCCAAGTCTAGGCATACTCATCCCACTTAGGGTGTCACACTGAGGTATACAAAAAAAGTGATGGATGGAATGCTTAAATTAATCTTAGTCACTAGGGATTACTCGGCCCCATCTCAGTGCCTATATGTGAGCGTTTGTGAGTAAGGGAAAGTAGTGAAGAGGTGACTAGCTTTGGCAGGGTGTTATGCTAATTTATTAACAATATGTGTCGGCAAGTGTGTCATCACCAGGGCACAATTTCACATCTGATCAAATTAAGGGCTTATTTAGAGTTGGTGGATTTGGGAAATGGCACATGTCCTGTCGGCTGCTTTAAGAGTGCTATTGACATTGATGCACGCTTAGTACAGGGATGGGACTTCCGCCATGTCCCACATTCAAATAAATATGGGCCTCAATGTGAAAACCTGTAACTGCACAATAGGACAGGTGCCTGTTCTGCAGGTCCAGTAAGAAGAGGAATGATATAAGTTGGGCAGGATAGAAGGTGAAGGGATCATTAAATAGGTAGAAGACAGTTAAATCTTACAGCTTGGGAACCAGGTGGATTTGCTCAGGAATGAGATCCCATGTTCTCTGGATGTAGCCTGTGAAGATCGGTTTGAGAATGATGGTCCTGATGGTGTGTGGAATTTCCAGGGCCAGTCAACACTTGCTCCTTATATTGGCGGCTTACCCAGAGATGGCGGGATTTTCCCTAAGGTAATATAGCCGTTTGAGGTACAAGGCATTGTAGGCAGCAGATCTTTAGAGTTATCCGAGCATGAAGTGTGAATGGACATGACTCAACAGAACAGTGCTGGGATCTGATTTCTTTATACCAGTGTCTACATGGACAGTTATGAGGTGTGATTTTTATTTGAAATATATGGTGACATTACCTCTGCGTCTGTATGATGCAACTGTGCCATGAATAGATATTCTTAACGTTCATGTCAGTTGGCTGGTTTATGGAATACAAAATGGTAGAGGTGTTTTAAGTAGCCATTATGAAAATATAGCTTAAAATCTGAGCATGCTGTCAGATCCTTGACACTCAAACCCTCAGGCAGACACTGGAGTGTAGCGTGGGACAATTGCTCCAAATCTATAAAACCATTGCCACATTAAGAATGTATGATAATACCTCTATATTTAACGATCTTCACGAGAGGAGTGCTAATATAACTGTGTAGCTACTGACTAGTATAGGAAATTCTGGCGAGGCAAACTGTGCACTCCCTTGCTGTTCCTTTCTAAAACACAGCATTTTGAAACTGAAGCAGTTCCTCCATTAAGAGATCACCCAAGTCCAAGATAATCGCACAGATGAATTAAAATTGGGTCCGTCTAAAGGTTGCACTTAATATAAAGGAACTTGCATACTCCAGACGACTCATCCTAAACCTCTCCTTCCACACAAAGGCTCTAGAAAATATGTAGCTATCACAAAAGCTTTCTAGGCACAAACGTGCATGCATAGGTTTACATGTAGATGATTACTCTCTTTGCATGATTTATTCTGTTCGATTTACTTCGCATGTCTGGCTCCCTTGTTACTCCTTCCACAAGGAAACCCGAGGTAAAATAACTTTGTAACCTAAACATTACCATTCAAATTGCAGACGAGGCCTAAGTGTACCAACCACGTCTGTGCTGCACATCCACCATTTCCACTCATGGCTGATCGCCACAAAGTCTTCTGTGGCCTCAGAGTCTGAATTCCCAACCAACACCCTTTAGAAACTGCCATACGTTGGGCACATGAAACACCAAGTATTTTAATTCTTGTTGGCTTTGCTGAATTTTCAAGTTGTCCACATCATTTTCAAGGTTGTCGGCATAATCGCTCTGTCCTTAGATGTGCCATGCTTTCGAATTTCTTCATCCTCTATCTTCTATACGTTTCCTCATTATCCACCTTCTGATTGAGTACATATACTTCTGTTTATTCAGCTTTATTAAGGTACCTTTTCAATTTGGCTTTCTGCAGCTGAAATATATTAATTAATGCAATTTCTCATGTTTGAGAACAGGTACTCACCCTAGGTTAATCTGGCCAGGCTTGGATCGTCCCACTGTCCAATTTAGTTGCCCAGTTGTTGTGATTGTACGCCTGTGGAGAAAGATTTCTTCCCCCCATTGCCTTTTATGTTTGTTTTCAATATGAGGCATGGTGTAGATTTTCCTCATTGGCGTAACGTGGTACCTCCTTCAGAGGCTTCCCTTTCTTTGCACCAGAGAAAGTAAATGTTAGGTTTTGAGGCTCCAACCCCTGAAATCTGCAATTATGGCAGGTGATCCTGTGATCCTACAGGAGATTCATAAAGTTCTCATACACCTGATGAGAGAACCAGGGTTGTAATCCTTAGGTGTTGACAGTATATTTGTACATTTCGGGACCCTAAGTTCTAGACGCTCTCGTTCACACAGAAGCCAGGAGTTAATACTTGACTTTCCAGGATGCAAGGATCTTGACTTTTCTTGCCCTTGGCCGAGCCACACGTAGGAGGAAGAAGGAACGCCTGGTAATTAAATGGAGCTACTTAACATGAAGCTACAAAGATTGATTTAGTTCCCAGTTTAGTGTAGTGAGATGTGATTGTAGAGCTCTTGTCTCTGCACAGTTGCAAAAGCCCGTGACTTTTGAATCCAAACGAAAGAGGCAGAGTGACCCAGGTTCCTAGACCCACTTTCTTGGGTACTTTTGTCTAATTGATCTTGAGGTTTATTTTTTCTTCAACAAAATTCTACTATCAACTTGGTCTTCTCTGTCAGAACACTCATTAACAATCAACCATTCATCTGAATCCACATACCCCAACCCCACTAATGATCACAGCTAACTGGTATTAATGTAAGGTATCACGAAGTAATTGGAGTAAATGCATGCAAATGTGTTCATGACAGCACATGACGAATCGCAGTAAGCAACATTTTACCACTGGATGAACCACCAACCTTGGATTCTGGAGGAGCGTGCTACTTTCTGTAAAGCCCTTAAGTGCCTCATAAGTGGTATATAAATACAATTCCAACCACTCTTTAACCGCAGCAGACTTACACACATACTCCAGTTATTAATAAACCTAATGTGGACAATCAAGACCCCAACAGCTACAGACCAATAGCAAGCAAAACATTCCTGGGCAAACTTATAGAAAGAGCAGGTTCTGCTCAGACATTCAATTCATTAAAGACAATTCCATACTTCCCAACTCCAAAACTGGATTCCGTTCTGAAAGAGGAACGGAATCGGCCCTAAACACTATTTCTAATTCTATTCTAGCTGGGTTGACACCCTAAGCATTCTTCTCTAACTTCCCTCTACTTTTTTAGCCATGTTACCCAACTAACAGGCACACATGGCCACTACATACAATGACAACTTACTACTTCCCCTTTAAAATCCATTACCAAAGCGCTTCGACTCCTCAACAGTGGTTGTTAGCGTTATATATAAATACAGTTTACAATTATAATAAAAATATGATAAATCTGCATGCACCAGTAACAAATAGGTTTTGGGTTTTGCACACATTGTAGCATGTAACCCCGGCACCCACTGTGTTGCATTATGTCAGTACTTTCTGACCGAATATTGTCCAAAATTGGTGCAAAATCACGTGCAATCTTATTTGAAGTAAAAAAAAAACAAGTATTACAAATGCAATAGGTCTCACCTTTTATAAAGTTAAAGCCAATTGCTTTGCTATACAATACTATTAGCTAAGCAAATAGCTTTAACTTAATCAAAGGCGAGACCTATTGCATTTTCAATGCTTGTTGGAGCTACTTTTTAAATTGGTTTTAGGCACTCCATATGAGTGCTCCTATTTTCAGACCTTCCTTTCCCTTCCACCCGTATTATTTCTTTTCCCGTCCCATCCTTGTTGCTTCTTTTCTGTCTCACCCCTTCTTCCCCTTCTGTTTCCTCTTTAATTTTTTGGGGGTTTTGACTGCCCCCTTCAGCTTTAGCTTAAGACGTCCTGCAAGTCCTTGAGTGCACATTCCGTGCCAACGGTACTAATTAGCCACAAATCAGTAATGTTCCACAATATGTTGACAGCATCCCCCCCCCCCCGCAGCTATACCACTGACCCAGAAGCCATGAACCATCGACCGCAGAGGTGCGCCGGTCCAGCGCCGTCATCGAAATGAGTAAAGCACAGCCCATCCCTTAACCGAACAATGCTGTCTAAGGTGTGTAGCCGCTGCTGCAGATTTCCCATGAGTAGCACTTCGATCTTCTTCCCCAAACCCTCTTCCACTCCTCCATACAGTCCAGCTCTGATCAGTGACCTGCTTCTTGTCAGTGAGTGTATTCAACAAAGTATTTGTGTATCACAAAAGTTATGTAGTATACATTATACAATATGTTATATATACAGAGACTCTTTAAAAGGAAAAGTGCTTTTTAGAACAGCTGTGTATTTTAAGAGCAACACATCATGTTTTATTTTGCCTTAGTGCTTTGTATGTTGAGATTTTCCAGCGCTCTTAAGTCTCCCGTGTAAATGCCTGAGTAGCATATCCAGTCCAGGTTATTGCTTTGCATTCTGGGATTTAGTCCTGATTTTATAATGGCATAGAAAGGACCACAAGTCCCAGAATGCAAAGCAAACACCCTAAGTTGATGAGCTACTCAGACTTAGAAATCGGAAACCTGAGAGCTCTGATGTTCATCCTGTATTTAGAAATCTTAAATCAAATCTACAAGATCCATGATGCAATCTACAATTGGTTAACAACCAGAACTCTCTTCTTAAGGTGTTCTGTGTGACAAGGGCCATTTCCCTGTTACAGTGGGCACTGTCATTTACTTTACAATCAGCAATGAGTAAGATATTTACAAGAAGGAGAGGTCAAAGCTACCAATTTTGGAATTGGGGAACCTGGCTCGAGCCTCGGAGTTGGCTCTATCTGTGCCTTAAAAACATGAACATGACCTTGTGTAATGTAAGTGGTGCTTATGTGAAACCCTTTAAAACCTTTCAGGTCCAGTCTGTGTAATATAAAACTGCAAAAAAAACGTACATCAACTAAACGCATTACACTTTAATTGTGGGTATATTAGAAACATTCTTTACAATGCAGCGTACTTTATTAGAAGTTTTGAACTTCAAAAAATTCACAACTTCAAAAAAAGTTCTTGCAAATGCATTTGTTGCTTTAACTTCAAGGCATACATTTAAATGGGAGTACTTTTTTATTAAAGAAGTTAGAATGCCTTCCATTTCTAGGAGGGGAAGGGGTGGCAGGGGCGTGGCTCTTGCATTTTAACAAGTTCCAGTTGAGGGATACGTTTGACACCTAATGAAGGTTCAAGTAGGCTCCCTGTGGCCTATGAAAAGAGTACATTGTTAAACGGGACCCTACAATGTGACATTAAAAGTCCCAATGAGTCTATTAACTATAAGCCTTGGGTGGTGATGGATGCAAAAAGAACAATTAATGGACAGAATGCTGAACAATGTCATACGTTCATCCCAGTACTGAGATCTGGGCCTAAATCCATCGTTTTTTGCTCCCCATGCCATTCCGTTTAGACCCAGCCATATGCAAATCAGTCCTGACCCTGTTCCCCATAGGAACAGTCCAGCCCGAACTGCCAGGCCCTCCCTGGACTGGAAACAAGCATCCTAGGACCGGCTTCGGGGTATCACCACTCACCAGCCAGGCTAGCTTGACTCCGGTGGCATGGAGAAGGATGCAGCTTAGCCCATCCCCAGACTCTAAGACCAAATCACCTGAGGCTCCCTTCTCTTGCAGTGAGCGCGGCATCTACGCAACACATGTCTTTATTTACCCTTCTCATCTGCTGTGCTTCCCTATTTGATTTCTCTCCAGGATGATAGGGCAACTGTCAGTCTTGTTTTATGCCTGCAAATATGTAAGGTTTATCTCTCTGGTAAAGCACTCTAATGTCCCCAAACTGAGTTTACGCAATAAAAAAAATATGGAAAAGAATACATGCTGAAGATCAAAAGAGTATATACCTTTTCTTATACTGTGTGGCAGAACGCAAAGTTTACTTCAGAGCACGATTGGAAAAGCAGGGGATTAGTTTAGTAGCCTACGTCAGAAGATAACTGTATATTACATTGGTCATCGGTATAATTTCTGCATGTAAGAAACTATGTCATCAGAGTGCTACCCATTTATACTCCACTGAAGGAACTCTGTGTAGGGCCTTGGAAAATAGAGCAATAGTTATGATACTGTGCTTTCATCAAGTTAATAAAAAAATAATGCTTCATTGGCCCTTCCCAAGATTTGAGCAGAACCCGCGGAGCTACCCAAGCATATTTGGCCTAAAACACTGTGTTTAATGTTATTTGCGAATTCTTCAATGATGTCCTACAAATAAGCAACATCATTTTTGTAAGGCATTTTCTTCTAGGGATAACGCATTAGGTATTTCCCTTTTGTTCACAGTTGGGTGCACATTGCTCTTCCAACAAAAGAACGCACACAGGCTCTGGTCCACTGAAAGCATGAAAGGGACAGAAGACTGGGGAGAAGGAAAACTCTGAGACAGGTGTCACTCTGTATCATTACTGTTGTCAGTCGGCCTCGGCCACTACCTCCCCGCCTCATCCCTATAATATATATCTCCCATGTAAGCAGGGTGAGCTAACAGCAGCCATCCCTGGACCTGGGTATGTGTTTCTTAATAATGCATGGCCATATTGGGTTAGTTTGTGTGAAGGTGGGTCTATGTTGATTAGCACCTCAATTTGTTGGGCTGCACTTACTGTGGCCTTCAGGTGTGCGTCTTCAAACAATGTCGTGAGCTTGGAAATGGCCCTTTCTCCTCTGTGGAATAGAAGGACACACAAAGCACATGACCGTCGAGTACACAATGACAAGCCATACCATATCAGGGTGCTGATTGTGCCCCGTAGTGTGCTAGGAATTGGTAGAGGGGAGTATGCTAACATCTACTTTTGCACAAGGGCTCAAACCTTTAAGCCTGTCTGACACAGAAACATGGTAATAAATGCCTGAAGCTCCTTAGAGGAAGCTCTTACCATTCTATACAATGACAGGCCATAGCATACCATACCATACCTGCAGAGCACTCTGCAACACCACAACCATACCATGACAGGCAATACCAGACTATTCAATAATATACTATACCATACTATACAATAACAGGCCATACCAGACCATACCATACTATTCAATAATATACCATACCATAATATACAATGAAAGTCCATACCATCCCATGCTGTACTATGACAGGGCCATGGTTGGATTGGGACCATAATTAGGGCCGATCAGCCAAATAAAGTGGCTCATATTTGCAAATCACAACCTTTCACAAAACACTGCATGGCTAGGATCATGGAGCTAATGTTGGTAAACATTTGCAACAATAATAGTATTTTAAAGTTTATAGGGCCTGTAACTTTTGTCAAGACAAGAAACAAAAGTATTCCACTGTAGCACACCCAAAAGTGTCCCAGTGCTCATCTTCAGGACTATAAATCTCGTTCTCAACCTGAGGTCCCTCAATTTGATTCTCAACTTTAGGTCCCGTAGTCGATGGTCAATCTCAGATTCCTGAGTGTCCTGTCTGCCATGATGTTTTAAAGTTTCTGCTACTCCTTAAGGATCCTTCCCAGTGACCAGCAGGTCTCCAGAGGATCACAGTCACTCTTAGTTCCTGAGACTTCTCTGCACCCTCAGGAACCCTTGGCCACTGCTTGTACTAAATCAGCACCAAGAGACCCTTTGAGGTAGAGGCTGAAATATAAATTCTGTGACTCGCTAACACCTCAAGGCTCTAGCTCATCATCAGTCAGTTCCTAAAAACCCAGTTACTCTCAAAACCCTTAAGCTCATTTCCACTGGTGAGTCTAAATTTGGCTCGTACACTCAGATCCGTGAGGCTCCTTCCTACAAAGAGGTCTCCAGAATTCACTGCTCTCCCAGGTGCTCGTAAAATACTTCTCACCCTAAGGTCCCCTCTTAGCCCTCTTTATCTTTGGCCTTGTAGTGCTTGCTCAATCTGACCTGAACATTTAGGGCCATGTAGCTACACAAGTCTTCTATTTACCCTAGGCTCCTCCGGTGCTCTGGTCAATGAAATGCCATAAGGCACCCACTCACCACCAGAACTTCAAAGATCCTGGTGACCTCCAAGAACAAGGACTCCTTCTCACTCACTAGGCCCCCTGCAAGATACATGCTCAATTGAAGTCCTTGAGACTGCTGTTCAAATCTAATTCTTCGAGACTCCCGCTGAACCTCGGTATCCTGTCTTGCCTATTCATTCTTTGGTCCTCAGGGCTCATACTTGTACCAGGACAGAGCTCTATATGGTTGATATCGGCATTGGAGGTTGGCGTGCTATCTACATTTGGAAAGACTTATCAATGTCTCTGGTTGTGTGCGTATAAATACTGAAGAGGGACCTCCACTCAGCAATAGCGTTTAACAGACTAAAGCGGGTGCTTATTCCCTTTCAGAACGCAGAGGAGCGGTAGTCTAATAGTCTGACATGGCGAATTTAGCCTCGAATTCTTACTACTGATCATTCTTATTATTTGCGGTGCTGATACTTATCACAGGATATTTTGTAGTTTGACCTGGCTTCAGTATACTCTACAATCTCTGACATATTGTAACCGCTGTCCATTAAGTGCAACGATTAGTTGAAGACTCTCCACACAGATTGAACCCTGAGGAGAAGAATTCTGGTTAGGTGGTCTACTTCACGACCGGCACTGAGGAGTCACAATTAGATGGACACAGGTCGACTTATAAAGGCGGAATATGAATCAAATATCCATCTACGTATTTACATTCCTTGCCTTGAAAACGTCTCTATGAGACGAAACACGTGTCGGCGGTGTGAGCTGTGCAGTTTTTATATGCCTATGGATACACAATAAAGATTTGGAAGAATACGAATTGGCTTGGATCTCTGAATTTGGAGTTTGTGTGAAATATTGGACATTATATATTGTTGATTGTGGATGAGCATAAGATATATTACTTGGTTTCGATACATTCTGAACACTAATCTAGGCTTTCCTAGATCAATCAGTAATTGGACATTAGCGGGAGTGCTGTGTGGCCTGCTCTCATTTTCTTTTTTATATAAGGCACTTCGTGCTGTTTGACACCCCTGGTGGTGGATGTGCACCAGGCCACAAGAGCACCTCTTTGAGGCTGACTAATACTTATTATGTAATATACTTCACGTTTATAATTATTTATGTGAGAAGTATTAATTTTATGTGCGGACGTTTTCCCTTTTGGTAGGGGAACACTACCACCGATCCTCTTTTGTGAACATCTGTATTAAGACTAAATAGCAATGGTAAAGCTGTTTCTACATCTGAAATGCACTTGATGACTGAGGTGCACTGGTTAATTTGTGTAAGAACGGTGTATTTGCAGGTTAAGAGTGAGGTGCACTGCTTGAGTGAGATATACATGTCAGGAATGAGGTACACTGACAGATTTGAAAATACAAAGTGTATGAACAGGTCAGGATTGAGGTGTGCTGGTAGAGCTGTGCTTACATACAGATCACGTTTGAAGTGAAGCAATAGAACTTTGTGTGCACAAGCTATTTGGAGATCACAATTGATGCCCATTGGTAGGACTGTGTGTGCGCATGTTGTACATAAATATCAAGGTTAAGGTGCAAAGTCAGAGCAGGGTGAATATGGAATGTGCCGGTCCATGTTGATGTACACAGACATAACTGTGTGTACCAGGATACGAGCTGGGCATAGATGAGGTAGTTTAGCAGAGCTGTATGTGCACAAGGGTGGTGCATGTCACCTCTGAAGTGCACTGGCCAAGCTGGGGGTGCATGTTGGATCTAGCTGCAGGTCATTTGTACATGTTTTTATTAGTAGTGCCAATACTGTCATTTGTAAATAGCATTTGCTCAAAACCATCAATGAAAGCTAATTATGTAAGAAAAACCTCGAAACAGGACATGATATTAATTCCCAAATATTGGTAATTGGCAAACAACCCTGCTAACTTTGTCTTGGTGCCTCATAATCAAAGTTATCACCTAAGATGATCACAAGTAGTCTTGCCAGAACCTGCCAAAATCGAAGTGACTGGGTAGGGTGATCAGTTTGGCACAGCATACCACTGTCTTCACATGTCATGAAGAAGGGCTATAGTTTAGTTATAAACAGTTAAAAAATACATTTACTTTAGGATGATTTTCTTTTAATTGTAACACCCTGTTTACTTATCTAAGGGCTCCTGAAAGGCATGGTGAGATGAACATAACCCATGTCAAGTATTACAATATGAGTTATCTCAGGGTTCTCCCACAATATTCCCACTCTGACCCACCTCCCATAGCAATTGAGATAGAGCGGTGGTGTGAGCGCAGGGGAGAGGTGGGACAGGAAAAAGAAAGCAGACCCCCATCACAACCAGGGATCACATCCAGTCTCAAATTGAAGAGTTCCCTCAATCTCCGTTCCACAGGGATGGCATATCATGCTAATCCCAGCAGCAGTTGGGGTCTAGTTCAATTACCTAGCTCATATCCTGACAGAGGTATTGGCACTCCATTTTCTTTGCTTGTAGGAAGGTCTCTGCTGCTTCCTTATATGCAAACATGGCATTTAGCCTCAACGGTGACGTTTATCTTGGCAATTTGTCTCCAGGCCTAAATTAAGCAGCTCCTTCTTCATAATCTGCAATCTGTCTCCTGCTCTGTTGGCTGTAAACTGGAAAAATTAAAACTGGGTCACCATTCATGGTGGTTATCTTGCAACAGCCTGCCCTTCTGAAAATGTTCATTGTAGTGGGGTTCAAATTTCCACTATGACAGTTCCACTGGATTCCTTAGGTATCTCCTGTTTTCTTTGTGGAGAGTCTGAATGCTTTTCCTTACTGTATTGTGATAGCCATCCTCTTCAGAAAGGTCCTCAGAATTCAAAATCCTCCCTATTCCAGTCACTATGGTTTCCACACCAGATTTCTTGGAACGCCCAGAAGGTGGAATTTGACTGCAGAGATCTTCTCTTCCAGGCATTCACTTAGTGACACCATGTGAACAAGAACTGTAAAGGCACAGTTCTTAAATCCCCTGAGATTCTTGTTATCACCCTGCAGCACTGTCATCGAGGCATCTAGGTTGTTAGTCCTTACTTTGTTGTCCTGTACGGTTCCCTCTCTTTAGCTCAGCTGCTGGTCAATGAGGCTATTGTTGTTTTTAAAGTGGTTGCCTTCTTGATATCTGAGTGGTTCAACACAGGTCCCTTATGGTTGAAAGGATTAGATACCCTTCTAAACTTCCCAGCATAAGTTTCAATTGCTGTGTCCATCATCTCCCTTTCACGCTCTGCACTCAGAGGACCGTGGGAGACAAAAAGTCAAATGGCTTTCATGCTTTATTTTTATTTCTTTGGGAGGTATGGTAACTTCAGTGCCACAGGCCTCTCTAAGTGCAGGGTTTAGTTTGCTTGTCTTGCCAAGGCCTCCAGGATCAGCTATCATGCAGCGGCATTCATATACACTTCCATGGGATGATGCTAACTCTGGGCCACTCTCACTCCTCCAGACCTGCACCACAGCACCCTGCAGCCACTGGGAGGTGTTGGTGTGCGGTTCCAGTATACTGCCTGTCCCTCCTTAATCAGCAGGGCCAAAATGGAGGCCATCTCCTGTAGTCACTTTGGCACAGCATTCTCGCCACTAGGGCTAAGGAGTCCTGGGGGGAGGGAGAAAAACCTCATGAGGTGGAATCTTCTAGCACACATCAGGGAGCGCATCCTCTGCCCGCTCTTTGAACTTCAGTGGCTTTGGGGGCCCTGGAAAACCAGAGCATTAGGCCGCTACGTGTGCTTAGGCGCTTGGCTACCTTGGGCCCTAATATATTGATTGTGAAAACATTTGGTGAAATGGTGTGTATGAAAATATGGTGCAAATGGGAGAGGCACAAGTATATATTGCTGTGTCTCAGCGTCCCTCATCCCTAAGGATTTTTTCAGATGTATCTTTCAGTAAGTATTTGCTCTTCACTTTACACTTTGGTTCATTGTATAGCTGTGCAGACCACTTATTTCATTCCAAAAAAGTAATTAAATATATACCTTTATTCTAGAGATGGGCGAGCCGCTGAAAGCTCGAGCCTGAAGCCTGGCTCTGGATCAGCAATGAGTCCCATTAGATCTTCGAACCTTTAGCGAGCCGAGCTTTCACATGGCTTTTGCCTGCCAACCTCACTCTACTCTTGGGCAAAAAGAGGTAAAAACAAAACATTGATATTTTAGGGAAATCAGTGAGACAAATAGATACCAAATTAGTGGATGATTTGTACAAAGTAAAACCAGAAAACCTGGATCAATTGCAGTTTCCCTGCTAAAACAAATAGTGTGATTGTAGTCAAATATTTTATATAACAGATCCTCCTTTTTCTTCACCATTGCATATGAAAGTACCTTTGAATACTTCTCACTACGCCACTCCACTCTACGCCACTCCACTCTGACACTCTACTCCACTCTGCACCACTCCACTCTCCTCTACGCCACTAACTTTTAGCCATGTTGAACAGCAGTCACACTGGTATAAAACCCACTGGGAAAGCCAATAGCTCCTGCACAGGTGAGACCCATTGGCTTTGCCAATGCTTGGTTGTTTTGTTTGCTGCCAGCATTACTTGTAAGTTCCAAGAAAAGAAAATGATTCTAGAGTAGTGCATAAAAAAATACGTTCCCACATGCATGTAATTTTATATAGCACTAACTGCTCAGAGGCATTGCAGTGCTTTACATGAGAACTAGTTAAGTCAGATTCATTTTTTAGGCAGTGTTAGATTGACATTTTTTGCTCAGGATCAGAGGATCGATGTTGACCTGACGTTGGGCTCCAACCTGGTTCCCCAGTTCCACGTCTACAGCACCAGCCATTCCAAGGTCAACAACATGGGAGTCACTGATTTAGGGAACAAGAACGCTTGCTAGAAGTGGCCAAAGAGGACAGGGTACCCTTTACAAGCAATCTTATTAACTCAGGTATGTTGAAAAAGAATACGATTTCAGCAGCTCCCCCAAGTGGACAAAGCCCCTCACCAATTTAGTACTACTGTGTGCACAGTTAAAACACCAATTGTTAGTGTTAGCAAAAAGGGCACAATAAACAAGGCACAGAGTGCAAGAATGCTACAAGCACTGGCAAAGCCAATGGGTCTCAGCAATCCAAAAGTTTTAGGCAATGGCATTATTATTGTGTTTATGTATATGAACAGAAAAAGCACGGAGCCGTCCACAACTGCATTTATATTGCCAACGCCTAAAGCTCTCAGATTGCCAAGACCTATCAGCTTTGTTAATGCTTGCTATACAATGCATGCCCTTTGCCCGCTGGCCCTGACATTATACTGTACAGAAACCTCAAGGGTGAGGGCTTTTCAGCTGACCCTTGGATAGCAGAGGTCGTCCTAGGGCACTTCCTGTTACCTTGAACAGATGGGTTATTTTAAGTGCGCTCAGGAGCATATGCTGAAAATAGTCATAAAAAGCGATTTCCGACTTAGGGAGGGAATCAGAATCACATGCGATGATCCGCAAAGAAACGTATGTTTGCATGTTATCCTCTTGGAGGGCTACAGAATCAACAAGCAACTGAAGGAGCTGAAAACAAAGTGAAATTTACCAGAAAATGACAGAATGAAAAATCACGTAAAATAAAATTATGCCATAGTGAGCGGTATGTGAGTCGGTTGGGGGTTAGTTTGGTTAGGGGATTCTGTCTGGCTGATAACATTTCTTGGTACCCAGTGGAATACAGAAATGTCCCTCCATGTAACTGAAACACGCGTTCCAATTAAAACAACCAGATTAAAATAGTTAAGCGCTATCTTTAAATTACTGTGGAGATTTCTAAATTTGATATATACATTTTTAGCCCGTACTCCCAAACAAACAATGAGCAGTCCCGCATGCACTCACAGTGAAAGGGAGAGAGTGGGAACCCGTTGGGCCTCTCCTTTAATGATCCAACCTTGGGCAAGCAGCCTAGCATGCTTCGAAAGATTAAAAAACAAGCATGTGCAATGCAATAGGTCTCGCATTTGCGAGAGTTTGTGCTATTGACATTGTAAATGACACTGCCTTTTAATTATGTCTTTTAAAAACCTGCAAGTGGTGCACGTAAACACACACTTTGTAGGTTTTCTTAACACATACATATAATGTATTGTCATTTACAATGCCATATTGCATTGTAAATGCTTTGGGCACGTTCATGCTACATAAAACTGTTATAAATATAAATAAATACTATACCATTGCTGTGCCACTTACCGTGACTGCGGGGTATGCAGTGCTGTGAGCGTGGTAGGAGTGCTGTGCCCGTGGCTGCAGGGGGTGCAATGCCAATTCCCATAGTTGCAGGGCATGCAATGCCACCCCACGTGTTTCCAGTCTGCTGCTCTGGTCCGGGACTGGGCTCTGCCGGCCTCTGGTTTGTTGGGCATCTTCAAAGAGAACCTGTTCTTCCAGTCTGGGTCTCATTAGCCACCAGTAAAGGGGGGGCTGGGCTGGGGAGGGTGTTAAATATCCCTGTCTGCTGGGGCTTGGGTTTACTGCTGTAGAGGAGGCGCAGGGCCAGGGGACCAGCTGGAGACAAGGACCGAGATTACAACTTCAGTGCAGTGGGTTTAAGGCACTATTGTTTGTGGAGCTGTGCATTTCCGCGTGTGGTTTTATATCGGAAAGAAAGTCACTTGTGTAGTGCACTTATGGCCTAAGAGTGCTTTGGCGCTAGACACATATATATTTCATTTATTGTTACCTGCCAGAGATTTTTTTACTGTTTATCACAAAAGCAGAAGTGGCCTGATAGAGGGAGAAAAATAACGTAAGACGCGACTGCTGAAAAGCGGAAGTAAATACCAACGGTTGTAAATACAGCACGAGGGACTTGGTAAAGACAGGTTAAAAAGCATATGTGGGGGCATGTATTGGCGCGGTAGGGTGGTTTATCACAAAAGCAGAAGGGGCCTGATGGAGGGAGAAAAAAAAGTAAGACACGACTGA
Source organism: Lissotriton helveticus (assembly GCF_964261635.1). Taxonomy (NCBI): domain Eukaryota; kingdom Metazoa; phylum Chordata; class Amphibia; order Caudata; family Salamandridae; genus Lissotriton; species Lissotriton helveticus. Next base: position 366,234,529 of record NC_136070.1, read on the forward strand.
TGAAAAGCGAAAGTAAATAGAAGTTTAACAATGCGCGCGCAGACACGGAAAGAGAGGGAGCAACCGAGCAGAGCCGTACGCGTGCACATCTCCTGTCAACCTTACACACCCCTTTCCTGTATCCCATTAGACGTTCGCGTGCACATGTCCTGTCCTCCACACGTGTGCACATCCCCTGGCCCCCTTTCAATACAATAGATCTTGCCTAGGCGAGGAGCGCATGCGCTGCGTCGCTATGCGAGACTTAACCAGCACTGTCAACACGAATAGTGGGACTGTAGGACATCCAAGGCCACTGATTACAAAGAATTGCGGGACATCAGCTGCGTGAAATACGGAGGGAAAAGACGCATGGGCAAGGGAGATGAGAAAAAACAGCGCTCTGCACTAATGAGAAGAGCAGCGCTACTGAGGAGGTCTGGTAAATGTAGCTAAAAGGAGATTACAAAGTGACCATAAAATGAGGGATAGTGGAGGAATAGTGTACTTGGTTGATGCGCTTGGGGAGGGGAAAACGCAGGAAGAGGCATGACAAATGCATGCCATGGTCAAATGAGGAGAGACTGTGAGAGCGACGATGGTGCCAGCAAATGAGGCTGAAGCACACAAAGAAGATACACCATGTTTTGGTTCGAGACTGCATATGCTTGCCATCTAGAGCCAAGATCTAAAAACACAACACCATTTTTTCTGTTTTGCAGTGCAAGAGGCTGCTGTGTGTGTCATCGATATGAGCACTCTGTGCAAAATGAAGTACAGGAAGAAGACAACTAGATTGCTGCAGTAATAAAAACAAGCATTAAAAATGCAATAGGTCTCACCTTTCATTAAGTTAAAGCCATTTGCTTTGCTATACAATACCATTAGCAAAGCAAATAGCTTTAACTTAATCAAGTTTTTAATGTGTGGGACAACTATGCAGTAGTTCTGTGGAAATGCGTGCCAGGGGTCTTTGCAACCACTCACCCCAACAAGCTAGTAACTATGTTTGTCTCTCTATAGTCTGCGTGTTCTCCCACTCTGGCTGGAGCTACAGAGAGTTTTGTATTCAGTGTGTTCTGAAGGAGACTCTCAGTGGAGGGGGAAGAGTACACCCCCACTTGCCCTCAATGCCCCCTCCCTAGGCACTCCCTAACAAGGTCTCGCTTTGTCTCCCTGCCAACCGCACTGTGGAGATGCCGAGAGAGCAAAACAGACTTGCATATTTACATATACTTTTCAAACGAACCGCAGCTGTCCACCTCTTCACCCCAACGTGAAGCCCTGGAGCTCCTCTGGCTGGTCCGAGCTGACGCGCTCAGGAGTTCTGCGGGGTCTGGGAGAGGGGGGGCTGTTGGGGACTCTGCACAGACAGCAACCTCCCTCGCTGCCAGGAGAATGGCTTGCTTGTTTATCTGCAGTCTGAAAGACTAGTTACAATGCATGTTTGTTAATAGAAGTGGGCTCTTGGGGGCCGGCTGTATCTTTGAAATGTCCTGCCGAGGCTCCAGTGAGGGAGGAGGGCTGTCAGGGTCCCTCCTGGCAGGGCCATTTGGGCAGTACTGCACACTACAGAACCTGTTACACATGTATAGGGGTGGAAAAAAAGGGATTCGGGTACCTGCGGGCTGTCCTGTAAAGCCTCTTCCAGAAGCAGTCTGTTCACGGCCGGCATGTTGGACTGGAACTCCCGATGCTGCTGAATAATTCATCTCCCCGTCGCTCCTCCGGCTCCTCTGACACGTATTGTTTTGGCGCAGCTCTAATCGCTCTCTAGTCTGCAGCACGGAGCTGCCGAGACTCACTTTTCCTGTTTAATTGGCCCTTCCATAAAACTCTGCTCGCACTGACATCACACGGTATTCGGTTACTGATTAGTACTTGTTCCTTTCATACCTGCCAGCTATGTCTATGTAAGTTGGATACTTCACTAAGCGGGAGTAACAGCAGCAAAATGAAACAAGCAGCTGTGTCTCTGAGAGAGACAGAGGGAAAGATCTGCTCGGGAGAGAGACAGAGGGAAGGGGAAACAAATAGTGCTTCCCCAGTAATTAAAGGCCATAGTCTAACGCCGCCGGTAAAAGATCCAATCCCGGTGGGCGGGGCCAAAATGGGACAGGGTGGCAACAAGGAGGGATTGAAATGCCTCCAGTGCAATCATTGCACTGCCTTTTGCATAATGTGTGATGCCAAACGACACGCACGAATGAAAACTGAAGACGGAGCTGGGACATGGCTTTGGAATCCATATTGATTTCAAGAAGCCCTCTGCATGGTGAGGGCAGCGCATGCGCTGCTTTCTCCAGGCCGAGACCTAAAAAATGGGAGTGTAGAAAACGTAGAACATGAAATACCACAGGCTAAGCATCTCAAATCTCTGAGGCATGCCATCACATCTGTAGACACAGGGGCCTCCAGAGGGCTGTATGGCATTTGGAAAAGTGGACGGGTGAGCGACAGAATTTGTCACTCAGTGGGCAGTTTGCCTTTCATTGAGAGGAGCAGGGAAGACAGATGTGAATGTTTTTTAATATTTTTTTTGCAGTTTTACCTAGCACAGTCTTGACCTAAGGGATTTAGAGAGCTTTACAGTAACATCAGATTACACTGCACAATATCAAAATAATGTTTCCATTATTTTTTAGGCACTGGATAATTAGACTGCTTAGTCCACCAAAAAAAACAACTCATTAACTGGCTCTGCCACTGGCCCATCGGCCCATGGCCAATTGCCCACCTTGCCAATCCAAGCCTAGACAAGCCATACCATATCATATGGTAGCCATACCATACTACAGTGTTAGACCATGCTATACTATAGAATGACAGGCAATACTATACAATAAGCCACACCATTCAATACAATGCAATAGGTTATGCCATACCTAATACCCTATCTAATGACAGGCCATACCGCATCATAAATACTGTACAATGATAGCCCATACTATACATGACGGACCATACCATAACATAACAGACTATAAAATGACGAGCCATACATCACATACCATACAATGACAGGCCATACAATACTTTAAAAAAATACAAAGTCAATAGATCTTGCATAGGTGAGACCTGTTGGCTTAGCCAGTATTAATTGCAGTCAGCAGCAGTCACACAAAGCACACACTCAAACACAAGCTATGACAAAGACATGACAAGGAAAGCAATAGAGAAATAAGTACTGCAGTCCGAGCACCACCATCTGATAAATTAATAAAGCAATCAATCAGTACTTGGTCCCTGCTCCACTGAAGGGACAAGCACACACAAGAAAGAAAGGGAAAACAGGCATGTTGACCAATGAGAAGCACAAACATGAGAGTGACAGTGAACCAAGGAGATGGTAAGTAATGGGTGGGCTAAAAGCCCCTTTTAGAGTTTGTTTTTTAAGATAGAAGAGGTCATCCCCATATAGCAGTGCATGAGCAGTGCCTGCAGGTGAAACCTTTAAAAATGGGGTTCTAACCTTGAATAGCTGCAAGCACTGCCAAAGAGAGCAGGTCCAACTATAATATTTTAAGAAACCTGAAGATACCTATTTCCTTGAGTAAGTTATCATTCCCTCCAAGTTTTTGCTATTGGATGCTGGGATTTGTAGTCCAATTTAGGTCATTAAACAAGGAGAAAAAGTCCTATGATCAAAAGAAATTCTCTAGCCTGGATAGCATACTCACACATGGAAATGGCAGGCCTGGTACTTGTTTTAAGTCTCTAAAGAAGGTGGCACAATTTGTGCTGCAGGCCCAATGTTTAGCATTTAATTTACCCGTCCTATGTATATGTTATACCACTTTTCAAGGCACTTATAAGTAAAATAAGTATGGCAATCAGGTGTAAGTAAATTTTACCATGTGCTAGGGAGTGAGCATAATCACTTTAGCCCTGGTTAGCAGTGGTAAAGTGTACAAAGTCCTAAGGTAAAAAAAAAAAATTCAGCAACATAGGAGGGAAGAAGGCAAAACATTTGGAGGAAGACCACCCGAGGGCTAACACATCTAACACGTGGACAGCTTCTTTTTTTTAAGTAGCTCTTTATTGGCATTTTTATATGCAAACTTAAATCATATACAAACATTATCCTATTTCGTATTAAGTTGCTCAGCTTACTTGGACTGACTCAAGAATGTTTTTGAAAGATACTTGGGCATAGACTGTCAGAATGAGATTGGCTAAGGGAGCTATAAATGCAGCTTGTGTACAGGGATTGCTACAGAAAGTTATGAGTCAACTGATGACAATGGTAACAGTTCCTAACCATTGTGCGGTCTCAAGGGAAGGAAAAAAAGAGACTGTTGAATGAAGCTTAAGTTATTAGAATTGCAGAAAATGCAGCAGACAAACAAGGTAATGGGTCAGGGAGCCCAAGAGAAGAGGGAACTAAGGCAGCAGGAAAGGGAGGAGAGGGTGGTGGAGGAGCCATGAGAGGCAATGGAACGGGCAGGTGGGTGGCCTTAGGAGCAGGAGGTTCTTATTTTCCTTGCACAATGTTTTCCTGATCCGCCTGAGTTTCATCAGATTAGGTCAGGCTGAGAGGTTTCAACTGTGCCACTCACGCCTTAATTCCTTTAGATCAGAAGGGCCCCATGTAGATTGTTTTATTAACGCTAAATGTACCTCATTGACACAGATGCCACTCGCCCAACACTGAAAACATCTGAATTTCCCAATTTACCTCTCTCTGTAATATCCATAGACACAGTCAGTATTTCTAACCAATGAGTTGCCCCCCTTATTTCCGATCCATTTCTATCTTGCTGGGACCTATCAACAATAAGCATCATTTTTTGCTTAGCCCAACCTCCCCAGCCAATCTGCTAGGCAGAGATATGTTGTGCAAGTTACAAATGCACTGTGTTTTGTACACCTGTTGGTGTGTTTCTAAATATACCCCAATAGCAAGAAAATGAGGTGCTTTCACTTTTATGTTAAAACTGAAAATATTAGCCTAATGAGATTATAACTTCCATGTCTCCCAATTTAACCAAATTGCATTTTTAAGCAACATCCACATTGTGATCCAAAAAAGCCAATGATGTGGGACTCGTATCATTGATGGAACAAGTGAACATTAAGGTTAAGACTTAGATAAAGCTACCCAGGATACCCCAGTCCATGCTGAAACCTGAGATAGTATTATGTTTCATATAGGTACCCAAATATAGGCCCCCGGTAAAATCATACCCTTTCATCTACATTACCTCCCCTACACACTACTGTAACAAGACTCTTAGGATTGAAACTTTACCTAGTCTAGTCCTGGGCGCTGAAGGAGGGTTTCCCTGAACAATAGCATTCTATGACTTCATCATTAGACTGACACGGTATGACTGAATAATCATAAGGGTTCTTGGAAACCAGGCTGGGGCTACATCCAACTGCATAATATCTACATAAAAGGTTCATCCCATACGTCATCCTCAAACCAAACAATGACTAATACAAGAAAAAAGGGACAAAGGAACTCTAGATACTTTTCTGTATAAATACCGCACCTCTTGCTAGTATTGGTCAGAGGGATTCAAGACTTCCAGGCTGATACACTGACCAGAGACGCTCCTGCATGCAGACGCTCCAGCTGACAGTGGTCGAAACATCTCTTGTCGGGTGCCCAACTCGAGACCAGGACAGGGTCCCACACTCTCTTGCTTCATGTAATGGGGTTAGACTAAACCTAGAGGGATTCTTGGCTTCACACCTACTCACATGCTAGGTACACTTAGGTACATCCAGATAGTCAACGTAGGAGTATGGACTTTCTTTTATCATGCATTTTATATCCATACATGTGTTCATGACTATTGCAAAATGGTAGAACTGTACTAACCTTTTATATTCACTGTACTGCTGATCATATATCATATATATCATATATCATATATCATACTGTAATGCCCTCCTGCTCGGGTCCCCTGAGTATCTACTGGATAGACTCCAAGGGGTTCAATCTGCGGCTGCTAAATTGGCCTTGGGGCTGCCGAGAAGATCTCATGGACCATCTGCCCTGGCAAAACTACATTAGCTTCCTCTTAGACAGAGGATCCAATTTAAGGCCCTCTGTATAGTTTTTAGGGCTCTCCACGGGTGCGGTCCAGCCCCTCTAAGATCCAAGTTTGTTTGGTATGCCCCTACCAGACAGCTTCGCTCATCTGATGCTAAACTGGTAGTTGTTCCCAGATTTAGGAAGGTCAGATCTGGTGGTAGATCCTTCGAGGTGACTGCCGCCAGACTCTGGAACACTCTTCCCATCGAGATTAGGGCCACTAATGAACTCTTGCACTTTAGGAAAAAGGTGAAAACCTGGCTTTTCCCTGCCTAGCCTTCTCCCCCGGTATTTCTGCTTTCTCGTTTCTCTTTGGGTTCTGTTAGCGCCAGGATGCCTGCAATGGTGACAGCCGCGCTTTATAAATGCTTACAATAAATAAATATATCTCTGCTACTGTATAACGGTTGTCGCAGCACATATATTATACACTAGAAGAACAACTGTGCAATAAATACTTATTGTAACATGCCCAACTGTTTCTTCTGTGTAACTCTCTGAGACGAAGTAAGTGAGCACGAGTGACTGAGCGAAAGGTAGTACATTGTTTCCACGATCCTGGGGGATCAGGATTGTCATGTTCTAACGTTGACAGAAACTATTCTCTCCCCGATAAGAGGAGGTTCTAGTGGCACTGTGAGCTAGCTAATGCAAATAGGCTAACATACACAGCTGGGGTGCTCAGAGTTAGTTTGCCACAAATCCTACAGTTTATGTTATCCAAACGAGTAGGTCATGCATGGGTAATTTCGGAGCTACACAACATTATTATTATTATTATTATTGCATTTATATTGTGCAACAGCTACCCACAAAGGGTTTCCCGGCGCCAGTCTTTGCTGCCATTTATACCAGGACTCATGGTATTCCTCCATTAGCAGTGATACCGGATGTATTAAGGCAAATATAGAATGAGTACGGAGCAGAGCCTGCTCTGAACTTAGGGATGAAGTTACTAAATAACTATGACCAGGAATCAACCATAATACCAGCTAATATTAAAGGGGAAGCAGCGACAGTGGCAATCCACCAACGCCTAAGGGAGTTTAGTCCTTTAGACCAGCCACACGAACGACCCAAAATAATTGAAATTGCGTATGCCTAATTAGGCAGAGACAGTATGGGTGGGAAAGCTTTAAAACCACAACTGATGGGCAGTCCTGAAAAAGACAATTCTAAGCAGACACCTTCTTCTTCTAAAAAGAAGTGGGATAATAAAAAACAACAAAACTTTACAGAAAGAGATCTCAATCCCGAGGTAGATCTCCTCCACAGGAGCACTCTGAAAAGAGGTACAACCTTAGGAATAGGGATAATATTGGGAAACCTGACAGGTATCAGGATACTGATACACGTTCCTCTCGTTCCTTTCAGGGCTCAACGAAAAACTCAGAGAGAGAAGGACGGTCAGAACACAAAGAAGAGCGTACTAAGTCCAGAGACAAGCAACACGCTCAAGACTATAGTTCCAAAAAGAAGAAAAGAAGAAAAGCCTAAAACAAACCCTCATTTTAAAAAGAAGAACGTTGCATGCCTGAAGATCAGACATGCCCAGAATTCTGAGGACACAACATCAGAACGGGGAATGGGCTCAGACGATGCTCGACAGTGCGGCAGAAGTAACAATAGCTCACCAGAACCTGAAGCAATTTCTGGTGACAGCGGACTTGAATGATTACATCACGGTGGAAACACCAGATAAAAGGGTGAGCGTTGTACATATGTTACATGAAATACCACTCTGGATGGAGGGGGACAAGCCCAGAAAAGTAAAAGGTCTCTTTTGGAAGAACCTGTCATCTGGTTATGACATCCCGTTAGCTGAACAAGATTGGCCGCCAGCATTTGTTATGGAGTGCTCTAGGGCAGAAAATATACATTTTCCAGCCTTCTCCGACCTCATTCCCATTCATCTTAAACACACATATGCACAGGAGTGGGCAGTGAGTAGCCCAAGCTCCAGCATTATACAAAAATCATGCCGGATGGGATGAGAATTTAACCCACCAAGTGATCTTGTTAAAAGTGTCACCAAATGCACAAAGGCAATATCCAATAAAGCAAGAAGCTAAAAAACAGGTCAAGGAGATCTTAGATCAACTTGAATGTCAAGGGGTCATTGAAACATGCACCTCACCAATAAACAATCCTTTATTTCCCGTATCAAAACCGGACAACTCGTATCGTCTAGCTTTAGATTACACACATTTAAACACATGCACAAAGACATTCGCTGTCCAAAATGCACACAATGCCTCATTAATTAATAACGTTGCGATAAAAAAATACAAAACAACAGTTGATATCTCAAATGGATTTTTCTACCAAAATATAGCGCCTGAAAGCAGGTATTTGACCGCATTCTCAGCGTTAGGGTCCCAGAGACAACTTTGTTGTCTCCCTCAGGGGTATAAGAACAGCCCGGGGTATTTTCAGCAAGGGTAACAGAGTTACTCTAAAATTTTGATGAGGAAGCATTGTCCTATATGGATGATATTTATTTGACGGACGATGACTTAAAAAGGCACTTGACCAGGGTGAACACCATAATTATGAGATTCACCTTAGAGGTCTACAAATGTAACTTTAAAAAATCAAAAATTGCCCACCTCAATGTCCTGTTTTTAGGATATGAGCTGTCAAGTGAAGGGAAAAAACTGGCAGGTAACTTTTTAGAAAAGTGTGGGCTGCTCCAAACTCCAAAATCATAAAAAAATTTACAATCAATCCTGGGATTCCTAAATTTCGGCAGAACATACATTTCGGATTACGCAGAAAGAGTAAAACGTTTCTACGACTTAATAAAACCTGACTTTTCAGTTAGGCAATGGACACAGGAGCACACAAAATATTGTACGTTCCCTACAAGAGGACATGATAGCTTCAAAACACTTACATACACTCGTAAACGTAGACCACTCGGTGATCCGTGTAATAGCGGGTCAATGCCGGTACACCTACTTAACCTTTAATGAAGATGTAGCAGTACCAATCGCATACAAATCACACCTGTACACAAACGCAGAAATGTGTTTCACTTCAACGGAGAAAATTCTGACAGCAGTTCAGACCGCTGTAGCAAGAGAAAGAGCACTGGCTCATGGGAAACGCATAATTGTCGTAACCCTGGTACCGGCTTTAGAAGCTGTTACAAAGGCTAGCATTCCAAATGCAAATGCCTTACATCCGAGATGGATGCAATGGGCTAATTCTCTACTTCTGTGGGTGTTGAATACAGATTTTATCCAAGTCTAAAAAAACAAGCATTCCTGCAATACGCACACGAATATCCTCTACCAAATGAAATCTTGCCTCTCAATCAGTATGAATATATCATTGACACTGACGGATCTGCACAATCGGCCATAGGGAGTAAGTAACAATACAGCGTAGCATGCGCTATAGTTAAAGGATGCATGGGGGATGGAAAGTTCCATCCAAGTTACACCAAAAAGCAATCTCTAGGAGACTGCACGGCTCAGTTGGCAGAGTTAAAAACATTAATATTGGCACTGGTGAATATGGATCACGAATTCCTCACACTAATCGTATGTGATTCTTTTTACTGTGTGAAATCGTACAATGAATATTTATAACATTGGGAGCAACACAGGTTCAAAGATGCAAAAGGTGGCACAATTAAGCCTAAAATGCCTTGGGAACAGGTAGTAGAGTTGAAAAACAAACTACCAGGGCTCACGTGATTCATACACTAAGTCATCAAAGTGATGATGTTTAAATTGAAGGGAATTCATTGGCTGATGAAGCTGCCAAGGAGGCTGTACTCACAGCTTCCGTAGCTGCAATCACTCGCTCAAAAACAAGGATAGACGGTGAGATTATGGTTGCTGTCATCGCTTCATGCAAAGGCAGCACAGCAGTACGAAATACATTTCCACTCAAGTACTCCTACAAGTTAGATGCAAACAGCATTCCATATGCTCAGATTCCTGAAGTGGGGGATAGAGTAATACCAAATATGGATGGTAGACAAGGTTTGATGTTGCAGCATACAAGGGTTTAGGCTCTGGGCACACAGGTGTTACTGCGACTATTTAATTATGGAAACAGCGCTATTGGTGGCCAGGTCTAACGAAACAAACTAAAGACTATGTCTTGAAATGTGACATCTGTTAGCAGATGAAAGGCTCCACCATAACACGCCCGGCTCAGACACCATTATTAAAATCAGACAAACCTCTTGCTTGTGTGTATCTGGACCACTTGGGCTCTGTATAATCTGATGGGGCTTACAAGTATATCTCGGTGGCGTGGATTCATGCTCAAGATTCCTATGGGTTTGGCCTCAACGCTCGGCTGACGCTCGAACTGTTATCAAAGCTTTGTGAGTCTTTATAGGGACATACGCAGTTGGCATGGTATATTCTGACTGTGTCCCAGCGTTTGGCTCTCGGGCTTACAAAAAGGCCATGGAAAGTATGGGCGTAGCAATGCGGTACTCCTCTCTATACCATCCTGAGGGAAATTTGGTTGTGGAGAGGAAAAACGGACCTTTAAGCAATCTAACAACTAGGGTATTAGGCAAGGGCGGTAGTTGGGTCAATCACTTATATGGGGTACAGAGAGCCCTCAAAAATCAGCCCAGAAGTTCTCTGGTGGTGTCACTTCTAACAAGGTCCTATTTGGGACGAGAATGTGGGTACCTGATCTTGATTGTGAAGGCGCAGTGGCGGATAAGAAACCATTTGATATTCATGATCGTTTGGCTGTTTTACAGGTTCTAACTGATTTCAGGACACAACAAAGTAACGTCCAAATGAAACAGACCACCACTGGGGAAGTCAAGGCAGTCACAGCAAGACCTGTCTGGATCCCAAAAGTCAGGGATCTGGTCAGAGAGAAAATAGCTGACAAAAAAGAATTTGGACCATCATTCAAGGAACAAGAACTGTACTTTTGCCGCCTCTTGCCGGGAAAAAGGAGAAAAGATTTGTCTCAATTGACTTAATCAATCCACACTATGTTGCTGATACTAAACAGTAGGCCTTCTGGACTCCACAGTAGCAGACGCCCTCCTCTCGCTACAATCCAAGAAGTTCAAACAGAACGACTCATCACGTTTGAAGAGCCTCCTGTACGGAATGAAGGACTATGCAACAATGCTATGGAACTCATTCCTCTTGAACCTGAAGTTCAACTTCAAAATCAAACTCAAAATAACAAATCAGGTTGCAATTAGATCTACATCTACGTCAACATGCCTCGACGAGAGCAAAATGCGATTTCAACAAATCCCGATGCAATTCTAACAATTGATGGAACAGCTTCTGGCTACTTCATGAAATTTGATATGTTTTCTTTGGATCCAAGTGAACCGGACACTACGCCAGCCCAACAAACACGCAAGCAATAAATCAAAAACTTTCTGTACTTTCTTAAAAAGACATACCTGGTATCGCCTTGGGTAGAACTCTGGGTAATTACTGGGATACTGTTTTTTTCTTTTCTGGCTAGGCTTAGTTATAACTTTTAGCATGCTTATTAATGGAAGATACCTTTAGCAAAGCTCTACAGTCCAAAAGGTTCATTTGATTCTGAAGCCACAAAAGTCATCACATTGTGAACAAAGAGACTTGTTATCAGTCAACATCATAGCAGTTCCTATACCGGATGGTATAGTTTGGGACAAGGTTTATTTCAATATATTCGGCCCGACCGAACTTTGAAAAATTTCTCATCTATTTAAAATTTCATTAAGTGATATCATTACCTTTTTTACATTTTAGGATGATTGGGACACTGAAACTGTTAATAACATGTTGTCTAATTTAGAGAAAACTTCCGCATTTCTGAACACTGTGTTAGAAAGTACTTCGGACTATAACACTTTTCTGTTACCAACATTATGGTCATCATTTCTTGCACAAATCTATAATACCTAGAAATGTTTTTGAGTACCACCAGTGGGAGCATTGCCCTATACCACCAAAAAGTAGTTTGCAAACATTTGCACAGCAATTTGTATATTTTTCAAGGTTTAACACCACTGACTCGACCTCATATTATTTATTTATTTATTTAATGGCATTTGTAGAGCGCATGCAATTACCCGTAGGCGTCTCGGCGCTGATATGCAATGCTGTCTATCCCTGATCAGAAAGTTGGTGACTGGGTTTACTGGTTGAATAACCACGTCTTCAGTTTCCTTCTGAACTGGAGGAGTGTGGAACTTATTTTAATGTGGTTCGGTAAGGCGTTCCAGATTTTGGGAGCTGCGATAGAAAAGCGGCGGTCACCCCATGAGACTGTTCTGCTTCGTTGAACCACCAGTTGGTTAAGCGAGGAGGAGCGGAGTGTTCTGGACGGGTTGTAGGGAGTTAATAGCTTTTTGAGAAAGCCCGGTCCTTGATCCTGCAGGGTCTTGTAGACTATGCATAGTGCTTTGAATTTAGCCCTATTTTGGATGGATAGCCAGTGGTAATCTTTCAAGGTATCCGAGATGGGGGCAAACTTGGGTTTCTTGGATAGCACGCGTGCTGCTGCATTCTGCACAGTCTGAAGTTTTTTCATGACTCTGCTTTGTGCATTGAGCAATAGACCGTTGCAGTAATCCAACGATGTCAGGACCAGAGAGGTCACTAATGTCTTGGCTGCTGAGTCTGGTAAATAAAGGATAATCTTTTTTATTATTTTGAGCTTAAAATGGGCGTTAGCTGCCACCTTATTTGCATGGGCCATGAAACTAAGCTTGTCATCAAAAGTGACTCCTAGGTTTCTGACCTTAGCGGTGGGGGTAGGAGGGACACCAAGAGCCGATGGCCACCAAGCTGCCGACCAGGCTGGCAAAAGGTTGCCAAAGATCACCACCTCAGTTTTATCGGAATTGAGCTTCAGGCAATTTCTTGCCATCCACTCACAGATAGCAACCATCCCCCTTTGGAATCTTTCTGCCACCTCCTGTCCATCGCCCTTTATGGCCAAGACCAGCTGGGTGTCGTCAGCGTATGAGGTGAGGCCCATCCCGTGTGCTTTGATGACACTAGCAAGGTCCGACACATAGATATTAAATAGTGTCGGACTAAGGGATGAGCCTTGAGGAACCCCACACGGCAACGACAGATCTGCTGATTGAAAAGGACCCATGGTGACAGCCTGGGTTCTGTTGGCCAGGAAAGAGGCAAGGAGATCCTTAGCTGTAAGCTGAATACCCATCCTTTCGACACGGTCGACCAAGATCTTGTGGTCGACCGTGTCGAAGGCCGCTGAGAGATCCAGGAGGACGAGCAGTGCTGTTCCTCCCTGATCACGGATGAGTCTTATGTCATCCGCTGCCTTAATGAGAGCGGTTTCCGTTCCATGGTGTTTACGGAAACCAAACTGTGTATCATCCAGCAGGTTATGACTCTCAATAAATTCTGAGATTTGGTGGTTCATGGCCTTTTCGGTGACTTTTGCTAGAAAAGGGAGACTCGCGATAGGGCGATAGTTTTTTAATTCACTTTTATCTAGACCAGGCTTTTTTAGCAGGGGTTTAATCAGCGTGTTTTTTAATTATTATAAGGTTACACCGACAACAGCACTGAAAATTATATTGACAAACACCAAAGAGATTTACTCTGCTTCCTTTATTGCCCAATTGTCTGAACAGGGTTTTGACCTATGGAAGGACACAATAGACTTGAAATCAGTCTGGGGTTCTAGGGACTGACAATTCCAAGGAACAGACCATTTAGAGCATGCCTCATTCCACAGCAGATGATATTTCTAAATGACACAGAGCAACAGATATCCTGTCTTGGACTAGCCAGGATTAAGGATCTGGGCACACCTCGGTCTCCAACACCATCACAGATAGAGGTGTGGCAAAATTCAACCTCATAGGAAGGGGCAAGAGTAGGTGACTTTTTACAGTACAATAGATCAGCCCCTAATTGGAAAGAATGGTTGGATTGATCCTTGACACGAACAGCTGTCATAAAAGATTCTTGGGTATCACCGAAGGGTTTGGTATCCACAGACCAGACCCACACTATGTACAAAGAGAACACCCAGGGGTAGTGACATCCGACAGTGTTGGTAAGTTGTGCCTTGATTGGCTAGAAATACCAACACTCACAGAAGTGAAACAGCACTTATCCTTACTCACACAAGACATGGATTTTAGGGATTTTTTACAAGGTCCCAGAAAACCCCATAAGAAACATTTTATATATGCTGGTATTTATGCTGCCCATAATGAAATTGGGAAAATATCCCATCAAGAGGCCGCAGAGAGAATACTGGAAATAGACCGTATTAACTTAGAAAAATCATTAGCTATTGTAGACAATGGGTTAACAACTTTGACCTCCAGGATATATTCTTTAGGCAAAATTGTGTCTTCTGCGATAGACATACTAGAACAAGATTTGGCCATATTACAACACGTGCAATCTCAGTTACGTTCTATTATGTTATTAAACTGGACGCTGCAATCTTTGCGTACAGGCTATGTGCCTTGGCGTTTTATCAACAGTACGTCTCTGTTTTCTGAAAATAATCTAACAGATAAACAGGTTGAAATAGCGCAAAGGGGATTTAAATATACAATGCTGCGTATTGAAAAACTGGATAGACTACCATTTACAGTGGCGGAGTCACCATCAACAGAATGGCTAATCCATGGCCACATAACTCTACCGTTCACTACTTTTCAGTTTCAATATTGCCTTGAGCAAAGGCAGGTGGGCAAATATGAAAAAAGGGTAAGGAATACATTAAGGAATCCTGGGAATTACCATATAGATGTTGGAGTGAGGATCGAGAAGTGTTTTTAAGTGGTACAAACTGCAAGAACGCTTTAAGAGGTTCTCTCATGTGCTAGTTCATTTGACTGCACAGAGCATGTTATGGTTCGGTAGCGAATTTGTCTAGCACCACTAGCACCCAGGTATTGAATACAGCACCAACTGCCTCTGCACCAGCTATTGGCAGCTCTGAGAATCATCTATGCTCCATTGACGTACTCTGCGAGGTGTTACAAGGACCGTCCCCTGCAGCGACAAGCAACAACGATGTTGCGTCTCCCAGCCAGGACACTTAATCTATAATTGGCTCATCAAACTTGACAAAAATTGGAACATTTCCTAAAATTGACACTTTTGCTAGAAAAGCATGGCCTTCTGACGCTTATAGTTCGACTTATATAAACAAACTCATCTAGGACTTTTGCTTAAATTAACAATTCCAAAACTAATTTTCAGAGGATTTTTCCCCCTTAAACTGTTTTTAATATATTTTAATGTTGTAAAAATGTTTTTACATGGCTCATTGACAGTTTTATGCGCTACTACCTGGTACGAAGAGTAGTTCACTAGCATTTTATTATTGTTGACTATTCGGAAGAGGAGTGGGTGTTATGTTTCATATAGGTACCCATGTATAGGCCCGGGTAACATCATACCCTTTCACCTACATCACCTACCCTACACTACACTGTAACAAGCCTTTTAGGATTGAACCTTTACCTAGATTTAGTGATGGGCGCAGATGGAGGGTTTACCTGAACAATAGCGTTCTATGACTTCATCATTAGACAGACACAGTATGAATGAATATTCATAAGGGTTCTTGGAAACCAGGCTGGGGCTACATCCACCTGCCTTATATCTACATACAAGGTTCATCCCGTACGTCATCCTCAAACCAAACAATGGCTAATACAAGAAACAAGGGACAAAGGAACCCTAGATACTTTTCTGTATATACAGCATCTCTTGCAAGTATTGGTTAGAGGGAACTGAGACTTCCAGGCCGACAAACTGACCAGAGACGCTGAGGCTCCTGCATGCAGACGCTCCAGCTGACAGTGGTCTAAACATCCCTTGTGGGGTGTTCAACTCGAGAACAGGACAGGGTCCCCCACTCTCTTGCTTCAGGTAATGGGGTTAGACTAAACCTAGTGGGATTCTTGGCTTCACACCTACTCATATGCTAGGTGCACTTAGGTACATCTAGATAGGCATCGTAGGAGTATGCGCTTTCTTTTATCATGCATTTTATATCCATGTATGTATTTTTGACTATTGAAAAATGGTAGAACTGTACTGTCCTTTTATTGTCACTGTACTGCTGATCATATATCTCTGCTACTGTCTAACGGTTATCGCAGCACATATATTATAGACTAGAAGAACAACTGTGCAATAAATACTTATTGTAACATGCCTGACTGTTTCTTCTGTGTAACTCTCTGAGACGAAGTAAGTGAGCATGAGTGACTGAGTGAAAGGTTGTAATTTGTTTCCCCGATCCCGGGGGATCGAGGTTGTCATGTTGTATGGTTGCCAGAAACCATTCTCTCCACGTAAGAGGAGATTCTAGTGGCACTGTGAGCTAGCTAATAGGCTAACATACGCGGTGGGGGTGCTCAGAGTTAGTCTGCCACCAATCCTACCGTTTGGTGCACAGTCAAAATATCGACTACAAAATATCGACTGGACACAATATCGAGTTTTAAATATCGAATGGACAAAATATCGACTGGACAGAATATAGACATCAAAAATATCGGTATTAAGGTAAGTAATGTAATATCGATTGTAAAAAATATAGACATTTAAAATATCGAAGTATATAATATAGTTTAATAAAATTATCGAATTTTTGATAATATTGAAGTTTTTTATAGTGATATTTATGTTATTATGTGTGTTAAAAGTGTGTATTTATGTTATAAATATTTTTAATTAATGACATTTTTTATTTTAATTTTTGCGTAATTTAATTCTGTAGCGGGATGTGGGTTTATAGGGGAATAGGGTGGGAAGTAATTTAATTATAATTAATTAAATATGTAAATTTATTTATTGTTATTCATTTTTAATTATTTGTCAATTAATTTATATTTGGTAATTAATTAACTTTTAATTGGCAATTAATTTTAATTAATTGATTAATTGCTAATTATGTTAATTTTACTAAATTATTTTCTGTAGCGGGTTGTGGGTTTATAGGGGAATTGGGTGGCAAGTAATTTATTTATAATTAATTAAATAAAACAACTTTTATTAATTGTATTTAATTAGAATTTATTGTAAATTAATTTTTAAATGTGAAATTATTAATTGTTAATTTGTAAATATTTTGTATTAATAGTTAAATAATTGTAATAATTCATTTTAATTTGTGATTTTAATTGATTAATTATTATATTATATTAAATTCGTGATTACTTTTAAATATTTTTTGATAGATATTAATTTATATTTATTGAAATAATATATGAAGTATTTAATTTCCCTACTGTTGCACCTACTGGAGTGGGAATAGTAATTTTTACCCCTACGCTATCCAACGCTTTCCCTACTGTTGCACCCACTGGAGTGGGACTAGTAATTTTTACCTCTACGCTATCCAACGCTTTCCCTACTGTTGCACTCTTTGGAGTGGAAATAGTAATTTTAACCCCTACGCTATCCAACGCTTTCCCTACTGGTGCACCCACTGGAGTGGGAATAGTAATTTTTACCTCTACGCTATCCAACGCTTTCACTACTGTTGCACTCTTTGGAGTGGGAATAGTAATTTAAACCCCTACGCTATCCAATGCTTTCCCTACTGTTGCACCCACTGGAGTGGGAATAGTATTTTTTACCCCTACGCTATCCAACACTTTCCCTACTGTTGCACCCACTGGAGTGGGAATAGTAATTTAAACCCCTACGCTATCCAACGCTTTCCCTACTGTTGCACTCTTTGGAGTGGGAATAGTAATTTTTACCCCTACGCTATCCAACGCTTTCCCTACTGTTGCACCCACTGGAGTGGGAATAGTAATTTAAACCCCTACGCTATCCAATGCTTTCCCTACTGTTGCACTCTTTGGAGGGGGAATAGTCATTTTTACCCCTACGCTATCCAATGCTTTCCCTACTGTTGTACCCACTGGAGTGTGAATAGTATTTTTTACCCCTACGCTATCCAACACTTTCCCTACTGTTGCACCCACTGGAGTGGGAATAGTAATTTTTACCCCTACGCTATCCAACGCTTTACCTACTGTTGCACTCACTGGAGTGGGAATAGTAATTTTAACCCCTACGCTATCCAACGCTTTCCCTACTTTTGCACCCACTGGAGTAGGAATAGTAATTTTTACCCCTCCGCTATCCAATGCTTTTCTCACTGTTGCACCATAGTAATTTTTACCCCTACGCTATCCAACGCTTTCCCTACAGTTGCACTCTGTGGATTGGGAATAGTATTTTTTACACTTATGCTATCGTACGGTAATAATAT
The DNA here is from genome assembly GCF_964261635.1 of Lissotriton helveticus. NCBI lineage: Eukaryota > Metazoa > Chordata > Amphibia > Caudata > Salamandridae > Lissotriton > Lissotriton helveticus. The sequence continues at coordinate 366,252,794 of NC_136070.1, forward strand.
TGGATATTATTTAATTATATTATGCAAATATATATATATGTTTTAACAAATATGATTGTAATTTTTTTTATAACTTTCATTAATTATTTAATGATTATAAGTTAATTTAAGTATTATTAAGTATATTTTTGTAATTAATTTTTAATTTTAATTTAATTTAACACTGTTTTTAATAAAGTCGATATTTTTTAAAACTATATTTTTGTTAACGATATTTTGTACTCAATTTTTTTGTACTTACCTGTTTGTAGATACAAACTCGATATTTTGTCTGTAGATATTTTTTCCTTGATATTTTTGCTAGTCGATATTTTGTCAGTCGATATTATTTCAGTGATCCCTACCGTTTATGTTATCCAAACGTGCAGATCCTGCATGGGTAATATAGGAACTACACAACAACAGAAGAAAGGATCTGCCCTGTTATAGCAGATTTGATCAAGCATGTGGTTTTAGTGTCTATTGTTAGCCAATGTAACACTGCAAATTTGCAGATATGCAAGGCAGGTAAGAGCAACTGGAACAGGTTTGTTCAAGACCTTAGAGCAAATAATAATGTAGTTATCGCAAGCTTCCCTGCAGTTTTCAACCCTGTCACCTTCCTGTCTTGTTTCCTCATGAACACCCAATGATATACAGTGGTAGACCTCTGTTCTACCTTCTTTTCTACCACTGTGCAAAAAAAAGAAAATTGATATCTCTTCACATTCTCATTTGAGGGTTTTAACTTGGGTGGAGACGGATACCTTCAGGATTTACAGAGTCACCCTCAATGTTTTCCCAAGTCCCAACGAAAGATCTGGACACACTGGCCTTCTCCCGGGGTTTCATGTTACTTCAATATGTTGACAACCTCCTCTTGACAACTGTGACTCTAGATCACTGCAAGGGGACTCCATCTACCTCCTCCTTGAATTGGCTAGTAGAGGGCATAAGGCTTCAAAGTTTAAATTGAATTTATGCTTTCTCCGAGTACAATACATTGGTCATGAAATCTCCACTAGTAAGCGCCACCTATCCTCTTATCGAGTTGAAGCTATTGGCATGTTGCCCTGACCCATCACTGTTTACCAGGTATGTACTTTTGTGGGTATGACTGGGTGTTATAGACAGTGAATTTTGGACTTTGCCAAAATAGCAAAACCCATGCACGTTTACATAGAAAGGACACCACTGAACTCTTGCAGGGGACTAGAGAAGCTAAAAAATTATTTGTGAAAACTTAGCAAGCGATCACGTCCATGCCTGGTCTAAGACTCCGTGATCATACCAAGCCTTTCACTTTGTATTGTCAGGAGTGTAATGGATTCACACTTGCTGTTTTAGTACAGAATCATAGAGATCAGAAATGCCCAGAGCTTACTATTCCTCAACTGCAGTCTCAGTGGTGGCTGGGCCCCCACCATGTTTATGGCTGCTGCATTCTTGTTGCCGCTTCTGAGAATAATGTGTTAAGCTCTCCTCTGATTGTTGCCATGCCTCATTCGTTTGTTGCACTCCTCCTCGCTACAAAAACCCAGCACCTCTCTGCAGCCCAATTATATTGGTATGAAATGTTACTGTCGCCTGCTTCACATTTCACCCTTGCCCGGTATCCTGCTCTAAAACCCTGCTTCTTTGAGCCTGCACTTGAGTAGGAGGAACCCTATGATTGCTTTCTCACTACTGCTCATGTGACCAAGCTCCCTGTTGATTTAACCGATATACCCATTCCTTACTGTGAATTGATTACATTTGTTAACAGATCATGTCTCAGAAATAATGTTGGTGTCCTAGTTGCCAATTGTGCAGTATGCAAGGTTGATCAAATTGACGAAAGTTGATGTCTACCAAATGTGAGATCTCCTTAAGTGGCAGAGGTTGTGACCCTCACCAGAGCCTGTATGTTAGCCAAATAAAAAGTTGAAACCGTGTACACTCAAATGTACATTTGGAGTGATGCACGACTTTAGATTCCTTTGGATGCAAAGGGGGCTCTTAACTTCTTCAGGAACCCCCATCAAGAATGAACACTATATTAAAAACTTCCCTAAATGCATTATAGTTACCCAAGAATGTGTCTGTGGTAAACCATGCTGTGCACCAACATTCCCATGATGAAGTCTCCAGGAGTAACACTCGGGTGGATTCAGCTGTCAAAATACTGCCTTGTCTGAAAGTGATGATGTTGCTATGTATATCGTGAGACTGATCTATTTTGCTTGCCATCACTAAAAGGTTTGACTTTGGAAGTGAAAAACAATATTGGATCAAGCAGAAATGTGAAAAAGGCCCTGAGGGTGTGTGGAGAGACAGCATTTGGTGTCTTGTTGCACTGAGATTTCTACTCTCCAACTTCTCTTGTCTGTTTAATAAAGCACCCTTTGTCAGTAGTGATTGCATGTGATATGCTGCAGCAACCAATTGCTATGCACCCTTCTTTTCCTCCATAGCCTAAAATGATTGCTATTCCTGTGCCACCTGTCTATCTCAATGATGGACAAGGTATTAAGATTTCTCCTGCTGCTCACCCATCCGCTTGGGATCCCTTTGTGTACTTTCAGATGGATTTTATCCCCATACCAATGTGTGCTACTTACTCATATATCTTATTGATAGTGTGTATATTTTCAGGTTGGATGGAAGTGTACCCCTGTAACTATGCAGATATAATTACATTAGCAAAGCCATTACGTACAGATTTCATCCCTGCATTCGGAATACCAAATTAAATTTCAAGTGACCAAGGAACACAATTCATTTGCTCCGTAGCACAAGAAGTCTGCAAAGCCTTAGTGGTAAATAAACATTTCCAGTGTGCCTAACACCCCGCATAAGCAAGCAAGGTCAAGAGTAACAATGGGAGTCTCAAAAATAAGATAACCAAGATATGTTCAGAAACGTAAATAAAATAACCTGATACTCTGCTGTTAGCACCATGGTCCTGCTGAGAAATTACCTCCCGAAAACAAAGTTAAGCCCTTATAAAATAGTCATGGGCCAACCCATGATACTGCCCTCAAACTCATCACTCTCAGTTGCAAAGTTAGATTTTTAATGGAACGGTGCAATATAGCAGTCTAACAATAGTGCAGAAAGATCAAATGCTGTCTCTACAGTTTCCCTTTTCAAATCCAAGCAAACTTAACTGAGTACTCAACTGAGGCTTGCCACTCCCTCCAGTTTGGAGTCTGAGTGTACATGCATGTGCAGTAGAGGGAGACAACCTTACAACCTCCCTGGTGTGGGCCTTACTAGGTTCCGCTCATCACCAACACAGCTGTTAAATGTTGTAGTGTGACGACATGGATCTACTCATCTCACTTTCAGACCTGGACCCCATGTTGGTATTCCCACTCCTGCTTTGCTGTCTGCCAGTGTGTCGGCAATTGGTAATGACATACCATATCAGTCCCTAGTAGATAATAGGTCCAGTGGGTGCAATCTACCTATAAGTCATAAGTATATAATGGGGCCTGGAGGTTTAGAGGTCCAGAAGATATCCTGTACTTGCATATGTGTACTGCTTTGTGTCTGCTGTCCTTTTAAAGGCAGTCTGTCTTTAAACGTAAATTCTGACAATTGGTATTGACAGACCCTATAAGTCCCTAGTATGTAATAGGCTAGTGGGGTCGAACTACCTATAAGTCCACAGTATGTAATAGGGCATGTACGTTTAGAGGCCAGCAGATTTCCTGCACTTGCACATGGGCACTGCTGAATGCCTGCTATCATTTTAAATGCAGCCTGGCCTTGCAGACTATCTTTAAAAGTAAAATTGTGAGTAAACTCGACCTTGGTGGTATGGGCACTTTAAAAGTTATAATCTACCTTATTCTTTATATATTGGGTGTCCCAGGGGTGGGGGTCATGTAACTACAAGCAAGGGCCTTATAAAATATGTTCTATATGCCCTGGTGAGGTAAAAACTGGCCATTTCATATCCCCCCATTGTAGATACTTAGCTCCTTAGGCTAACATTGCAATATTTAGTTTAGTTATAAATATTGCTAGAAAAGGGGAAATATCATTTAAGGCCTTGAAAGATTGGTATCGATAAATCCAACAACTTGCCACTGTTGAATTTATAATAACTAGTGCAGAAGAGAAGTTATAGAACTTTCTCTTCTGTAAGCCAAAATCTAGCTTTCTAATGGTATCTGCTGGTTGGTCAGCTTTAACATACTTAGCCAGGCTGATTTGATTAGGTGATAAGCGGCTTGGCAGGAGCAGAGGTTATCTGATGGAGAGAGCTCTGCAGCTGGCGAGTATGGGTCCTGCAGATGGGGCTTGGTAAATCAAACTGAGATCAAAGAGAGAGCAGGTCAGTAAGGAATGCCAGGCATGCCTCCCCCCACACTGATGGCAGATTTAGAACAGGAATTTGCAGAGGTCAGGGAGAGGAGAGCTAATGGAAATAAGCCACACTGTGGGTTGGTTAGCTAGCTCTTACTCCTCTGGAGAGAACTCATCCATGTTGGATTTAGGAAGTGTGGTGCTTTGTGGGGCAAGAATATGCCACACTTTGGAGGAAGTTGACATGGTTTTGGGTGGTACCCAGCATCTCATTGGACCCATTGCCCTTTGCTTGTCACCACAGAACACCGAATAAATATCTGAGAGCTGCATAGTCTCTCAGCTCTCCTGCCTGAAACTACAAGGACAAAGAGGACTGCCCTGCTTGAATCTGGATCTGCAACCAAAGGCCTGCACTCTGAATGATTGCGCCTGATGCACAATCTGGTACTACAGCCCTAGGGACTGTGTTTTGCTTCAAGAAGGATTAAGAAGTAGACTCCCTGCAAGATACAGGTTAACAGATCCCACCTGCATCAACTCAACCAAGAGTCCTCATCGTGGAGTGTGTCCAGTGAACTTTTAAGGATTTGGACAGGTGCATTGTGAGAATTGTGGTCCAGACACGCCAGAGACCATCTAGGAGATTCCAGGTCTTGGGTTTGGTGGTTTGGACACTTTGAACCTACAAGGAGACCTTATGGAAGCACCTCCTGAAGTTTGGCGACCTTTGGAGAAGTTTAGCGATAAAGCTCCATAAGGTGCCTGACCCGGTCGCGAGAGCCAAGACGGAAACCTTCAAGTGTGACCCGGGTAGGATTTCAGGTTCTTAATGCTCAATGCTCCGGACTTCCAGGATTTGACCGGTCCCTCGTGGAAAGTCAAGCCGGCGAACCCTCTCCAAATCTGACCTGCTGAGGAGGGTTGAATGCCGTAGGAAGAAAAAGCTCCAGAAAAGTTTTAAGCTCCATCGCAGTCAGCCTGAAACTTTGACGTTGTCCCTTTCAAGCGCGAACAGATGTCCCAGAGTAGCTCTATAGGCTTTTCAGCACTATAAAGGTGTTAATCTTTAAAAATTCATATCTTCATTTCCCTACATTAGATTTTTGTTGTTTTGGTGTCTATTTGTTCATAAAATATTTCCTATTTTTATAAATTGGTGTGGGATTTTTATTGTGTGATGTGTCTTACTTATTTGATGTTTTTCTGTTTAAATGCTTTACACTCCTGTCTCCTAAATTAGGCCTCACTGCTCGTTTGTCAGCTACCAAAGGTTGAGCAAGGGGCTAATTTACTGAGACCTTTACTTGACTGTAAAACATGACGGTGGACTTATTACTAATGATAGGTGCATACTTAAACCTACCAATGACCAACTTCCCAACACAGTGGAACAAGTCATCCATGCTCATTTTTCCTGCTTGCCCTTCCACAGCAGTGCAATACTGCGCTCAAAGCCTCTCATTGTTACCACAAATGTCCGAGGTAAGTGGTTCTTTCGCAGATACTGGATCCTTTTTTGTGCCCTCCTGCTATCTCTGCCACTATCTTCATCATCTGGTTGATGATGGCAGGATACTTTGTCGCTGTGGAATTGGGAGTTATTCAAAGGCCTAGTTACACTGAACGTGTCCTTGATTGGAATCATCACCCTGTATATGTGAACAAATCCTATGTGCTATTGCTAGGAAACAATTAATGTTTTCTGTAGCTGGATTTGCACTCACATGCCTGCGGAAGTGTGGGAAATGTGCCTCTGATCCTGGTGTCCATCAAAAAGAATGCAACTTGTCTTGGCCTGTTGTACCGTGGGCTCAGGCTGTCAGAGTGTGCCGGTATTTCTCCCAAGTCTTATCAAGGCCTTGAAAAGTGTAACAATCCATATGGCCGTTACCAACCCAATGTCACCCACCTCACTATGTCTCAGTAGGGAATGGTCTGTGAGCACCGTAATCCGGACAATGTTAGTTTGGTTATGTGTCAAAGTGAGAGTGGCGCTGTTGTGAAAGCCAAAGACTTTGATTCTCCTCCCTGGGAATATCAACTGACCACCGGTCTAGTTTTTTACGAAAGCAGTCATCAAGAAGAATATGAGCATTGTTAATCCAGCCATATTGTGCCTGCTGTCAGATATTCCAGTCTTCACCCCCTCAGAGTTGATGAGGCTGTCCTGAGGTTTCCAAGACCAACAGATTCTTTTCCATTTTATTTCCATTTTATGGAGTGGGTCAAGCCAATTGAGAGATTAGATAAAATGTTGAAATAATGGAAGAAGTTGCAAACGCAATTAGCCTGGGACTAATCATTGATCAATTAAATGCTCACTAAAGAATGCTCTCACAGAATATAATGGCTCTAGATTACTTCCTTGCGACCAAAAGTGGTGTCTGCACTAACATTGGGACGCAGTGTTGGATATTTTTGCCATACCCCGCACGCAAAATACACAAACAAATAGATCAAATCAAGGACAGTGTTAAGAAACTGCACGAGCTTCACAATTGGCTAGATTTAAATGACAGTGTCATTTGGACATTCCTAGCCATAATCTTCGAGAATTAGGCTACAAACATATTTTAAATATTCATTGCTATCATTCTGATTGTGGTTTCTTTGTGTTTATTAGTAAAGTTGATGATGTGCATCTTCCTATGGACATGTGCAAATAAAGGCATCGTCCAAACTTTTCCTCTTGCTACTTTTGAGAATGATGAATATAGCGATAATTGAGATGTGAATGCTGAAGTAATGTGCTTATTTGCAATTGAATTGTTATAAAAGATTTTCTGTACTGGCAAAAGAAGTTGGCTTTGAAAGCAGAAATGTGTATACTCGCTGCCTTAATACCAATGCTTCTTTACACATGTATGCTTTAAATTTACTGAAATGCTACATAACTGAGTATTAATGTTGATCTTGTATTAATCTGAAGTGTTCAGTAGCCTTAACATACATGCCAAGTTTAAAGGTTTTCTTATGCTAAGAAACCAGTGTATTTAGTGTTGTAAATTTGCACATTTTCTGCATCTCGACCCTGATTTTCAGAAAGTATTGAATTCAACATTATGTGTATGTATCTTTATCTGCACCTCAAGGACTCCTCACATTCTCTCTGTGAATAGATCCTGCCTCCTGTTCTTTTTTTTGTTTAATTGAAGTAACAGCTTCTATCACATGCTCATGTTCCAGTTCACTAACGTGTTTAAAACTTGCCTAAATTCAATAGCTATTAGCATTATCTGCACCAACCTGGATTTTGAGCTGATGTGATTCATTGAAATGACAATTTTTAGTAGGTAAGACACCAAACAAAGTGCAGTTGGTCAAGTTGAGTCTATTTATCATCAGATGCTGCGCAGCAGCCGGCACAGGAAACCATCAGGCAGCAACTGGCAAAACATTTCAAAACCCAAGCTTCTATATTTTACGTGGAATACTCACAACCAGAACATCATGGCGTGAACATTCCAATAAGCATAGCATGAAGAACAGACCACTACATTATCCTCCTCCTCATCAACAAACAAAATGAAAGAAAAGAACAACCAAGAATAGGAGAAGAACAAAAGAAGAAAAGAAAAAAAACAAAAGAATATGGAATATAAGAGAAATAGAGAGTGAAAATAAAAGAGATTAACGGTATCTGCTAGGAACAAAACGTTGTCTACTGCTCCTGCGTAAACAGACCAGCGGAGGAATATTGGAGGACAAATCTTCAGCTACTTCAGACCGTCCACAATGCAAACCTTTGCTATTATACTACCCAGACAGTTTAAAAATTCTGGCCACGGCACGCCTCCGGTTTGTCCAGCTCGAAATTCTTCACAGGGTGTATGTGACTGGTCCCCGTCTGGTACGTATGGGATTCTCGGCGGATGGATTGTGCAGGCGCGGCTGTGGTATGGTGGGCACGTTTCTCCATATTATTTGGGAATGTCCTGCTGTGCTACGCTATTGGACTCGCGTGCATGAAGTTATGAGTGAGGTCACGGGTGTGCAATCATTGCCTGAAGCGCGGAGATGTCTGTTGAATGTCTGGGAGCCGAATGATTATGACCAGGCGCAGCTTCGATGGGTGACCTTGGGTAATATGATTGCCAAGAGAGACATTGCCCAGTTATGGGGAGCCCAGAGGCCGCCGACAGTTCTGGTGTGGCAACAGAACATGGACTGGTGCATGTTTAGAGAGAAGACTGTTTATGTTTCCCGTGGCACGCCCCGCAAATGGGGGAAAATTTGGACTCAATGGAACACATACCGTGGTGATATATGTACTCCTCCCCGTCTGGAACTGGATACTGACCTGTCATCCTCCCAACCTGACATTCCCTCCATAGGAGTTTAGATGTCTTGTTTGCTTCTTGTCTCCTCCCCCCCCCCTCAATCATCGTATTCTTCTGACATCTGATTTACATATGTACCCCCCCAGCAACGAAGTGACACATTTGTACTGTTTTGCCTTGCTTTTGTTTTATTTCTATGTTTCTTGTTATTTGAATTCAATAAAAAGATTAAAAAAAATAAAAATAAATTCTGGCCACATTCCACCAATGATTGTTGTTCACCCTGACAGCATTACCACAAACTTTATACACAACCAAGGGATCGGAGAACTTTAAGTCCCCTTTCTTGCTGTGCACAGGGATCTTTACACGTACTTGTGGGCTAAGAAGAAGCACTTGTGGGCCAATAAGAGTACGATGACTGATGGTCTAAATGGTATTATTGATCAATGCTGCACATAAGTCTTAAACAGCCAGTCACTGTAGGTGGTTCACTATTTATCCAGTCGCATGTAGAACAAGATACTGATTTCCACTTCCGTCAGTGAGTAATTCAGCTTGTCTTTTGTCTTGTCGTTTCACTCAATATCACCTGGAGTGTAGCGGAGGGACCCGTACAGCATTCAAAAGAAAAAAATAAAGAAAAAGGAAAAAAAAGACCTTCGTTAGGAAAATAGTCCGAACTGACCTAATGAGAGCTGAGAGGGGTAGTGAGGGAGTAAAACACACCACCGTCCATCACCTGTGTAAGATAGAAGGGCACTAAAGAGTTTTCTGCTGTTTTATGGGCCTCCCTCCACCTGTTTTGCCGACTTCTGCCCGGGGGACCTCTGTTGAATACACTCCCGAGGCAGGCACGTACCTGCCGCAGCCACGCTCCTCCGGGAGCGTGGCTCGCTTCTTTACAGAGCCGGGTCAGGTCCGCCGCCTTCTTGAGCGGTCCTGGTTCCCTCTCGCGGGTCGCGTCCTCAGCTCTACTCTCGACATACTCTGTGGTTCCAAGGAGTGTAGCGGAAAGGCTGGCTGGTGGCTTTGGGTTCCTTTCCTGCCGGTCGACTTGCACATCATCTTCCTCCTCTGGCCTCATTTTCAATCTATAGGCTTGTTCATCAGGACCAAAAGGGTGTAGAGTTCCGGGAAGGGGGGCAGGGCCAGGATCCTGCACATTCAGATCTTTAAAGGCCCGGAGGACCTCGGAGGGCGTTTCAGACTGCAAAGAAAGGAGAGGTGAGATATAGCGCGGAAAATCATTACCTTCTTCTTCCCTCGTAGTGTTGGTATCTGGCACCTCGTGACAGTACTACATAACTAACAACCAACTAGTGGGGAATGGATCTTTTCCTGGCATCAAAATATGATTTTTGGCAAGATTGCACTTGAGAAACATTATCCCTTACAAGACCATCCATATCAATCACAGAGTCCATTTTCACACACTTGGACATCTATCCTGGACATACTTTGGAACACGGTTTTCTTCCTTGCAAAAGGTCATAGGGAGACACTTTTGGTAGACGAGTGAGGTGTGGTATGGTAGAACCATAACATGGATCGAACAGCATTCTGAACATTGCACTTCCCAGCCAACGCCCACTGCACACAGTTGTTCAGAACCCTATTTATGCGTTCCACAAGACCGTTTGTTTGTGGGTGACAGAGTGAACTTCTGGGATGTGATATCCCCCCTTCCCGCAAAAACTTTCAAATTCTTGACTGACAAATTGCACACCATAGATACAATGGTGGAGTTAAACCCATCACGTAGAATTTTTTTTTTAGAAAATCAATAACATTTTTCGAGTTAGGTTCACCAATGAAAGGTACCTACGGCCATTTTGAATAATATTCAATGGCAACAATCGCAAACCTTGAGGAGTCTGGGAGCACATTGACCAACAAGATCAATGCCAATCTTCTCCCAAGGTCTTGCAGGTAGCTCAATAGGTTAAAAAGGGGGAGCTCTTAAATTAAAACTTTTCTTAGCATTGGGACATACATACAAGTCAACATCCTTGTCCATTTGAGGCCACCAAAAATATTCACGTAACCTTCTTTTGGTGAGTGTTTTGCCCAAATGTCCTTCATGAGCACCCTTGACCAATCTTGCTCTCCACACTTCTGGGGGAACTAATCTGTCGCCACACACCAACAAACCATCCTCCACAGAAAGCTCCATCGAGACCTTCTCAAATTTTTGTAAAGAGTAAGTCGCATTTTTCTGTCTTGGCCAACCATTCTTGACACAGTTAACAACCTGACAGAGCAAAACATCTTTAGACAGTTCATCTCTCCATTTCCCTTCATTCACAGAATACATGTCATTCAAAACCAAGCTGGCGACGAAACCATCGTCTTCGCCGTCATCATCAACATCGCCAACTTCCTCAGTAATCGGCCTTTCCATTTTTGTTACCAGGAATATACGAAACTTCAAAATGATACTGAAGTAACTTGGTGGAGAAACAAGCAATCCTTGGGGTATGTTCTTTGGGTTTATCCACAGAGAGAATAGAAACAAGGGGACTGTGATCCGTACGTAATTGGAAATGTTTGTCCCAAATGTAGGGATTGAACTTCTTGATCGCCCATCAGCACGCTAAAAGTTCCCTCTCAATCACAGCAAAGTTCATCTCGGGCCCACGGAACACATCTGGATGCATAACCCAATGTGTGTTCAGTCCCGTTAATACACTGGGTAAGAAAAGCACCAAGACCGAAACCACTAGCTTCTACAGTGATAGTGCACATTGCATTAGGATAAAAGAGTTTAAGATTCTTGGGACTGACTAATTGTGCTTTTCTCCATTCAAACATCTCTTGACAATGGTCATCCCGAACAAAAGCCACACTCTTTTCAACATGTTTGTTAAAGGTTGTACTCTTGCAGCATAATCAGGCACAAACTGTGAGTAAAATCAACAGAGCCTACAAATGACTTCCAGCCAACCTTATCCTTAGGAGAAGGACTGTCGACAATGGCTTTAAATAACCGGGCATGGGTTCTACACCATGCTCCGAAAGCACATGGCCTAAATATTCCACCTTCTGTACCTTAAATACATACTTTTCCTTCTTTAAAACAACACCCCATTCTTGCAAGACGTCCGGGACACAATAGAGGGAATCATCATGGGATTCACTTGACTCACCATAAAGCAAAACAACATATTGGAAGACTACAACACCTTTTATTTCCTTGAGCATAGAAGACATACTCTTGTGAAACTCTGCGGCCGCAGAGGCCAGCCCAAATGGAATACGGCAGTATTGGAAAAAACCAATGGGCGACACAAATGCAGTAAGGTACATAGAAGCAGGATCTAAAACCACCTGGTGGTAAGCTGATGCTAAATCCAGCTTGCTGAACCACTTTGAACCACTGATTGTAGACAACATGTCAGAGATTTTAGGGAGGTGATAAGAATCTATCCAAATGTTCTTATTATTGAGGCTGCACAAATCAATGCAAACGCAAAGTTCACCATTCTTTTTCTTTGCCACCACCAGAGGAGAAAGCCAAAGAGAAGATTCAATCGGTTTAAAATCCCTTTCTGACACATATCATGAAGTTCCTGTTCCAATTGATTCCTAACACTAAAAGGGACATTTCTAAGGCTGTGCTTGATTGGTATGGCATCATCTTTCACTCTAATGAGATGCGTGAAGCCCTTTATCCGACCTAGACCCACACCAAAAACCAAAGGCTAGAGTTCAAACAAATTTAAATTTAAGTCATCAGAAAGAACGATAGATACCTGATTCTTGGTACCAGAAAACCAAAGGCTAGAGTTCAAACAAATTTAAATTAAAGTAATCAGAAAGAACGATACATACCTGATCCTTGGTACCAGGTCTGAGCACTATTTTGAACAACCCTTGGTGAAACCATCCAAGAATGGACAAACCTTTAACCGCCACATACACTTTCCCATGACTTTTTCTGCCCATGAATACAAGGATGTCTTCAAAGTATCCAGCTAGTTCAATCCTCCTCCCTTCATATGAAACTGGGGACCTATCAGGAGGTTCGAAAGGTTGTGAGCCCCAAACCTCACTAAACAATTCCATGGTGTTCATTGTTATCCTTACCCCCGAGTCGACTAACAAACACACCCTCTTTCCTCCAATGTCAATATCAATGTAAGGATCCACACATTCAGAGATGTCACCCTGGGTAACTTTCACCTCACCAACAACCACAACCATGTCTCGCAGGTCATCCTGAATGTTATTGTAACTGTCATCAGTACACTCCACCACGTACACAGCGTATCGGAAGGAGGCAAAATAAACTAGCTTTCCTTTTTGAGAGGATGTATTACCATGCTTTCCACTTTGGCAAACTTTCGCGAAAAGCCCTAATTTCCCGCACACTCTGCACACAACATTTATATGGGGACACCCTCTACCTGACATGAAGTGAAAAAAATTACCTCAATGGAAACAAACGTTTGTTTGTTTGAAAAAATTGTTATCAGAACGTTGCGCTACAGTGTTCTTTACATCCTTTGATCTAACAACTGTCACTGTATCATTTGTTGTGACTTTTTCATCTAACTCCTTAACAGAAACTTTAGACAGTTCAATACTTTTTGCAGTACGTATGGTTTCCTCAAGTGAAGGATTACCCATGGACAGCAATTTTTGCTGAATATTCTTATCTGAACATTTACAAATGTACTAGTCTCTAATTAACTGTTCCGTAAAGACTTCAAATTGACAGTCTGCCGTCAGTTTTCACAAAGCAGAGATAAATGCATCAACATCCTCACCATGTCATTGTTCACGTTTGAAGAACTTGTGTCTGATCACTACTAAGCTATGTTGAACATCAAAACGTAACTCCAACTTCTAGACTGCTTCTACAAATTCATCTATGTCTTCTTCATCTTGTGCACATACCAAAGCAGACAAATGTTTGAAAACAGACCTTCCTTCGAAAACTAACGAGTGAAGAAGGAGACATTTTTTTCTTTCTACCCTAGAACATGAAGCACCAAAGGCACCTAGATAAGTAACAAAAGCGTCATACCAATTCTTCCATGAAATAGGTGGATTACCTGGAAGTTCGAGAAAAGGTGGCGGTGGAGACACAGACTTCATTGTTTCTTACAACCAAATGTACCAATATACAAAAGGTAGAGCTTTTCCCTAGAATTATCCTAAATATAACAGTTTGGCAATGAAAAACAGATTTGCAGAGGGTGAATCAAAAATGAAGCAATCTAAAGAACATGCATTAGGGAATTAAAATTGTGCAATTAAGGATTAAACTTCAGCTTTTAAACTTCACTTCATCAGACTGGAAATAGATGAAGGCCAAAACTATATTAAGAGGTAATGCTCCTACAAGTGAAACATGACTAGTTGACACACCTGGTGTGTGTGTCACCGTAATGAACGATGTGTGTTTAAATAACTTGTTGACATGTAGTGCAGAATGCATGTATTTAACAGATCTATGTTAAAAGGTAATGCTCTTGTATGCGTCATATGACTGGTTGACACGCTTGGTGTGTGTTTTTTATTTGAAAATTATGCGTTTAAAATCCTTTTTGGAATGCGTATCCTTGATGTTTCCGTTGACACGCCAGGTGTGGGTGTCACCGTGAAAGCAAATTGTAATAAACTAGGAAAACTTTCTCCCGGTTAAACTTCTCGTTGACATGCCAGGTGTGTGTGTCACCGTGAAAGCAAATTGTAACAAACTTGGAAAACCTTCTCCCAGAATTCCTCTTTGTATCCTACTGTTTTTTTTTTAAAACAGAATCCTCACAACTTTGTATCTCTACTCGAGGATGAAGCGTGTAGACAATTTTGCTAATCCCAAAATGGCAGCCACGTTACGTGATTCGGCGTGCGGATGAAGTACCAGATAAACGCTGCTTTAAAGTACTTGCTTCGCACGTTGTACAACTAGAACGCTGATCATCCTGTAAATGTTTCCTCGTTGATGTCACGTCCATGTCGTGTATTCACTGACTATTCACTGACTATGCTGCTGCCGCAATCTTCGTAAAGAAAAATAAACAGTACCTTAACTTTCGCTTGTAACATGCAATAGACTCTCACTGCTCATGAAGAAAATAGCCTTACAAGGTTTCCTACGGCCATTGAAGGAGAACGCGACTGGAAAGAAATGTCAGATGAATGCCGTGGGTTCTGAAGTCACCTGAAGATCGTCGCCATCAACAATGTAGTAGGTAAGACACCGAATGAAATGCAGTTGGTCAAGTTGAGTTTATTTATCATCAGGTGCTGCCGGCTCAGGAAACCATCAAGCAGCAACTGGCAAAACATTTCAAAACCCAAGCTCCTATATTCTAAGTGGAATACTCACAACCAGAACATCATAGCGTGAACATTCCAATAAGCATAGCATGAAGAACAGACCACTACACAATTGCCGCCTGTTTTTTTGCTTGTATGCTTGCTATTTTTGGATTAAATCTATTGTTAGAAATGGGGGTCCCTAGTTGGCAAGGGTTTGCACCTTTGTCCAAGTAGGGACCTTTCTTTCTAGTCATTGTAAGGGGGATACACTTCAGAAATAACCCCTGCTCACCCCCTTGGTAGCTTCGCACGAGCAGACAGGCTTATCTCAGAGGCAGTGTGTAAAGCATTTGTGCATGCATACAGTAACAAAGTGAAAACACTAGTCTTCTTTATCTAAACCAAACAAGACCAAATATGACACAAATCCAACATATAATACTGTAAAAGAATAGTTACTGTGCAAAATAACCTTTAAAATGCAGGAAATACGTGAAAATGCAGTTCCTCTGACTCTGTAGCTCCGTCCGGGGCTACCGCGATAATGAATATGACAGAGTCTAACAACTGCAGCCAACCATGTCAATATGGGTTAGCTAAAGCGTCAACAGACTCGGAGACAGTACCTTTCTGGTTGCGGCCAACACGCCGATGCGAGTTGGTCGGGGCAACCATTGCGGTTGCGAAGAGAGGTGGAAGCATTGCAGCGTGCGGTGTTCTCATGGCTTGGTGCAGGCAGCGGCTCGTAAACGGAGTCGGTGAGACCAAGGCTTGGGTTGCAGGGTAGACGGCGCTCCATGCGGTGCTGGCAGGTCACGGTGCGGCGACGGAGTCGGTTGATGTTCGAGTCGGGCAGCAAGGGAGTCGGTGACGTCTGTGCAGCGTGTAGCAAAGCGGTGCGGAGTGCGGTGCCCATAGGATGAGGTGCAAGCAGCGGCTAGTTGATTGAGACTGTGAGACCTTCAGGACACGGAATCCTGCGACGGACTCGGTGACAGAGTCGGATCCAGAGACGGTGCCCAGATGTTTGGTGAGGTCTTTGCTGTTCCTCAGACCTCTTGAACAGGAGGCAAGCTCCACTTCAAGCCCTTGGAGATACTTTCTCAAGCAGGATTCACACATAGCTCCTCTCCTTGGCAGAACCAGCCACTATAGGCCATCCCAAGACATCACACAGCAAAGGGGCAGTACTCCTCCTCCAGTTCCTCCAGCTCTTCTACTTGGCAGAGGTTTCTCTTGAAGTCCAAAAGTGATCTACAATTCTAGGGTCTGGGCCCCAATATTTATACAGCAACATCATTTGTTCTCTGGTGGCAGAGAAGCCCTGTGCCCAGTCAAAACCAGTTATGTCCTCTCTGGTGCTTCTTCCTGGCAGGAGGTGGATACAGCATTATGTCAGGTAGACCAGCCCCATTCAGGTGAAAGGAAAATCCCTCCCCCTAATCTAAATTCAGCCCAGGTCTATTCAGTCCAGCCCTGACTCATCCAGACTCTCTAGAGCCACTGCTCATCCCCAGCCCCTGTCACTCCAAAGCCAGACAGTCAATACACATCCTAGCAGAGGCACACTGGATGGCAAAGCAAGAAAATACCTACTTTCTAAAAGTGGTATTTTCAAACACAGAAATGATAAAAATCACCTTCACTAAAAGATGTATTTTAACATTCTGAGTTCAGGCATTCTAAACTTTATTTTTCTACCTTGTTCCCAGGGGTAGTTGTGTTTATAAGAAGTTACAAGCAAACTCCCCATTCCACCCTATGGGAACAGGTAGCCTTGCAATAGTGAAAAACTAAATTGGCAATATTTCACTATCAGGGCATGCCACACACACCAGGCCATGTCCTACCTTTTGCATACACTGCACCCTGCACACAGGGGTACCTTGGGCCTACCTTAGGGGTGACTCATATGTAAGAAAAAGGAAGGGTAGGGCCTGTCAAGTAGGTGCACTTGCCAAGTCGACATGTCAGTACTAGACTGCATACAGATACTGCAGTGGCAGATCTGAGCCACATTTACAGACTGCTGATGTGGGTGGCACAATCAGTGCTGCAGGCCCACTTAGCAGCATTTGATTTACATGCCCTGGGCACATACAGCGCACTGTACTAGGGACTGACTAGTAAATCAAATATGCCAATCATGGAATCACTAATCCATAACAATAATTTACAAAGGGAGCACCTGCACTTTGGCACTGAACAGCAGTGGCAAAGTGCCCAAAGCATCTGGACCAGCAAAACAAAGTCCAACACACAGCAAAAACACAGGAGGGAAAGGCAAAAATACTAGGGAAACCCACGCCAATGGTGCCAGGTCTAACACCTATGTTAGCCTGTTGGCCTCCTGACGTGTTGTGTTTTACTTTACACTTGTATCGCCTCCTGAACTCCATGCTACTACTCTACCTTTGTGTCCAGGAGCAGCTCCTCTTTGAGAGTGGAGGAGCATGCCCCCCACCCAAACAAATGCCCCATACCAGTTAAAAAATACAATGGTAATGATGTTTATTTATTACCATTTTATTTTGAAGCAACCCATCCTGAATCGAGTGTCAGGATGGGACCTGCTGAGTAGCAGGAGGGAACTGTGCACTTATGTTTAAAGTGCGCATGTCTCTTTGGCCGGCTGACTTGCAAGAGCCAGCCAGACATACGCATTATAAACTTCTCTAACATAGCCGTCTTAGGCAGCTAGGTTAGAGAAACGGCAGAGCATCAGTGCTCTTAGGGGCCCTGCAAGGAGCTGCTCACTCCAATCCAGACCCCTCTCTCATGCTGAGAGATGTGCCTGGACTGGAGAGTGCAGTTTCCTGGTCCAGCGCTTCCAGGAGCGAAGACACCCGAGTGAAGAGGACGTCGTGTGGCAGGTCTGCAAGGTAAGTGCCTTTTTAAAAAATTATCTTAATGCCACCCGTATGTTGCCCGCCCCACCACCCTAAATATATGCCAGCCACCACTGATTCTGTCTCCACGACACCCCCTTTCTTCAGAATCTTGCATAAATCTCTCTATTCAGGCTGCCCTCGCACCTCCCTTTTTTGGCCTCCTGCAGAACTCCATCCATGATAAAGCAGCACTCTGTCCATCCATCGTGATGTAGCCTCCCTCTGGCTCCTGACCTACTCCCTAAACCCATGGCCATGCAGCACTCCCTCCATTCAGCAAATCAGTCAACTGACTTCGTGATATGGTGACGAATTTCAGCCTCTGCTGTTGTTTTAGCGAGCTTGTGTTCAAATGGGAATAATGAAGCTAGGAGGGCCAGGATACATTTTGCTCTTGGTTAAAAACGGGGATTGCTGAAATGATCCATTATTACAAGGTGTTGGCGAACATGTATATTTGAGGCTCCGACAGCACATCATCCTTTCGCGCTCCTGAGTATTCTATCAGGGCACTTCTGCACTGCAGGCATCTGTTGCTATGGATTGAGGCTTCAGTAACAGTGAAAGAAGCACCCACCTGCTTCATCACTGTAACTAAACATAACATTTTTGTAAATGAGATAAGGCCCTTCTAGGTAATCCGTCCAGTAGCCAGTAGTGTAGATTATATAAGTAGATTTATTTAGTTACAAGCAAGATGGTAAGTATTGCCCCACCGGGAGCAGCATCCTGCTGCTCAACCCCACTCTTTCCAACTGACCACTCATACAAACAATGGCCTCATGAACATTCTATTACATCACATTCACACAGGCTGAGCAGCCAGGAACTAGAAGACAACAGGATACACCAGACAGGATCAAAGGAAGTTACGATTTTACCCATGTCATACCTTCTTTTCCACAGTTTGGAACACTCTTACACTTGCTTTTCACAAACATGGCTGTGCGTCGCCACATTAAAAGTTTAGTAAATATGTTTTTCGGACTTGTGTGACAGCAATAGTCCAAGTCAGTTAAGCGACATTTCAGCCCATGTGCCATCCAATGTTTCCCCAGAAGATACAATATTTTTGGCAGCACATGCTGCACACACGTAACCAGACCCAATTTGGATGAGAATAGACTATCAATATTTGAAGACCAAAAATGGCTTTATTAAAGCTGGCTCCCAAATGAAATTGCCTCTGCTTCAGGACACAAGCTGGGGGAACATGTGTGTGGACGGCATCCACCCACTATTTTCACAAGGTGGACACCGCCCCCTGTCAAGAAGTTGGGCCTCAGTGAAATATGTGTTAAACATGTCCCAGTGTACTTTTACGACACTGGGACACATTCAAGAGGCCCTCATGTTTTCTGCTTTCCATTCCGAGCAGCAAAGTGCAGGCAGCAGGGGGCTTTATTATTTCAGCTCCAGTTGGGTCCACACACAAAGTACTGATTTAAATGTCCATCAGCCCTCCTTTTGTTCAGGTAGCATCCTGGCTGGGAGCTATCTCAAGCTATCACCTAGATGCCAGAGCAGTGGGGGATAAACAAAGACACACTATGATATGGAAGCAAGCTTTTGACTTTGTTCAATCCTATATAAAAGAGATATGACTGCACTGGAATGTCAGATGTATCCATGTAGTGATGATGTAATCTGTGTTGTTTAGAATGTACTTATATTGCGTGCAAAGAATGTATTGCTTTGATTGTTGGGAGCCTTCTGAAGTCAGGGGTTCGATGGGCTTGGTCAGTTGCCTGTCGGACTCCAGACTGAAGAGGCGCTCCTCCTGTGGTTGAAACCTTGGAATAAACTTCCTATTTTATCTACACTGGATTTCTTGGAATTATTAAGACTGTTCAGTCTTCTACATATTGGCGACGATCGGGATTCGTTTCAACCACCGACCCACACAACAGAAATGAATTATTTTTGTTGATTTATTGTGATTTCTGTGAGCTCAGTGAGCGACACTTTTTATCGGTGTCTGCCTGTCTCTTTGCGGTATTTGGTTTGCCGTGCAAGGAAATTACATTTGCCGAGATCTGGATTTGATTTATGGTTTGTTTCTTCTTCTTTGGATTGGAGGATCCTGTGAAGAAACAAGTTATTTTTATTTATCTCGGAAGTGTTTTAACTTTGAACTGAGACCCGGAGGTGTGGCGAATTTTAAGAGGCACATTTTCGTTTTAAGCTTGTTTGGTTATTTCCTACCTCACTCAGCTGTAATATCGTTGCCTCAACCTCCGCTGTCAGCTCGCTCCTGTTTTTCGCAAGTAAACATTTTCCGGATATTCCACCTTGGAACTTTGCTGCACAGGCTTGGCATCTTCTCTTCACTGTTCTTCGGGGATTGTTGGCTGGAAGGTCCCGCACTGCATCGTGGGAACGCACAACGTATCACGTATGGCGTTACGTCCTTCAGCGGCCATTTTGATGAAGTAGTGAAGTTCGTCAGCATGCAAAGAGCTTTCGTGTGATTCGTTTTACGGCGATTCACACGCCTTTCCCTCTCATAAATTACTTTCATTGGAAGTTTTACAAGTTCTGGAGGAGTTGGGGATTTACGAAACCCAGGAACATTTCTACATCTTTGGTACTGTTGGTGCGATCATTTTATCGGTGATTCGCACACCTTTTTCTTTATTTTTACGTTTGTAGATCTTTTGGAGTTCTCTAAAGAAATATTCTTTTATTTTTTTTTGTGTTTACTGAATATTGTATTGTTTAAGTTAATATGTCATCGGTCAGGGAAGTCACTCAACCTCCTCCTTTTCTGGAGAAACCGGGAAAGCCTTCTTTGTTATTGTCTGAGTGGTTTGGTTTGTTTGAAAACCATATTATAGCTATAGATGCTGATGACTATTCTCCTCCTAGGAAGTTTGCTTTGTTATTTGGCAGTTTAGGTTTGGCTGCCCAACGTATTTTTAACAGTTTAGTGCCTATTTCTCCTCCTTCAGGACAATCTGAGGATAGACAATGGAATGTATATGTGGAAGCTATTGCGAGACTTAAAAAGCAGTTTGAGGAGTCACCTAATATTATGTTGGAGAGACATAAGTTTTACAAAAGGAAACAAAAGGAAGATGAAAACATTGATGAGTATATTTCTGCTTTAAGAGTTTTAGCAATTACTTGTGATTTTGGTCCCCTGCTTCATAACTATATACGCGATCAATTTGTTTTTAATTGTGCTTCCCCTAAGGTTAAAAAGGAGAGGATTCTCAGTTGTAAGAATCCGTCTTTGTCTGAAGTTATTGATCTAAGTCTTAGTATTGAGAGATCTATAATTTCTACAAAGGCAATGATGGTTGACTCCTCTCCTAAAGTGAATTTTGTTTCTGAAGAAATGGGGGAGGAGGGTCTGTATGCTGTTGCTGGTAAAGAAAAATGGCTGAGTAAACCTAATGTTAATCAAACCAAACAAAATTTTTGTTTTAGATGTGGATCTAAATTTCACATTGGGAATTTTAAAGGTTGTCCAGCCATTAATAAACGCTGCACCATTTGTAAGAAAGTTGGCCATTTTCAAAAGGTCTGTAGGTTTCAAAAGAAACCAGTTAAGGTTAACTATGTTGACATGGAGGATTGCTGTGAAAATTTTGACAACCTTATGTTAATGGTGGAAGCTGATGAAGGTGCAGTTTTTATTAAGGGTCCTTTATGCGAAGCTTCTATTGATGACATTGTTGTGCATATAATGGCGGATTCTGGGTCGCCTATCACAATCCTTTGGGATACTACCTTTTATGACAAGTGGGGAAGAAACATGAAATTAAAACAAACGGATGTGATCCCAAAAGCTTTCGGGGAGAAAGATATCGATATGTTGGGCTTTTTCATGGGAAATTTACAAGTTCTTGGAAGGTCAATTGTTACTAAGATCTACGTATCAATAAAAGGGAAAGATATTGTGGGATGGAAAGATCTGGCTAAGATGGGTTTGTATCTTGTTCCAGGTGATGAGAATCCCATTAAGGTGCGTGAGTTTCCTGTTTGTTTTGTTGAAGATGCGAAAATAGATCGTTTGGATCTATTAAATGAATTTAAGAATGTTTTTAGCAATAGAATTGGTCTGGTAAAAGGGGCTGAACACAAAATTAGATTAATTACAGGGGCAACTCCAGTTTTTCATAAGGTACGCCCAGTTCCTTTGAGTGTCAGGGCAGAACTTAAAAAAATGCTTGATGATTTATGTAATGATAAGATTATTGAGCCCTCTGAGTCCTCCCAATGGGTCGCCCCCATCGTCGTAGCACGAAAAAAGAATAATGAGATCAGATTATGTGCGGACCTCAGGGGTCTTAATAAAAATATAAAGGTGGACTGTCATCCCCTTCCAAAGATCCATGAATTGTTGGCGAATCTAGGTGGGGGCAAATGGTTTTCACTTTTGGATCTAAAGTCCGCTTATCATCAGGTCCCTTTGTCTAAGGAATCGCAAGAACTGACTACCTTCGTTACCCCATTCGGCGCTTTTAAATTTTTGAGGCTTCCGTTTGGGTTAGCCTCGGCAGCCAGCGTCTTTCAAAGATTGATGGATTCCTTATTTAAAGATCTGGTGGGGGTCCAAGCGTATTTGGACGATATTTTAATTTTTGCTAAGACAATGGATGAACATAACATTTTATTGAGGAAAGTTTTGTCCATTCTAGGAGGAAGAGGAATGACTGTGAGGGAGGACAAGTGTAAGTTTGGGGTGTCAGAATTGGAGTACTTGGGCCATATGATTTCTGAGTCTGGTATTAAACCAAAGTTTTCGGTGGTTAGAGCCCTTAAAGAAGCCAAACCTCCAGGGGATAAAGATTCTTTGCTCTCTTTTTTAGGGCTGGCAGAATACTATGCTAGGTTTGTGGAAAATTATGCCCAAGTTGTGGAACCTCTTCGTTTACTGCTTAAAAAAGGACAGAGATTCATTTGGACTAAGGATTTAGATGAATCCTTTGTTAAGGTTAAGGAATTGATTGTTTCGGCTCGGGCTCTACAGGCGTTTAGAGACGACTGTACTTGTTTTATCTCGGTGGATGCGAGTATGAAAGGTTTGGGTGCGGTGTTGAGTCAGCAAGTTGATGGTAAGGAACAAACTGTAGCTTTTGCTTCAAGGTCTTTGAAAGAATTTGAGAAGCACTATAGTACAATCGAGAGAGAGGCATTGGCCTGCGTGTGGGCTGCTCAGAAATTTAAAATGTACATCTGGGGTCGTAGGTTTGTAATGTTATCGGACCATAAACCTCTTTTTTTTATTTTTTGCAAGGTGACTGGGTCCAATAGCATGTCTCCAAGGTTGACCAGACTAGTGTCTAAACTTCAAGACTTTAATTTTGATTTGAGACATATCGCCGGTGGTAAAAATTTCAGGGCAGATTGTTTGTCCAGGATGTTGATGGATAAAGACGATGAGGATGATTTGGTGGAGGAGGATGTAGAATGTGTGTCCGTGGTGGATGCCATTGAGGAATGGAGTTCTGCTATTTCAGAAGTGGACTGGAAGGAAGCTTGTTTGAAGGATGTCATTTTGTCTCAAGCTTTGGAGTTTTCTTCTAAGGTATGACCTGATATGAGGAATTTATCGGGTGATTTGAAGAATTTTGCACAAGTAGCGGAGGAACTTTCTGTGAAGGATGGCGTGTTGTTGAGAGGAGATAAATGTGTTCCTCCAAGCGGTTTGAGAAACGTAATTGTTAGGCTGGCTCACAGGGGTCACTTGGGTGTGATGAAAACGTGCATGAGAATTAAGTCTCATTACTGGTGGCCTGGCATTGATGCTCAGGTGAGGGCTTTAGTGAACAGCTGTGAGGAGTGTTTAATGTCTGATAAACATTGGAAAACGCATGAGTCTCCGTTACAACCTACTCAATTTCCTGGGGTTGCTTGGGAGAAAGTTGGTCTGGATTTTTCAGGTCCATATAATGTGCTGCCTGAAGGGAAAAGATATCTTATTTTGGCCATAGACTACTTTTCAAAGTGGATGTATTACAGATTCGTGGAGGCTCCGAATTCAGATAATACTATTTCTTTTTTGGAAAGGGTGTTTTTGCTGGAAGGCGCGCCTCAGGTTTTGGTAACAGATAATGGAACACATTTTGTGTCGGACAAAATGCACAGGTTTTTGGATGTGCATGATATCAAACAGTTTAAAGTGGCGCTTTATTCCCCATCTTCCAATGGTTTGGTAGAACGTGGGAACAAGATTTTGAAAGAAGGCATCCAAACTGCGTTAGCCTCAGGGTTAGATGTGTTTAAGCTTCTTGAAAGGAAAATTTGGAATTATAACACCTCGCCACATTGCACAACTCAGGTATCTCCCTTTGAATTGTTGAGGGGAAGGAAGTTACATTCTTCTTTATTTCCTTCTTGGCTTTGTAAGAAGGATTCTAATCTGAGTAAAGCGGGTCATGATGATCTTAGTGCTACTGTGAGGCAAAAGCAGACGGTGATGAAGGAAAATTTTGATAGAGTCAAAAATGTGAAGGATGTTCAAATGGCTGTGGGAGACTGGGTTACGATTAAAAAACCCTTCAGGGTTGCTAATGGGAATTAAGTTTTTACCAGCCCTGTTCAGGTTGTTAAAGTTAGTAAAAATGCTGTTTTCTTGGGAGAGAGAGGTTGGTGGAATGTCAGGCAGTTGGTGAAATTGACTGTGGATCAAGCTGCCCTTATCTGTAAGAAGAAAAGTTTGTTAACTCAGGATGGGTGTGATTGGATGCATTGGTTACAACAGGATGTGAGGTTGGATCCTCACACTTCGACAAATGGAGTTTCTTCTTCTTCTTCTTTGTGCATTGCTGAGAGGGCTGCCATACCTTCTTGCAGTCGTAGTGGCCGGATCAGGAAAGCTCCGGCAAGATACAATGAATTTATTTCTTATTGAATTTTATGTTTTCTTTGTTTGTTTCTGTAAAAGGGGGAAGGTAATGTAGTGATGATGTAATCTGTGTTGTTTAGAATGTACTTATATCGCATGCACAGAATGTATTGCTTTGATTGTTGGGAGCCTTCTGAAGTCAGGGGTTCGATGGGCTTGGTCAGTTGTCTGTCGGACTCCGGACTGAAGAGGCGCTCCTCCTGTGGTTGAAACCTTGGAATAAACTTCCTATTTTATCTACACTGGATTTCTTGGAATTATTAAGACTGTTCAGTCTTCTACAATCCACCTGCACAAATATTTACATGAATAAGAATTTAAATTATTCCATAATTATTTGAATGTAATTCTTTGATAGTGCTACCCATCTTAATGTAGGGTGTCATGATGGTTTACAGCACATACACAAATTATACATTGACAATAAATCATACAAATGTGCAAATCAATGTACAGGATGTTTTATGTAAGACAATGGGGGCAGGGCCACTGGAGTTATAGAGCAGGGGGGGCCAAATTAATGCACAGGGTTGAATAAATTATGTAGCAAGAGAAGGCAAATTATGCTGCAAAATGCTGCACATTTAGATCTAGTATTACCTCGTTATATTGTCATGTTTACACATATTAACGCTATATGGACAAAGGTTTTACCTCATTAGTACCACTTTGACAACCAAATACAGAACTAAGCAAAAGATTTAAGACCAGTCAACCTTTGCAAAGGGCCTTCCACTGCGCAGCAACACTGCACTTTTAGTAATTTTTTATCTTATTTGAGTTGGAATTTTTTTTTTGTTGAAATCTGCAGCAGATGATGGATTATGCGGCAAATCCATAATTATGCGGTTAAATGCAGTGGCAGCTAAATCGGATAAATCCACTGGCTGGATTACAGTGTAGGATCCATACAACGTCCTTCATATCTCATTGTCCTAGATTATAAAGATTTTATTTAAGTATTGCAAATAACAAAAGTAGCTCTGTGTTAAAAGCAGTAACCTACCTACCTACCTATGTACATAAAATACAAATTTGTCATCTGCATATTGCAGGATGCACTATGCAGGAGACACATTAACACTCTATGCTACTTTAAGTCAAAACTGTAACTAGACAAAGCATAGATATAGCCAGCACATGCATTAATCACCATAGTTACTTTACCAATATTACTATTCCCTGATATTTACTGGGCACCCAAAGATCTCTGCGGCAGGTGCCTTTGTCCCATGAGATATTTTAAAATGCAGCCTTCTCAACCAGTTAAGCCAGAACAGATTTGCTATCACATTTCTTCTTATTGCCAATTTCTTTGAGGCAGTTAAAAAAATGTATAAGGTGATTGTCAGACTGCTTTTCATCACCCCACTCCTCATGACCCGTCCCACTTTTCGTTACCACACTTTGAGTTTCAATTTATGGGTTCCCAGAGTAAAGTTTATCCAATTCCAGCATTGTCGTAAGTATCACACAGGGCAGTAACACAACTGTTTAAAGTTTGCCACCCATCTGCCCTGTGATTTCCCCCCAGTATGCAGAGCACCAGAAGCCCAGAAGAAATCAGCAGGAAGAACATAAAGAATGTCCAACCTGCAATTCTCCCATTGCGCAGTATGCCAAGAAACTGGAAGATCAACATTTGCTGCATAAATAGATGAGCGAGCCAGGAGAGCAGAGCCAGGGGTCTGGCTTGGCTTTATGAGCCTGTGCACGCCGAGCCCTAGCATTGTTTGCCAAGTAAATCGTGCAAAAAAAAACATATTACAATATGGTAAAGTGTCTTCAAAATTCAAAGAAGTGTATTTATTTAGCACTCAGGAGTTTTTCACCTTAATACATCAGAATATATCAATGCATTGAGAAGGATTCATTAAAAGTGATGGTTTTTAAAAATTAACTTGTAAGCATTCCTGCCCACCCCTGCCCCCACTGCAACGTTATTATTAAATTAAGAAGCTAGTCTGTTGTCGTGTATATCTTAAAAATAGCCCAGATTCTTAATATAAAGAGAGCAACTTTGTAATTTATTAAAACAAAAACAAGTGGTTTTTAAGCACTGCACATTCAAAACTCAGTTATTTGAACGTACTCTCATATGTAGTGAAAAAGAAAAAAGAAGGCTCAGTGAAATAAAATACTTGCCTAGGATCACATAATTGGCAAGCCTTGTAACTCGTATTAATCAGTATTTTGTTTGTTGCACTTTGAGCACTTCAGACACTAGATGGATACATTTCTTTGCTAACTGTTAATGCTTTATCTTCAATTCTCGTTGCATGAGGTTAGAGCATGGTGGCTGGCAGAAGCCACATGGAAGCTTGGCTCAAGAGCCCACAAAGACCTTGTGGTGATATGTTATACTGATGTCACTTAGAATGTCCTTTGACTGATGTTCTGAAGAAGGCAGTTATTCCCTGGATGCCTGAGCTGTGCCAGCTTCGGTGGCTCTCTCTCTCCTAATAAATATCTTCCTGTATATCCAGTGTCCTGTACCTCATTACACTGGCGACAGAGGACGGGTGAAAAATCTTCACGATGACATTCTGAAACCTTAAGGCTTGGCTATCTCCGTGACACTGCGCTACGCTGTTGTTCGACATTTCTCACACCCTCCTTCCACCTCGACTTCTATGTGAGTACATTTACTTTTAATTACTCAAGGACTTTAATTTCCACCGCACAGCTTTACATTATTTAATTTACCAACAACTCAAACACAGTACTTTTTCTCTTTCGGACTCACCGCCTATCTTGCAATTATTTTCAAACTAGGAATCCTGCTTTTGGCTGTCATGACGAACTTTCCGACTGTACCACTGAAAGTATTTCGAAGTTCCTGTCATCCCAGACAGCGCTAAACCGTTTCTTTCTCCCCTCATTGTGGCTGCTGCGCGATGTTTCCTCTATGACTCCTTGACTCAAGTGATGACGCATTGGAATTTTCCGCTTCTCCTGGCGAAGCCTTCACGTCTCTGCCCTCACATTCCACACGTCG
The DNA here is from genome assembly GCF_964261635.1 of Lissotriton helveticus. Classification (NCBI taxonomy): domain Eukaryota; kingdom Metazoa; phylum Chordata; class Amphibia; order Caudata; family Salamandridae; genus Lissotriton; species Lissotriton helveticus. The sequence continues at coordinate 366,280,370 of NC_136070.1, forward strand.
CTCTCCTGACGTATTGAGTCATTGTCATTCTCCTGCGCAGTGTTCCACTCCATGATTCAGCATTTCTACGTCGTTTGAGAATTCTACACTCAGAGAATTCTGTTTCTTTCACGCTGACACACACAGCTATTCCAGTGTTTGTCGAGTCGCGCTGACACACACACAGCAATTTACAGTGTTTGTCCAGCTTATTCAAAAAAAGAAAACTCTAGTGAAACTACGCTGACACACACAGCAATCTCTTTACCACTTCGGAATTTTATTAATTTTGGAAGCTTATCAGCTATTCATTAGCACCATCTTGTGGCCAAAGTTGTTTTTACACTCAAATTAATAATTTTTTTTCTTTCTTCTTTCAACCTTCTCACAATTCTCAGCCCATTTTTCTCTGTTAATCAATCATGCAGAATGTTATACCTCCAGCGCCTTTTCTACAAGATCCTGGTGATCCGCCCTTAGAATGGAAACTGTGGTACAGGTCTTTCAATGCTTATTTAGGAGCTATTGATGGTCTTAGGTATAGAGCTGAGAGGAAGAAGAACCTTATGTACTATCATTTAGGAGTAGAAGGACAAAATGTCTTCGATCATTTACCTCCCTTTATACAACCCGAAGGTGGAAATCTGGATGAATTTGAACAAGCTGTTGCACAATTAGACAAATACTTTACTAAAACTAAGAATTTGGTAGTTCACAGATACAAATTTTTCACTAGGACTCAAAAATCTGATGAGAATATCGACAGTTTCATAACTGCTTTAAAAGTTCTAGCTGCTAAATGTGAGTTTGAAAACTTCACATCTCAATTGATAAGAGATCAACTTGTTGCTCGTTGTTATTGTAAGAAAACGCAGCAAAGGCTTCTTACTTGTAAAGATCCTTCGTTAGATTAGGCTGTAGACATTGCTAAGAGCATAGAGACTTCTATTGATGATATTAAACAGCTTGAAACTGCTCTATCCAATTCCACTGTTTCCGGTGCAGTTTCCTCTAAACAACTTCCACCCACTGACAAGCTTCCTACTCCTCTAAACCAGAATACCACTAGAGGTTATGTCAGAAGACCATACGGGTTTAGAGGAGGTAGGAAGTTTGTACAACACAGACAACAATTCAATTCAAGAATGTTTTGTTATAGATGTGGCTCAAACCAACATGTTTCCTCTTTCAAAAATTGTCCCGCATCCAATCAACAATGTGGTCAATGTGGCATAATGGGTCATTTTGCTAAGATTTGTATGAGCGGTAAGAAAAGTAATGTTAGGTGTGTCATTGAAGACAGTGAAGAAGATCTTGTTAATAATATGCAAATTGATTTACAGCATGTTGACACTCAAAATGATGTTACCTGTCAAAATTATGTTGTCGTAGTTAAACAACAGTGTAAGAAAGAAGAGATACTTCATGTGCCTGATCCTGAAGTTGATGTTTACATTGGTCATAGTCACATCCAGCTATTAGTTGATACTGGGGCTCGTATAACTATTGTCTCACATGATAAGTTTCTTAATTTTTGGAAGGACAAGTGTCTTCTACCACCAGATATCCTTACTGTAGCTTTTGAAGGAAGCAAAATTGAATTACTAGGTTATTTTTGGGAAAGCATTACAGTTTTTGGAGTAACTATCAAAGGGAAAGTTTACGTAGCAAAAAGGGGCATAAATGTATTAGGTCTTTTACACCAAGCTGAATTTGGTTTAACTATTAGACCTGGTAGAACCAATCCAGTTTCAATTGATCTGAACAAGAACATTTCAGTATCGCATATCTCTAGCGTATGGGAGCGTAAATATAGCAACATTTTTGAGGATCGCTTGGGTAAAATCACAAACTTTCAACATTTTATAAAAGTTAAGGAAAATGCATGTCCCGTAAAACATAAATTAAGCAACGTCCCTTTAAGCATCAGGAGTGATCTTTCTAAACATTTACAAAGCATGTGTGACCAAGGAATCATTGAGAAAGTTGAATCTACCCTCTGGCTTAGTCCCATTGTTTTAGCTAAAAAAAGGTCAGGGGATTTAAGGATGTGTGTGGACCTAAGAAGCCTCAATGAAAATATCTGGGTTGATGGTTTTCCCCTTCCTCGCATTGAAGAACTTATTGCCAGAGTTGGATCATCGTCGTGGTTTTCTAAATTAGATCTCAAAGCAGCCTACCATCAGGTTGAACTACATCCCCAGTCTAGACATCTGACTGCATTTATCACTCCTGATGGAGTTTTTCAGTTTTGTAGACTTCCCTTTGGGCTAGCTTCAGCAGCTGCCGTTTTTCAGAGACTCATGACTGAAATGTTTTGTGACAATCCCAATGTCGTAGTTTTTCAAGACGACATCCTTATCTTTACCAAAACTGAAAATGATCATGACTTCGCCATTGACCAAGTCTTTAGCACTTTAGAAACTAGAGGGGTTACCTTACAGAAGAGCAAATGCATTCTTAAAGTAAAAGAGATCGAATACCTCGGTCATGTTATCTCTAAAGAGGGCATTAAACCCAGACCTGGTTTAATTAAAAGCATTGTTGAAGCGCCTCCTCCACAAAACAAAGAACAACTTTTGTCTTTTCTTGGCCTCTGCGAATTTTATGCGAAATTTATGAAAATTTTTTCAAAAACCACAGAGTGCTTTAGAGAACTACTTAAAAAGGGTAATGCGTACATTTGGTCAGAAAAATGTGAGGAAGGTTTTCGATTCATCAAGGAGCATATTCTCAAGGCTCCTGCACTTCAAGCTTTTGTTGAGGGCAGACAAACTGTGGTTACTGTCGATGCCTGTGAGTATGGACTGGGTGCTGTTTTATCACAATATTATGAACAGAAAGAACTTACTATTGGGTTTGCATCTAGAACACTCCGACCTGTTGAGCGGAAATATTCTGTCATAGAAAAGGAACTATTAGCCTGTGTTTGGAGTGTTGAAAAATTTAAATCTTATCTATGGGGCAGGTCATTCATTCTTAAAACAGATCATCGACCCCTTGTTGATATTCTGTCTGGTAAAAATGTGAAACACACTACAGCACGTTTAGCTAGACTTTCTACAAAACTTTTAGAATACTCGTTTAGCATAGAATATATTCCTGGTGGAAGAAATTCCAGAGCCGACTGTTTATCTAGATTACCTATTGAGGACACTGATGAGCAGGAGTGGGAGTGTGAAATTGAAGAATGTTTTGTAGCTCATATTAGTCAAGATAATTTGTCCTTTAAGGAAGATTGTTGGGCACTTGAAGTTGATAAAGATCCCATTCTTAAAGAAGTTATTGGGTTAATTAAAAAAGGATGGCCAAGAGAAAAATGTCTTTCACCAGATTTACAGATGTTTTGGAAAGTGAATGATGAACTTTCGGTAGAAGGCTGTAAAATTGTCAGAGGCAACAAACTGGTACCTCCCTCGTGTTATCGTGAAAAGATTATGTTGGCCGCACATTCTGGTCAGCTCGGTTCTACCATTACTAAGAGGAAAGTTAGAACTGATTTTTGGTGGCCAAAAATGGATTCTCAGATTGATGATTTGGTAAAACAATGTTCACGATGTAACACTAGTGATAAAGTACTAGTACTTGAAGGTACGAGTTCTCCTGTCTCTCCTCCTGAAAGGGCATGGCAAAAATTAGGAATGGATTTCTTAGGACCCTTTCATGTTTTACCTTCGAACTCGAAGTATTTTCTTGTCCTAATTGATCATCTATCTAGATGGGTTGAGGTTGAACCTATTAACATTCCTAATTCTAAAAGTGTCATTAACTGTTTAAATTCGATTTTTCTCAGGGAGGGCTATCCTGAAGAAATTCTTACCGACAACGGTGTACAATTTGTTTCTGAAGAAATGAATTCTTTTTTGCGTACCTGTGGCATCAAGCACACTAGAACTCCTCTTTATCACCCACAGAGTAATGGTAAAACAGAAAGGTTCAATAGAGTTGTAGTTGAGTGTGTGCAAGCAGCTTATAGATCAAAATGCTGTGTGTTTCAAGCAGTGAAAGATTTGATTTGGTCATATCGCACCTCTCCTCACGTTTGTACCAAGTTTAGCCCTTTTGAACTCATGAGGGGAAGAAAAGCTCCATCTCAAGTTTACCCTTTCTGGATGGTGAAGTCATTTCAGCATGACTTTGACATGAAACACACGTGGGACTCTGCCAATCTAAAGTCAACTGAGATGTCTTCAAAACATTGTCAATCTATTCCTGTAAAGCTATCCCAAGAACTTTCTATTTGGAGATTGGGTCAAGATCAAGAATCCTGTGTCTGTTAAAAAAGGGTTGTCTTCTCAACAAATTATTGATATTTGTAAAAATGCTGTCAGATTATCCAATGGAAATTGGTGGAGTACTTCCCGTGTTGCCAGAGATCCCAGTGTTTCATCTGTTCCTGTTTTTTCATCTACCCCAAGCTTTTATTCTGAAATTGTTAAAATGACAACAAAAGTATGGGAAGTAGTAGTAACACTAGATTGAGCAGTAGAAAATGTAACAGACCACTATATTTAAAGGACTATGTTTAATTTAAAGTTTTTTTTTCTTCTGAGTGTCCGTATTTGTATGCATATATTTCTGTTTCTCTCTACTAGCATCTATGATCTATTAGTTTTTTTTGTTTCTGTTGTTGAAGGGGGAGGTGTGGTGATATGTTATACTGATGTCACTTAGAATGTCCTTTGACTGATGTTCTGAAGAAGGCAGTTATTCCCTGGATGCCTGAGCTGTGCCAACTTCGGTGGCTCTCTCTCTCCTAATAAATATCTTCCTGTATATCCAGTGTCCTGTACCTCATTACAGACCTCAAGTGAGCCAGAGCCACCCACCTTGCTCGAGCTTTCAGTGGCTCGCCCACCTCGAGTCGCACACAATTTAAAGAGGTGAGCAGCCAGAATGTTGGTCTTTTTGCTTCTGAGCCCATACATATGCCTTAACCACTATGGCCTTGCCTTCTATTGGAGCTGGAGCACATGCTGCACATGGACAGAAAGAGGAAAAAAGAAGCCAGATGGAGATTGCTGGCAGAGAGAAGTCAGCTGTATCCAGGACTTCTTTCCAGCTCTAGTGAAGTTCTACTACCCCAGCCAGAATTCACCCCATCCTACTGCAAAAGAAATACTGCATCTTTCCGTTGGGCCCAATGCTGCTCCTGTGATGCTGCATCTGCTTGCATGCAGTCCACATTCAAGGAATTGTTTCCGACTCCTAGGCTATGCCCCAGGGTACCATTATGATCAACATGGCCTTAGTCTCGCTTTCAAATGCTCACTTCTTTTGGAATGGGCGAGATCACAAATTAACTGGGAGAGCCCATGCATTACTTGAGACATGAAACTGGCAAGTAATTCATGCAACAAAATATGCAAAGTCACTTCACAATTAAAAAAAGGCTATTTTGTTAAAATGTAGACATGTTTCACCATATTATTTCAGATTATATCACTGCATTGACAAGCATTTACTAAAATTGATAGCTTGAATTTAGTGTGACCAGGGAAACTTTTCTCAAGATCAGTTTTCTTTGGTCAGGACAAAATCCAGTCACTTCTTACAAAACAAGTTATTGAATGAACTGAGTTTGAGCCCACAGGCTTCCTCAGTAGCATCTCTCTGGTGCAGAAAAAGAACAAAACGTTTCCCCTGTAATCCACTCAAAACTTTTCAACAGCTTTATAGTGTATCATCACTTCAAGATGGAAACTATTCTCCACCTCAGAGACATCCTGCTTCAGGACGATTGGCTGGTAAGAATGGAACTTCAGGACGCTTACCTGATGATTCTGGTTCACTCCTCGCACAGAAAATGCCTTCAGTTTCAATGGGGTCCTTCTTTCTTCCGCATTCATATCTCTGCCTTTCGGCCTCACCTCTGCTACTTGGTGTAGCAGAGGTAGCCCTCCTAAGAACCCAGTGGATTGGACTAATCGTGTAGCTCGACAACTTTCTGATCATAGCCCAGGACAAAAATCTTCTTCTCTCTAACTTGCATCTTTGCCAGGACCTACTGCTACACCTAGGATTCCTTATCAATATCCCAAAATCTTCACTCATTCCTTCTGAAAGTCTATAGTTTCTAGGGATCCTCTTAGATACCTCTCGGTCTGTCCTCCAACTCCCTCAACACACAGTTTTCCTAATAAAAAAGGAGATTTGGCATTCCTTAACCCTTTCTCATTCCTCCCTAAGATCTCTAACTTGCCTCGTGGGTCTTCTGGCTTCTTCAATTCAAGAAATATTTCCTGCCCGCTTCATTATCGTGCCCTTCAAAGACTGAAAATACGACATCTCTTCAAAGGCCTAGCCTATTCAGATCCTGTTTAGATCTAGGGTCCAGGGAAGAACTCCACTAGGTGACTGACTCACTTAGATGCTTGGAACAGGAGAACGATTTTCTCTCTTGTCTGAGAGTCCGATGCAAGTCAGACAGACTGGAAGCAAGATGTGGTTGATTCTTGACTGGAGGTGCATGATCTCTTCTGGAGTATTTCTTCCACATAAATTGTTTAGAGATGCTTGCAGGTTATTTCGCCATCCAGACCTTTGCAAAAGACAGGGCAAAATGCACTATTCTCTTACGGATGGGCAATCTGTTAGTGGTCAGATATATTAATTATCTTGGGGGTACAAGATCCAAACCTCTTGCACATTTCGCTAAAAGTCTTTGGGCATTCTGTCTTCAACAAAACTTTAGAGAAATTTGAATGTCGTAGCAGATTGGTATTTCCAGCGTATACAGGACTCAAGCACCTGACATCTGCATCCTTCAGTGTTCAGTTATCTTTCTTCCATCTTTGGCGACATGTTAATCAACCTTTTTGCCTCTGGACTCAATGCCCTACTCTCTTCCTTTTTCAGTGGGAGAACAGACCTCCTGGCACTGACCATGGATGTGCTTCTTCAAACGTAGCCACAGTCTCTCCTCTATGCATCTCCTGCCACATTGAAGCTCTACAAGTCAGCCTGGTTGACCTGGTGTAGCTGGTGTAAGGACAGGAATTCAGATCCTATTTAAGCAGATGTAGCTTTAATGGTTAACTTCTTAGCCTCTCTGGCTCCTCAAGGGAAAGCCTAGCATACAATTGATACCTTCAGATCAGCTATCTGAGCTGAACCTCTCAAAGTGGATGCAAGACCCATTAGAGAACACTCCTTGGTATGTCGTCTGTTAAAGGAAGTAAGATATGTTAACCCTCCTTTTCCCAAATATAATACCATGTGGGGTGTTGATTTGGTGTTGAAAATGTTTATTTCATGGCAGGAGCATTCAAATCTTTCTCTCTAGGAGCTTTCAGCAAAGTTAATAATGCTTCTATATTTAATTTCTTTGAAACTTGTTTCCAAAGTCAAAGCTCTAGATGTGTCTTCTTTTTATTATTCACCCCTCTCTGTTTTCTGGTTCATAGGCACACCAAAACCAATGTAATGTCAATCCATTGTCTTTTTTTCCCTTCTCAACAAAGTTATGTGTGGGAAATTGTTTAAAAGCGTACGTTTCATGAACTGCAGATCTGAGATCAACCTCTTCTTCCCAATTGCTTATTTCTTTCCATAAACCTCCTAAACTTTTCTCAGCTCCCACTTTAGCCCGCTGGGTGAAATGGATTGTCTCTCTAACTGGTATTAATACTGATTCATTTCCCATTCTGCCAGAGGGTCTTTAGCTTTTAAAGCTTTTTGGGTGGGTGTAAGTCTGCAAAACATTCTCAAATCTACAGATTGGTTAAACGTTAATACATTCAGAACTTTTTTATTGTAAACCAATTACCCATGTATCTGATTCTGCTATTGCAATGCTTTGAACAAGCATAATATAAGCCTCCGGTCTTGTACTAAAATTGAGATTTTCCTAGCCTTGGTGTCAGAAAGAGTAGATTTTATTAAAGACACGGAGGCGAGTATTATCCTACCACTGTTTCATTAACCCTCCGTGGTCTGTTTTTCTGCAGTTCTAGTACCATCCTACAATACTGCTGCTTCAACCTAACCCCGTTGGATTCTCCTCTGAGTTTAAACCCTCTTGGCTACTGCTCCGTCCTCCTCCTTCCATTTGGAAGATAGTTCCTCACCTCTTTTTGGACTGCCTTACAGATCTATTGACTGTCTGATTACTTTGTTCTGTGTTGCTGTTTCTTACCTTGCCTCACCCTGATTAACTCGCTACACGAAAAGAGAGTTTGTTGCTCTCAGACAAGATAATTATTGTGTTGTTCGACTTCTTATTGGTTGTGGTATTATGATGTCATTGTTTGTAGTTCTTTCACCAGGTCTCCTGGGTAATGTAGTTGTTTCTCTTGCTTGGTTTTGTTAAACTACCCTTTGTGTCTTCAATAAAATCTAGCCTTTTTGTTCCCAGACTAGGAAAACTCATTTAGCATACAAATGGAGCTCATCATGCTGATGATTAGCCAGACTGTAGTGTATTTGGGCACCCCTCCAATATTGCTGCTGCACTGATTAGGTAAATGTGAGACTATATGCAACCAATGCGACCTGCCTGCCTAAACTGTTGATAACACCACAAGAAAGCAGCCATGAAGGCAAAGTCCAAGCATGGAAACACGCTGGACAGAGGGATGGAGCATCCTCCTGTCATCTCAAAGATGGCATCTGGAGGAACTCCCATGAGAGACTTGACAATCGTTGCTGAACAGAGCAAATCAGTCCCAGCCCACTGCAAGTACTACTTAGGAGTTTGTCTATTAAACTCTGGCCCCTCACGACAGCTTCACACATTACATCAGAGATCACCTGGGACTGTGAAGGACCTGCCCCTTACGTTGTCCTCCGACAACGCTAGCTCTGTCTTGTCACACTAGAGTGATGTCCAGTCGTTAATCCGTCCTGGTTCTCCAAGTATGCAGATCAAAGTCACAGTAGTGTAGTTGTAAACTTTCTGAGAGTTTGCAGTTGCCATATGCAAAATCTGGATCGCAGGAGACGTTTTTTAGTGCAAACTTCAAGCCTTATTTGTTTATAAAAGTCTCTAAAACATGCCACACGTCCCAGTCCCTGCAAAATATGTTGAACTAACAAGTGTCCCCTTCTCCACAATAAATTCATTTGTTTTCATTTAGTATCCCTCCAAAACTCCCCAAATCATAACAGCTAGCACTTGTTTTAACCTTTGAAAACCTTTTGTTGGACTTTCTGCCCAGCACTAGAATTTTTTTTACCTAGACTCCATGGTACATTGAAACTATTGGCACTTAATAAATTCAGCGGTCCTGGCTTTGTATCTAAAACCCAGGGCTTTAAGTGGGCTGGGTCTCACTGGTGCTGAGTGTTGCAAAGTAAATACTCCACGAAATGTTGAAGTAGAATAGGTTTAATTCAAGAACCCAGCCGTAAATTGAGGAGGACACAGTCTGAACACTCCTCTTCCAGCCTCGATCGGCCTCAGACTGTTCTCACTGGATTCCAAGGTTAGAGAACACTTAGACTGGAATCCAATGAGGTCATGTGGCAGCGAGGACATAAACACAACACTTCCCCTTTCCCACAAAAGAATAAAAAAAACTAACAAGATAACAAAGTAGTACAACAATATAAGAAAAATATATATTCTTTTTTTTAGCTATATGCTAGCATGACTTAGATAACATGAATCCTAAAAGAATAATATACAACCTTGCTAGCATAAATTAAGAAGGACAAACATGTTTGATGTAGTCTTTTAAATAAACCCTCCCAGCCCTAGTTACTTCAGAATCTCTTTCAGGAATGAAGCAATCCTTGGAGGCAACGCTCGTGCCACATACACCAGAACTAGGAAGATCATTGTAACTGCTAGGAGAATTACACATTACTTCGATAACTTTTAAAGGAGCAGAGAATTTGCTTTCTCCTTTATGTGTCAATCTTCCTTTTTTCACTTTCACTACATCACCAATACAGAGATGTACTTTTTTTACATTATGAGTGTGGTCAAAAGTCTCTTTTTGTTTGTGTTGAGTATCTTCCAAAGACTTCCTTACTTTTGTAGCAGACCAAGTTACAGAATTAGTACATTTTAACCAATCCATATTGTCTTTGGTACAAGGAAGTCTTTCCCTCATAAGTTCAAACGGGGCATACCCTGAAGATTCACAGCGAGTTATTCTGTATGCATTGACGGTTTTTCTTAGTTCATCTTCCCAATCTAAGCAATTGCTAAGAGTCAATTCGATGACACCCTTGATTACTCTATTAAAGCGTTCTACACAACCATGTCCTTCTGGGTGGTACACAGAAGTGGTTCTATGGTTTATGCCAGCTTCTCTAATGAATTTCTTAAATGGCTCACTAATAAACTGTCCACTGTTGGACTTGGCCCTTCTGGCTGGTTCACCCTTGAACTTTTTGCCTTTTAATGTTACATCATTATAGTAATTTCTGGTCTTTGCGCACTTTAGCAGTGTGACGCAGTGTAAAGTGCGTGCGCTCTCTGAGTGTGTGTGTGAGATTGGCCTGCCCTCCCATAGGAATGCATGGGGAATGTGTGTGTCCATGGTAATTCCTGATGCGTGGGGAGTGCAAGGTTGAGTTTGGTATGTGCGGACTCGTGTGATCAAATGCAGCGCGATGATGTGTGCGGCTTTAATGTGTCTAGTGTGGAAGTGCCACTTCTAGAAGTTGGCCTGTCTGTGCAGTAAATGTGAATTGACTGTCTGTCTTGTGATTGACTGGAGCTGGCTGGTGTGCCTGGCTCCAGAGGTCAGGATGGGTCTGCCCCGGCGGTGAATGGCAGGGAGGGGCTGCACCTGGGACCTGAATAGGGCTGGGCTTTCCCTCCACAATGCTGGCTCCGCCACCTGTGGTGCGACTGATGACCCTAGCCTGTGAATAGGGAGAGGGGCTGAGCAAAACAAAGTGCTCCAGAACCAGCTGCGTCTGGTTTTCCCCCACCCTGCACCCTAGAGACAAAGGGATTTGGTGTATAAAAAGAGGCTGTGACCTCATGTTAAATGTTCTTGTTTCCTGACTTGAATCTACCAGGGGCGTGCTGCTGCTGGGGCCCAAGGAAAGGCTTGCCTCCCTGGGCCTGGCCAGCCCCTGGATTGCTGATGGACTCCTTGAGGACCCTTCTGCATTGCCCTTTATACCTGGAAAGACTTCTGGGACCCTTGGGCTGTATCTTCCTTGCCCCCAGGACTTTTGCAAACCTTTTGTGGTGAACTGGGGTTTCTATGCCCCCCTGGCGCCTGGGAGCGCTGTGCTTCTTTTCCTGGTGGCCCCTTTAAGGGGGAATCCCTGGAGAGGGATTCCCCATGTGTATCGTGCCTTAAATTGCCCGGGTGCCACTCCGCCTATTTAATTCTTTACTTACGGGTGCCACCCCGTTTATATGCACCCTAGCGGGTGCCCACCCCGCTTCTACGTTTATTTTTAAAACCGAGGTTGCCCACCCCTCATTTTGCCCCCGTTAAGTCACCGCCGTGGCCGGGCCGAAGACAGGAAGTCAGGCGGCCAGGCGCCTTGAGCGGGGCGGGACTTCTGCTTGCTTCCAGGAAGTCCCGCCCGCCGCCGCGCCGCGATTGGCTGCCCGCTCCGCCGCCGAGACTTGGAAGAGAAGCTGGCCGAGTCATGGCCTCCAGTGGCCCGGGGCTCCTGTGAACTAGGGAGAGCCCCGGGGCCGCCAGCAGAGCGCAGCACCAGTGTTGCTGGGCTCCCATACGGTGGAGGGAGCCCCGGCCGAGGAGTCAGCCCGGAGCCATGAGGGCTCCACCTCCCAAAGTCCCGGTCCCGAGATGGGGGACCGGGTGAAGCGTGGTGCACACCCCCGCCGCCCCCGGAGAAGCAGCCGGTGAGTAGAGCTGCCTGGGAGGAGGGCGGGGGAGGAGAGAGCACCAAATTGAAGCCCCACGCGCTGGAGTCCCTGAGTTTTTAAGCAGCCCCCGCTTGATAGTGGGGCTGCTCAATGATGGGGCATTTATTTATTTTAGGAGCCAGATGGCTCCAGAGACGCCCCCCCCATTATTTTGAGGGCTCACACGTGTGCCGTATGTTCGTTCTGAACCTGCGGGCTCCAACAGTGATGGCAATGTTTATTTACAGAGCCCACGAGGCTCCCAGGGGCATTGGTGTGTTTAGGGCCCCCGGAGGCTCCACCATGGGTGCATGTTTTCTTTCCACAGCCAGTGTGCGCCATGGGGGCAAATTGATTTCTATCCCCAGTGCTCGTCCCTGGGGCAGAACTGTTTCTTCCAGAGCCTAGAGGGCTCCAAAATGCGCCATATGTATTTCTAGAGCCAGAGGGCTCCAACGGTTTGGCGCAATATTCTGGAGGGCTAGTGAGAGCCCAGGCCGCAGTTTGTCCCTCAGCTGCCCAGCAAGTAGTGGGCAGCTGCTACGTTTAGGTTCTTTTCTTTCTATGGACTTGTTCTTTGGACTCAGGAGTGAGTCGCACTCCTTCGCCCCTACTTGGCCTTCCACAGCTGCGCAGCACTTAGTGCCATCTGCAGCCTTTAGGCCCCTTGTTCTTGTCCTCAGCTGCCCAACAAGTAGTGGGCAGCTGCTACGTTTAAGTTTTGGCGCAGTGGTGCAACCTGGACCCTAATGTGATTTATGTGCTGTTATGATTCATGTGCTATTGCTTTTTGGGTGTTAGGAAATGTACTGTGTGTAGTAAGTTTGGCGCACCCTGTGTTCTGATAACTCAAGACATATGTTTATGCTTAGGAGGTTGTTTTATCTAGTATGGGTTATACTAGTGTGTTCATGGTTCCCTGCGTGATATATGCCTAAGGTGGTTAGGATTGCGTAGGAGGTACTTACCTGTTACCAGTGGTTACTGGTTGTGTGCTACATTTGTTATTTGGTGCTACAGTTATTATATGTGCTAAGCATTATTCCTACCAAGTGCTATTTCTGCCAAGTGCTAGTTCTAAAAGTGCTTATTCCTGACAGTGGCCCATGTGGCCCTGTCCCATGTACATAATCCCTTGTAAATTCTGCCCATGCCTATGGCACATATTAAAGTGTGTGTTTATTATCTAATGTGTTTGGTATAATACAAAGGCTATTTTTATATATAACCTTGTGTGGAGTTCCTTTTGTGGGGGGCCTGGGATGTTGTTGCTGGTGGGTACCAGCGCAAATACTTAACATATATTGCCTCCGGGATTAGCCTTGCTGCTCGTGTCACGTTACCTAGAGGGTGAGCAGGGGTTATATTTGGCCTGTAACTCCCTTGCCCTGACTGGAGTGGTGGTTTCTGCCTGGCTTTGGCGCAAGCCTTAGCCAACCGGAATTCGCCATTTCTAACATCCACCATTATCTGAAATGATGTATTTGGGAAGACCTTCACGGCCAAATACTTAAGCCATAAACATGAGTACAGATTCAGTATCAGGGTTGTCAACTATTTTGTATTCAGGCCACTTTGAAAAGTGGTCCACAGCAACAATTATGTACCTTGAAAAATTATCGACATTCCTAACAGGGCCAAAAATATCGATGCCAATTCTCTCCCAAGACATGTGAGGAACAATAATAGGGTGTAAGGGAGCTTTGTGAGTAGTCAAACTCTTATCAGAATTGATGCACTGAACACAATTCCTAATTTCTCTCTCAATATCTTTATCAAGGCCAGGCAACCAATATGATTGTTTGATTCTAGTCTTGCATTTAACAATCCCTAAATGACCTTCATGGCATAAGCCAATAATTTTATTCCAAAAGCCTATAGGAGGAACAAGTCTTCCATTTTTAATCAACAGGTCATCTTCAACTGATAAATCATTCCTAACTTCCCAAAAAGCAAGGAGATTCTTCTCTAACATTGCTTTTGCAGGCCAACCTTTCTGGACATGTTTAATAACGGCAACCAAGGTTGAATCATTAGCTAGGGTTTGTGACCATTCATCATGAGAAATGCTTTTCAGCTCGTTCCCAAAAACAGAAGCAACCATTTAATCGTCCCATTCATTTTTCTTCTTCTATGGTATTGCGAAGAGGACATCTGCTGAGAAAGTCAGCAATCCTATTTTGAACACCAGGAACATAAATTACATTATAAACGTAATCAAGTAACTGGATAGACATACGTGAAATCCTAGGTGAGACATTGCTAAGACCTTTCGAAGTAAGTACCTTGGTCAAGGGTTTATGGTCTGTCCTGACAGTTACACATGTACTCCAAATATACTGCCTAAAGTTTTCTAAGAGCGCATACGCAACCTAGAGCCTCACGTTCAATCACTGAGTATTTTTCCACAGTGCTAGTGAGTGCTCTAGAAGCGAATGCCACAACACATTCATTGCCATTTTCTTGAATTTGAGATAATACCGCACCCAGGCCCTTCCCACTAGCATCACTGGTGATGATGCTCTTGAGGTTAGGAGAGAAACCCTTGAGTGCAGGAGCAGAACAAATATCTTTTTTGATGCATTCAAAACTGGATTGACACTCTTGAGACCAAAAAAAACACAACCTTTCTTTAGAAGCTGTCTGATACTATCCATTTTTCCAGAGAAATTATGTATGAATTTCAAATAACAGTCTGCTAATCCTAAAAAGGATCTGACTTTGTCCTTATTCTGGGGTGTTGGAGCATTTTTAATAGCGTCAACAAGTTCAGATTTCGGAAAGATTCCTTTAGAGTTAATTTCATGCCCTAAATAAGTAACACAACTTCTAGCCAGTTTGCATTTAGATTCTTCTGCTGTAAGCCCTTTAAGTTCTAAAATTTCAAGAACTTTAATCAGGGTATTGTCATGCTCGCTTTTGTCAGAACCCATGACAAGTATGTCATCTTGAAAAAATACTATATTCTTAGTGTCAATAAAAATCCGATGCATTAATCACTGAAACATTGCAGCAGCAGATGCCAAACCGAAAGGTTCTCGCTTGAATTGAAAAAGGCCAATAGGGGTAATAAAAGCTGTTAGGTATCTGCTCTCCACATGAAGAAGAACCTGATGGTAAGCGGAGGTTAAGTCGATAGTGGAGAACAATTGTTTGTTCCTGGTGGTAGAGAGTAATTCTGAAATCCTGGGAAGTGGAAAAATGTCTATAAAAATGTTCTTGTTCAGTTCTCTCAAGTCTATACATAGAAGGATACGGCCATTGGCCTTGAGTGCGACCACTAATGAAGCGACCCAATCAGATGATTCTATTTGTTCAATTAAATCATTCTGAACAAGTTTATTTAACTACTTAATAACTTCCTCCCTAATGCCCATGGGAATGTTCCTGACTTTATGAATGCAAGGACGGGCATCTTTTTTGAGAATAATTTCGTGTGAAAAACCTTTCAGTTCTCCAACTTTACCCGAAAATACCTTAGGAAACTTAGAAATAATCATATTGCACTGTTTGCTGTTAGTTTCTGCAACACTTAACACTGGATCAGCACTGTAGGGATCTAACATTATTCCTAACTCACCCTGGTCCCACCATCCTAGGACGCAAGGCCCAGATTTAGAAACATAAAGTTTGCATTCAGCACTTCTACCCTTGAATTCAATAAGTAATTTTTTTAATCCAATTAAGTCGATAGGTTCACCTGTATAACTAACAGGATGAACGTCATGGATTTCTAAGACACTGCCAAGATTTTCTTCTAAAGATTCCTTCCAAGTGTTCTGATTAACAATCATATACGGTGAGACAGAATCAGCCATTGGTGTGACTGTAACTCCCCCAAAAACGATTTTGCACACAGGTTTCTTCCTAATGGTACTTCCATCTCTATTAGGCTCTTCTATGACACAAATAACTTCCTCTGGATCTGAACATACATTTTCACATGCATATTCATCAACAAGACATTTAACAGACCTTGTTTTCTTTTGATAGACACAGGAATAGTGCCCCAAAACCTTACAATTAGTGCACCTTTGTCCTAGCGCAGGACATTTCTTATCATGAGCAAGATGGAATGAACTTCCACATCTATAACATTTACCTCTTAAATCTACTATACCTTCACTCTGAAAACGTTCGACATTTTTTTTCTTTGCCTACAACATCTCTATCATTTTTTTTTTGTATGATCTTCAGGACGAGAACGAGTTCTCACAATTTTAATAACTTCATCATTTTGAGAACTATTATTGGAAGAAATTACAGTCTTCGCACATCTGGAAGTGAGTTCAGCCTTAGAAATTATAGAAGTGATTTCTCTTAGGCTGGAGTCAACATTCATCCATAACTTATCTTGCAAATGAATATTATTACAATGCATAACTAACTGATCAGTTCTTCTATTGCACCAAATTTAGATGGTAAAGCTAAAGTTTTCAATGCTGCAATGTAATCTTCCACTTTTTCATTGGTTCCATGTTTGCAAAGATAGAAATTGTAGCGGTGTACAGCTTTGCACACTGTAGGGGCAAAGTAAGAGTCAAGGTCTGCTAACGCATGCAAAAAAAATCTCCTTCATCACCACTCTTGGGTTTCTTTTCCATACGGTTGTAAATACGTAAACAACCTTTACCTAAACAATGTAACAGTATTTTATTTTTCCTTTCTGGTGACAATTCTTCACTATCAAAATCAAATGATCTTTCCACTCTTCCCATTGTAAACTTGATACTTCACCTTCTTGTACCATAAATGCTTGAGGAGCTGGTAAATTTATTGTAGCCATAATGAGAGTTAAAAGATTTATCAAGTGTGGTAAAATGTAATGGGAAAATAAAGAGAAAGAAAAGTAAAATAAAATATTTACTGTCACTATAAAATGATACACTGTAATGTAATGTAATTTGTACTTGTAAAGCGCACTAATACCCATGGGTGTCCTGGCGCTGTAACGCATACCGCTGTGGAACCCTTCCTGGCTCTTCCCTGTGAAATGTCCACTCCTGGGCACCCCCAAGGTGAAGCCAGGCATCCCAGCGCTGTTGGGGCCGTTGTGGAGATTAAGCAAGCTATTGCCCAGAGTCACAGAGTGGGACCCATGATTAGAATAGGCACCAAGGCGAGAATGATCAGGTCCAAGGAAATTGAGCCCAAGACCCGCCGAGGCGGGAATTGAACCCTGGTCCCAGGCCAGACCTCTGCATCAGGGTCTGCCGCTCTAACCATTGAGCCACACTTCTCCACTGTGTATCACCGTAGACTGAATGATACACGGTGTGTGAATCACCGTAGACTGAAGTATGATATCAGTTTTTCAATAAAGAAGCACAATTGATGTAAGATAAAATAATTATTGTCACCATAAAATGATACACTGTGTGTACCACCGTAGACTGAAACGTGGTAGAAGCCGATTTCTAATGTAGCCGATTTCTGATGAGTGAAGAACAGCTGAAGCAAGATGAGGCGTTTCGGTGTGGTTAGCGCTGTCTTCGGTACAAGCAATTAGCGCTGTCTTCGGTAACTGTTGCTAGGCTACGGTAGAAGCTTCCTGTTTCACTGCAGTGCGTGTGACGTCACAACGTTAGAGAACGTCTTTGTAGTGTCTCACCACAAGTGCGCTGTCGTCAGTAACCGTTGCAGGTTACAATAGATGCTTCTTGGTTCTCGGCAAGGCGTGTGGCATCACAACGCTAGAGAACGTGTATACGCATTCCCCGCATATAGTGGACGCTTCATTAAACGCTGTGTGTTTACATAATCTCCTGGAATGGCGAACAAATCCAGAATGGCAGCGAGACACAGAATGCGGGTGCATTCAAACAATGCATCTGATCCAACCGCCGTGCAACTGACAGTCAATACGCAGTCAACACACCGACAATAACAAGGTAATCCAAGTACTCAAAGCACTCCAATTACTTACAGTTGTTGAATAACTTAGTTGTTTAGTTGTCAAAGTCAAGTGGTGAACATGTAGATTAGGCTTCTGATCTGTAGACGACATCCGTAAGAAATTAATGTGGGTTCATACTTGCTGGATTCAAGACCGTCCCGTCGCCAATGTTGCAAAGTAAATACTCCACGAAAAGTGGAAGTAGAATAGGTTTAATTCAAGAACCCAGCCGTAAGTTGAGGAGGACAGCCTGAACACTCCTCTTCCAGCCTCGATCTGCTTCAGACTGTTCTCACTGGATTCCAAGGTTACAGAACACTTAGAGTGGAATCCAATAAGATCATGTGGCAGCGAGGACATAAACACAACACTGAGCACAGGCTGTTTTTTTAAAGGGGGCCTTGAAACGGGCCTCTATCGGGCTCTGTTTTATCCCCTAGCACTTTTTTCCGGACTGCAGTGGCAGCAGACTTCTGTCACTGCAGTCCAGAAAAAAACGGACCGCCTGCGCCAGGGCACAAAACCAAGTCCAATAGAGTCCCACTTCGAGACAGTAGGAACATCATCATGTGCGCGTGCTCACACTGCTCAATTCTCACTAGAGGATTCATTATGCATGACATTATGCAGGTGAGTGTTGTAGGGGAAGGGAAATCCTTTAAAGAGTCATTTCCGCTCTGGATTTCCCTTCTCTTTTTGAAACTCAGGTGCAGCAACATTGTCATGTTGTCACCAGGGCTTTAAGACAAAGCTTTTTCAATATTATATGCAAGCCATGGTTGCTGCTTATTTATCTTATGCCACTAAAAATCATTGACAAAGCCAATAGAGTCCTCACTTGTTGTAGGTATGATGTTACTGTTGTATCATATATCTGGATGCACAATGACAGAAACAGCAAAATGCTAGTCGGGTGGCCCACTATGCTAACCACAGATTTTTAGTTTACATGTTTTTAAGCCACACCCTTAATTACATTGGCCACGCCCCTTTGAGGGACCCCCCCACCAGTTTTTTCATCCCACGTAAAGCCCTGCTAAAACCTATGAATGTATGACGTTACAACGAATTCCGTTGCAACGCATGCCTTTACCACGCATGCGTTACAACGGAATTCGTTTTCCACGCATAACCTTTACCTCGGATGCTTGCGTGGTGACGTCACACGTTGTTAAGAGAAAGCGGAAGTTTATTTTCCGATTTCTCTTAAACGACGCTGATTAAATACATAACCCGACGTGACTTCAGGTGAGATTTTTTTTTGGGGGGGGGGGAGACCCCCCCAAGCCCCCCTTTTTTACTTTTTACCTTTACCACATATGCCTTTACTACAAACCTCGTAGTAAAAGTATGCGTGGTAAAGGCTTTCGTGTTAACCACGCATGCGTGGTACTGCATGCGTGGTTAAGGATTTCGTGGAAACGGCTTCGTTGTAGAGGCCGTTTCCCAAAACCTATATGAAAGGGAAAACCACAAATCGCAGGATTCAATGTGATATTGCCTAAAATCAGTATTGGCTGAAAGTATCACATTTTATTTTTAATGACGAAGACTGGGGCTTTAATTGGCAGTTGGAGCCGTTTCTCACAGTTTAACCTGTTCCTTGGGTCGTTATCGTTACAAGGTAGAAGTCCGTGCAATGCAAAGTAGTAAGCTACATGTCTCATAACAGATGTATAAGCATTTCATATGCATTACCTGTACAGCTGGGGTTAAATTATGAAGTTTATCTCATTACGTGGACATAAAAGCTTTGTTGTATACGTAATAAAGGGTTACGCAGTGTCACACACAAGGCAGTGATATATCACACATACAAACACTGAAAATATGAAACGTCACAAATAATCAAAGTGGTTCTAGTCAATGAAAACGTGCCAGGGCACCCTTGACAGACACACATAGGCTAGACGAATAACATCGATCACGAGAAACTACATCAAAACAATTCGATGTCTAACCATCGCTTTTCATTTCTACCTATGAAGATTGGCGTGAGTGTCTTCTAATCATTACACTCTCTAGTGTACGCCCTGTCAATTCAAGTGTCAGAATGGAATTGCCGTTGTATACAGAGTTCTGATTGGTTTAATCTTCGGAGAGGTCCTCTGAACCATTCAATTTCTCATTGGAGCCTTGCATGGCCGTGTTTCTTAGTTGACGTAGGCAAGGTGTCTGTTTGAAAGGTTTTAAGTGGCTCCGAGTGCTGATTGACAGCTTCTTCTCTCCAATAGAAATACGGTCTGCTGTGGAGTCAACCAATAGATGCGTTGTAAAGGAAGAGCTAAGGTTCAGACGAAGTTTGGGTTCAGTGTGAGTTACTAGCGGCGTGGTGACCCTTGAGGACTGTTGCCGATATCTCTTCCCCTCCAACGCCTCTGGCTGCCATGAGTGCCCCCGTATTCCGTACCCTCTTGTCTCGCAGCGTGCCACTAAGACCGTGGAACTTTGGTGGTCTCCACCGCCGGTGGCTGGGCAGCGGAGGCTCCACTATGCCTCGGGAGGAACTGGAGTCACTGGTGAAGCAGCACAAGGTGGTGGTGTTCATCAAGGGCACACCTGCCCAGCCCATGTGTGGATTCAGTAATGCCGTTGTACAGATCCTGCGCATGCACGGTGTACAGGAGTATGGCGCTCACAATGTTCTGGAGAATCAGGACCTGCGACAGGGTGAGTGTTGGACGTGGGTACAATGTTATTGCAGAGTGTGCTAGTAGAGCTGTTGCTCTGTGGGCTTATGGCCTATTGTCCATTCGCAGTCTATTCTGCCATGCCATACCTCCCCCTTATCGTTACTGCCACAGCCCATGGACTTTCCATCACTATGTATGTCAATTCCATGTCACTGCCCCTTCGTATTTTTTTTTTTTTTTGCAGTCCTCCGCTCATGCCATTGCCCCGCCTCTCTCTCTCTCCCTCTCCCATATCTCATCACTGCCAACCAGATGGCATGTGACTGGTAATGTTGACGCGAAGTCAACCTCCCGTGTTACTGGCTGACAGTACACTAACAGTTCAGCCTTTAAGAGGCCCTGGGAGGGGGAGAGGATTAGCTCCTCCTTTTGTGCTTCTTGTGCGTTCGCCAAAACTTAAACAACACAGGCTGGGCTAGGCCGGTTTAGTCTGCCTCATCTCACTTCAGTCCTTCTCAGTTTTTGCTCTGTAATCCTCATTGAGAGAAAGCAAGCAATTTTCGCAGAAAAACACTGTGTATTACTCTTTGCAGGCACACTTGGTGTTTAATTTTACAAAGAGCCATTGTTTATTTTCCTTCTATGTTACATTAGATATTTGGGGCTTTCCATAAACGCTCTGCTGACCTTGTGGCTGTCGCCCGCCCGATTTAAAAATACCCACTAAGTAACTGACGTTGATATGTTCGCTCATGATCGAAAGGTTTTCTGCCATTTCTTGGACATGCTGCCATGTCTTCCTTCATAACTTCACATGGACATGCTCTATACGTTTATGATTATGGGTGTATTTGTAGTTGTTTATTCATTAGTGGTGTTATATAGCATGGACGAGGCTCAGTGGGTGGCAGAGTGTTTTACATAGAATCTAATCTTGTGTGTTCCACTTCTTCTAATAAGAATGACACCAGTGGAAGTTAGCATCCATCCTTGAGCAGTGCCTTACTGGAGCACAGAGGGAATTGTGAGGGAGTTTGCCCCTATTATTTACTAACACTGCTTTCAACGTATGGCCCAACCCAGGGCACAAGTCCTAAAAAAAGAAGTGGGGGGGGGGACGCTATCACCGTTACGACAGGAAGTGACGTCACGAAAGGTGGCTTGCGCCATCAGGCTCATTGCCTCCCCTCGCTCACCTCTTAGATGCGATTGCATCTGAGAAGTCAGCGCATGAGCAGCTTGCTGCCTGTGAGCTCCGATCTCGTCCCAGAGAGGCCAAAGAGTGAAGTCCAGCTGTTTGGCAGGGGGACGGCGTCCACCCGGTAAAATAAGTGGGGGACGCCGTCCTCCCACGTGGTACCCCGACTCGAACCCTGGCCAACCAGCTTAGCACTGCGTTGTTTAATCCCATTCTACCCTAAAATATTCTCAGTAGAGGGGTGTGATTTTTACTTTGAAAATGTTCATGCTAGATTTATGAGCTTGAAGAGGCAGAATGCAGGATATCATAGACTATGTTGAGAGTTGCAGGTCCCCTGCTACTTCTGGCCGTGAGGCTAAAGTTTTAGGTTGTCAAAAAGGTCCTGTATCATATACGAAACATCAGAATTGAGCCCCCCACGCAGCTCTCCTTGACTTTTCAGTAAAGGGAAAGTTCAAGACTGTACAGAACGTGTTCACATCATAGGGGTATGACCTGCTCTAGTTTTAAACAGTCCTTAACTGTACCTTTTTAATGTGGTGGTATTGCTTGGGTTCAGCAAGTAAGGTTTTACAGAATGGCTAGTCTTCTTGAGTGAGGATGGTAAAGGTTGTAGAAAATGAGAGGCCTGATTTTGGTAATTGTGCTAAATAATTCTTTGTGTAATTTGGTCTTCGATTACATATTGTGCAGCAGGAGGCTTACATTTTTTTTTCAATTTATCCTTGAAAAGATTGCAGGCGTCCCACGATTTTCTTTGGCAAAGTAGATGTTCTCTTAAGGGGTTCACAAAACGAACGGAACTCTAGAGGGATGGATGTACATATATTTGTCTACAATAATACCTGAATTATCGCAATCATATCATCATTTATTAGCACCTGTATCAAACTTATTAATCCATCCAAACACTTCCTTAAATGTTGCTATACATCAACTTTATTTGTGAATGTTTGTATTGAATCAAATTACACAACCTTAAATCCAAGACTCACTATGTATGTGTATTATAATATATATATCCAAAAAACAATTCGATGGCAGTCCGGAGGCTTCGGATTATGCTTCTCTCTCTTTACTGAATAATAACAGCAGCCAATAAACTTTAAACTGCATAACCCTGGAAGGACAACCCCCTCCAATCACATAGGACCCACAGGTATAAATGTCTCTTCACGTCATACAACTTCCTCTGTCTTTGCTGCAGCAGCAGCAGCGAGTTAGGTCCTTTTTTATATTTCATTAACTGTTTTTTTTGTTGGTTTTTTTAACTTCTAAAGCGCAATCATTCATCCTAGATAGGATATCACGGCGCTATGATTTCTGCAGTAAGTGATGGGCTAGAACATAAGTCATACAGAGTTAGTCGGGTTTAGGGAAAAGAATGTTTTTTAATTTTTTTCTGAAGGTCACGTGGCAGTCCGTGAGTCTAAGATCCATGGGCAGATCGTTCCATCTGGTTGCGGCCAGATGGGAGAAGACCCGCCCTCCCATCCTGGCTCTTTTAACTCTAGTAGTTGTCGCTCTTGCTGTTGATTGAGAGCGAAGATTCCTGGTGGGTGCATAAAACTTAATCCTGTTTTTTAGGATGTGGGGGCCGGTGTTGTACAGTACCCTATGTGTTATGCATAGCATTTTAAAGGAGGCTCTTTGCCTCATTGGAAGCCAATGAAGGTCTCTCAAGCAGCTCTTGGCTGGGTCATACTTTTTCCTGTTGCAGATTGCCTTTGCTGCTGCATTCTGCACTAATTGTTATTTTGTGAACAGGTAATTTGCCATGCCCACAAACAGGGAGTTTCCATAGTCCAGCCTGCTCATTAGCAGTGACTGGACTAGAATCTTTCTGCACTCAATGGGGATCCATGGAAAGACTCTTCTGAGCATTTTTAACAGTGCAAAGCCCTTGCCGCAGATTGTTGACACGTGGTTTTTCATGGACAGGGTGTTATCAATGAGGACTCCTAGGTTCCTTGCTGTCAGTGTTGGGTTGGGAGGGGTACCCAGGGCAACGGGCCACCAGCTGTTGTCCCATAGCTGTTGTGATCCACCGAACAGGAGGACTTCTGACTTGTCTGCATTAAGCTTTAGACAATGACTGTACATCCAGCTTGATAGTTCAGTGAGACAGTTTAGCAACCTATTTTTCGGGTCCTCTTCTCCGTCTAGGGTTACCATTAGTTGGGTATCATCCGCATATGAGCAAATATCGATACCCCACTTTCTCCCTATGTCTGCCAGAGATGATACATATACGTTGAATAATGTTGGACTTAGTGAGGCCCCCTGTGGGACCCCATATTTGATGTTCCGGAGGGGAGATGAAAAGTTGCCCAGACGCACGGATTGTGTTCTGTTAGACAAAAAGGATTCGAGCCAACTTAATGCTTTTGCCCGAATTCCTTTTGCCGCAAGGGTTCCTAGAAGCAGGTTGTGTGGTGCGGTATCAAACGCCGCTGAAAGGTCTAATATTATCAGGGCGACTGTTTTCCCCCGATCCACCTGTGTTCTGATATTGTCCAGCACGGCCAAGAGTGTTGTCTCGGTGCTGTTATTTGCCCTAAAACCCGTCTGGGAGACATCCAATAAGTTGTTAATTTCAAGGAAGTTAGAGAGCTGTCTATTTACCAGTTTTTCTGAAACTTTCGATAAATAGGGTAGTTGCGATATGGGCCGATAGTTGGCGGGGTTGTTAATGTCTGCGCCAGCTTTTTTTATCAGTGGGGTGACTACTGCGTTTTTCCAAATTGTTGGGAATTCAGCTATGTTGAGGTTGAGTACACGTGTCACTGCTGGACAAATTATCGGGATTAGTTGCGAGAAAATGTGATACGGGCAGGGATCCAGCGGGGAGCCTGATTTGATTTCTAACATGACCTTACTCACTTCTTCCTCCGAGAAGGGGCCAAAACTGGAACAACCTGCCTGCGGGGTGGGGAGCCCATATTGCTCGGCGTGTTCCAGGTCATTGTTGGAGAAAGAGGTATAGATTTTGTCTATTTTCTCGCAAAAAAAGTCGCTTATTTTATCACATCCTTCTTGTGATGGGGTCAGGTTAGACAAGAGATTTGTAGGGCTGCAAAGTTCTTTAACTATTTTAAACAATTCTTTGGATGAATTTTTATTGTCAGTTATTCTACGTGTAAAATATTCTTTTTTCGCTTTCCTGATGGCTTTATTGTAAATCATGAGTTCCCTTTTATACACAATTCGGGCATCTTGGGTTTTCATTAGTCTCTATTTATGTTCGAGTGTTGTGCATTTCCTCTTTTGTAACTTTAATTCAGGCCCGTACCATTTTTCTGACAATGCTCGTCTGGGTTTGTGGTTGGAGCATAGCACTGAGCAGTGTTCCAGTGCATTCATGATGTTGTTCTGCAGTTGGCCTATTTCATGGTCGATAGAGGTTCCTGCAGTGTTTGTGTGGTCGAAATGTTGTTGGAATTTCTCTACCGAGAACTTCTTCCAGCTCCTGGTTTTTGCCGCAGCCTGAGCCAGTGGTCTGGTGTTTTTGACGGGCAGATTGATGGTAAACTCATCATATAATGATCTGTCCATGTCAGTGGTTTTATATCGTTAACGAGGATGGATCCTATGTTGGAAAACATAAGGTCCAACATATGTCCTTCTCTCTGTGTCGGTTGTTCAATTTTCTGGGTCAATTGTAATATTTCCATGTCGTCTGCTAGGTGTTTGGCTAGTGGATTGTTGCTATTGTCATAATGTATGTTAAAATCTCCTAGGATCAAAACGTTTTTGTTTTTGAGACAGACCGGCATGATTTGTGCAAGGAGTTGGGTGCTAAACTCTGACGTGCTCCCCGGTGGATTGTAAATGACCACACCGCCGAATAATATATTCGTGTTTATGGACACTGAAAATGCCATGGCTTCATGGTTGCCGACCTGTGTGATGGCCTCCTGCCTACAGGTGAGAGATTCTTTCACTAGAATGGCTACCCCCTCCTCTCTTTTTTACTCTATTCAGTTTCAGTATTATGTACTCTGCGGGGAGTGCTGTCGCAATGTCTGGGGTACTATGATTGTCCAGCCAGGTCTCGGTAATGAAGGCTAGATCAGGTTTGTTTTCATTCAAGGTGTCCCATATTTCGATCGCGTGTTTGGATAGGGATCTCGCATTAAAATAAACACAGTTGATGTCCAGATTTGAGGTGTTTATTGGCGTGGGGCAGTACCAGGGGTTACTATCCAATCTGCAATTCTGGCAGCAGAAGGGGCCCATAGTGTTTAAGGGTCCTACTTGTGCACAGGACGCTGAATTTGTTACGGCTATAGTGTTGAGTTTTTTTAGGTCGCTGCTGGAATATGTGACTGAGATTCTTGGTCTATTAGATGTATCGCTGGGTGATGGGGCAGGGGTTATGGCTCCTGGTCCCGGCCCGTTGCGGACGGGCGCAGACGGGCTTGACTTTGGCGCGCCCGTCTGCTGCGCATCCTTGGAGGGGGTACTATTTTATACTGGCGAGGGCGGGAGGGGCCTAGCACTAGTCTGCTCGCCCTGCTCCTGCTCCTCACTCAAGATGGCGGGACCCCAGGCAGCATCTACTCGGCTGCGGTAGGGGCGGGAATGAAGGCCAAGTGGGCCGATTTAGCTCCGGTTAGTGCCCATAGATGAGGGAAAATAACCCGCTATTGCGAAATGGTGACTAAAGAATCTCCAAAGTAAATAACAAACTGGGTAAGTGATGTTCCATAAAATTCCTATTGTAAGTTAAAAACGTCAGCTTAGCAATTTTTTTAAAAGACAAATTAGCAGTTTTCACTCACTGTCCCAGCTTTCCGCCTCAGGACCGCTCAGTTTGCACACACCACACACACTAGCAATCCAACTGTGATTTATCGTTAGATTAAGCCGTAATTGCATTTATTGATGGTGATATTTTTGTGTTAATACACGTTAGTGTTTATTTATCGGCGCTCACTGTGGCATTGTTAGCGTGTGCAGCGGGACAGCTGCTCGAAGAGCAGTCCTATTTATGTTGCCGTGAGGTTCGCACATGTGCGAGCAGCCGGTTTGGGTTTTTCATTCAGATCGGTTCCCCACGCATACATCCTGCCAGATCCTCTATCCCTTTTGAACGCCCGGCGGGGCGAATAAATGTTCCAAGGCACTGCCTCAGGGGAGAGTAAGGGGTGGCTCCCTCCACAATAAATAAGACCTGAATTTGGCATTTTTTCCTACTTTGGGCAATTTCTCAAGTAAGTAATGGGGTGAGTGACTGATTTGTTGAAGTTCAGAACGGACTAGTTAGGGCAATTTGTTGCATATTAATCATCATAAACTGGTGTTATTCAGTTGGTCTCAGTGACACCCCTGGGTCCCACCCCCCTCCCCGTATCTCCTCCGCACCTCCATTAACACAATGGCGTATTACGCTGAGGAGGTTGACCAGTGGGCAGATTACGATGATTATGCAGAATTTGAAGACGTGCCCTTTGAGCACCAGATGGAGGAGCAACAGGTGGAAGCCCTGGATACCCACATCCAGGGTTCTGTGAACAGGGTGCTGATCAAGGCTCTATAGCCATTTACAAAGCCCCTGCAAAATTATGGAAAGTGCAAATTTAGGGCATCACTGGGTGAGTCCTCTCTACACTGCTCAGCGGAAGTCCTTTCAAAGGTGGCGTCCAATGTAATTAGGGACCATGGTTATGGCGGTTCCCTCCTTTCTGGAAATTCATCCCTTTTTGATTCCAGGGTTAGGAAGAGGAGTCTTCTACGGACACGTCCGATTCTGAGCAGGATACAGAAGAGCCTAAAAGGAAGCGCAATACGCATAATGTAAGTAGTGTCTCAACTAATAAAAAACTGCTCTTTGACTCCAGAAATATCGTACACTCGAAGTCCACTGAATAGGTGCCATGTGTTGAGGTTGCACACTATGTACAGGAGAATCTCCGGCAAAGCTTTGAGCGCGAGGTTCATGCTACGTTGCAGTCTGAATGCTCTAGATCAGACTTATTGGGCAAAGTGGCTGACACGCCAGAGTTGGAACCTAATATGGGCAAGTTTCTGAAAGTGTTCCAATGACCCAAAAAAGGGGGTAGACAGGGCATGGAGAGGGTGCCAAGTCAAATTACTAGATGCCTCGGGACCTCTCACAAAAATCCTCGATGCAGCCGTGCAAGCCAAAGATTCCAACACCCCTTTAGACGCGACAGAGATATTGGAATGGGCGCAGAGGGCACTCAGTTTTCTGGGCAATGCAAAATTTGCTCACTATCAACAGAGAGGAGACTATCATTCCTAATGAGGATTGATCCGCAACTTGCGGACATGGCCACGACAGAAGCGGGAACCCTGGCGAGCGGGTTATTGTTGGATGATAAATGTGTAAAGGAGTTGGGTAAATATGTGGCTACGTTCTCGGCACTGCACAAGTCTCAAAGTAATTTCAAAAAGTGTTTCCGCACTGGCCTTTGTACCAGGGCCGGACGCTTCCGGGATCGAGCGACTGGCTGTGTATTTAATCAGACCTCCAGAGGCTTTGACCAGAGAGGATGTGGGGGAGCCCAGCAGTTCTATTTCTAGCCCACCAAAAACAGAGGTGGTAGAGGCAGACATCAGAAGGGAGGCTATCGAGGACAGAATAATGATAGAGACGCCTCCTATTCAGGTAAACCTGATTCAGTGTGGAGATGTCAAAAGGGGGTGTGTGGAGGGGGTTGTCGGAGTGCCTGGTTTATACACAAGTGGGAGAACCTGACACGCGACCCTTGGGTACTTAAGACAGTACTAGGTTTTCCGATAGATTTTTATGCAACTCCAAAACAGTCTTCCAGACCACATCCACTACATTTTTCTCATGTAGAGAGGTCTTTTATAGACAACGAAGTGGCATGACTGTTGCAAAAAGGAGCAATTGTAGAGACAGAGCCTCACAATCACGGTTTTATCAGCACTGTGTTTCCAGTTCCAAAAAAAGTATCAAGGCTTTCGACTATTGTTAACTCTCAGTGAGTTCAACTCTTGGGTAGTGTATAGCCATTTCAAGATGGAGGGCATACATTTACTTTAAGATTTGCTTATTAAAAAGGATTGGATGGTGCATCTCAATTTAAAAGATGCCTATCTGGCGGTACCTATTTTTCGAGAGAGAGTGATATATCCTGGCACAGAGTGGGAGTAGAGTCCTTCGACATCTAGTGTGTACGACTCAACTCTCACTGGAGTTGGGGTTTGTCATCAATTCAAACAAATCTATACTGACTCCAGCACAGTCGATAGAGTTTTTAGGGTTCCACGTGAACTCGATAGTGGCACATTTCTTGCTTCCACTGAAGAAAAGAATTGCGATCAAGAAGGAATTGAGAGAGAGCGCTTGCCTCTCAGACGATATCCTTACGGACAATGGCCAGGTTAGTTGGCCTTCTAGCCTCCTCGATTTAGGCCATCTTCCCGGGTCCCTTCATTATAGGGCACTCCAGAAGTTGAAAATGATGCGTTTATGCAAAGGCCTGAGCTACACGGAACTTATTTTGTTAAATGCGGAAGCCAGAACAGAAATTGGTAGTTGGAACACATGGACGCATGGAATGGCAAGGCCATATTCACGTCAGTCCCAGAAGTCGTGATCGAGTCGGATGCCAGCAGACGGGGCTGGGGGAGCCCGTTGCAGCTGTGTGGAGACTGGGGACGGATAGTCTGCGGAGGAATTGGAACTCCACATAAATTGTCTGGAACTGTTGGTGGGCTCATTTGCGATCAGGACGCTTTCTGCCCAGAAGGCGAGTTGTTGTATACTCCTGCGGATGGACAATGTCTCGGCAGTGAGATATATCCACCATATGGGTGGCACGAGATCCCGGCTTTTAGTGGAAATGGCAAAGTATTTCTGGCATTATTGCCTCCTACACCACATCTCGGTGACGGCGGAGTACATTCCAGGCAGCGCCAATGTGGTGGCGGATTGGAACTCACGTTTCCTTCGAGATTCCAGCGATTGGCAACTTCACCCCAGAATATTCCAACAACTGAATGAAAAGTGGGGTCCTTGTTCGATAGATCTGTTTGCATCAGGCTGAATACGCAACTGCCTCTGTTTTACAGTCGGTGACCTGACCCTCTGGCGATCAACTCGAACGCATTCCTTCAATCATGGACAAAGGGTATGCTGTGTGCATTTCCACAGTTCGTCATGATTCAGAGAGTTTTGGCGCAGATCCGCAGGCAGAGGGATCAGGTGATGTTGATATTCCTGTGTTGGAGAGCACAAGCGTTGTTCCCAGCAGCACTGGTCCTGTCGTGTACGCCTCCAATACGCCTGCTATCGTTCCCACAGATTTTGACGGACCCTCTGGGTCAACCTCCTCCGTTAGTACCTTAGGAGCAGTTGTCCCTCATGGTATGGAGACTTTTAGGAGATGCTGGCAATTGCCGGGAGTTTGAGGCGCAATATTTTTCTTTTCTCAATCCTGGGCCCCGCTACGCATAACCGATATGAGTCGGCTTGGCGTAAGTGGGTTAGTTGGTGTGCTGAACGACAGGGGGATCCTGTGGGATCCGGAATCCATAAGATATTTAATTTCCTGTCCGACATGGCAAGTAAAGGTTTGGCCTATCGGACAGTTTTTCGCTCTGCAATTTCGGTGGGTCATCCTCACATGGATGGAAAACCGGTGGAGGAACATCCACTGGTGTGCAAAGTGGTGAGTCATCAGGTTGGTGAATCCTCCAAAACCACGATATTCACAATTGTGGGATGTGGATATACAGCTACCGGCATAGCTGACACTTTTTTTAATGTTTGATTTCATGTAGACTGGTGTATGATATGCGAGCATTGGATTTAGCAGGTAGGGTATTCACTCTGTCAGGGGTATCATTTTAATATTTAGAAAAGAACTAAAAAAAAGTGGAAATGTTTCTTATCCTGCATTTCCACATCATAGCAAACTGTGTGTTGTACAATGTTTGAATTTTTATGAAGATTGTACCAAAGAATTTACAAATTACGCTGCAGGACAGTTGTTGATTTCCTTACAGAGACCTTTTCGCCCAGTCACTGCTGAAACTTTAGCCAGATGGGTCACTTGGTTGTTCAGTCTGGCAGGTATTGATACTTCGGCTTTTGGAGCCCATTTTGTGAGACGAGGTATGGCTTCAAAGCTTTTTCTACAGGTTCTAGATTAGAAGACATTGACGTCGGCGGATTGGTCTTCGGATTCTACTTTTAAAACGTTTTATCATAAGCCAATTGTGGATGTGGCATCTACGGTGGTGGATCATCTTTAAACTAGCATAATCCGAAGCCTCCATGGACTGCCATAGAATAAAAAAAATTCTAGCTGACGTGTCAAGAATTTTCAATTCTGTTAAGGACACAGAGGCGAGGATTATCCCACCCTAGAAACTGCATTATATAATATGATGTTTGAATTGTTCATATTGACAATGTTGATTTTATAGAAAGTTATGCATAATAATATTGGGTTTCTTCCCGCCAGTAATATTGTTGGAAATACATTCAGTGAGTGGTATGTTACGACCTATGTACTCTTTTCAGGAGAGCAGAGATAAACCGGCTTGAGGAATCAAGAGGGTATCCAAATTGGATCAAGAGAGGATGTTCCTGTGGTTAAAGTTGAGATTAGGTTGAGGAAAGAATCGGCAAGGTTTAATGGTCAAGTTTAAAGACTGTGTTTAAAGGTTTTCGCAAAGAAAGAGGAAGTTGTATGATGTGAAGAAACATTTATACCTGTGGGTCCTTTGTGATTGATGCATACGATGGAGGGGTTTGTCCTTCCGGGGATATGCTGTTTAAAGTTTATTGGCTGCTATTATTTGGTAAAGAGAGAGAAGCATAATTCGAAGCCTCAGTGTCCTTAATAGAATTGAAAATTCTTGACGCGTCGGCTAGAGTTTTTTTTTTAATTCCTAGCTTGGTCCGTCACTGAAAATCTATTATGATTAGGCTGGTATTCCTTGCATCAATCTTCCTTTTTTGTCCGTGATGTGGACTCCTCTTGAGTAATAGTATAGCCATTTCGGCCTATCAATTTCTGGCCCTTCAGGATTATACAAGGGAGTGTGGCATGCTTATTTAAAAGAATCGTAAAATGGATAACCCCAAGTCAGTATTGGTCATTATCCTAAGCATCATACAGATGAATTTACATATAAACAAACCTCTTCTAACATAGAATATTACAGCGATGAGGGGTGTATAATGTCTCTGTAGAACAATAGACACCAAGCATGCACACTGTGCCTGTTTAAAGGTAACATAGCACAGACATAGCAACTAGATACCTTGTGCTCATGTATATCACTCTGGGAATAAACCAATGGTTACACAAGAGACGCAGTTGGAAACCCTATATTTATCTATATGTAAATGTCATGGTACTTATAGAGCGCACTGTCACCAGACGGTCACTTTGCGGTGTCGCCTATGCGGTTTCCTGGCGCTGATACTCATACCGCTGTGGAACCCCTCCTGGCTTTCCCTGTGAAGTGTCCACTCCTGGTCACCCCCAGGGTGAAGCCAGGCATCCTTAGCGCTGTTGGGGCCGGTGTGGAGGCTAAGCAAGCTATTGCCCAGAGTTGCAGCGTGGGGCCCGTGATTAGAATAGGCACCGAGGCAAGAATTAACAGGTCTGAGGAAATTGAGCCCGAGACCCTGCCGTGGCGGGAATCGAACCCTGGTCCCTGGCCAGAACTCTGCATCAGGGTCTGCCGCTCTAACCATCGAGCCACACTCCTCCACACATTTATCTGGTGTCCTTTCTTCCCATGCTCCCACGTAGTTCTTCTTTTGTCCTAAATGAGACACTCATGCAAATGGGAAGAATAAACAAGCAAAAGTAGCCCCAAGACGTGAGGAACTGTGCCTGCTCCACTAAAAACAATCCTGACAAAGTGGCTGTTCATGTGGGCGTGTACCCCATCTCCG
Organism: Lissotriton helveticus; assembly: GCF_964261635.1. Taxonomy (NCBI): domain Eukaryota; kingdom Metazoa; phylum Chordata; class Amphibia; order Caudata; family Salamandridae; genus Lissotriton; species Lissotriton helveticus. The sequence goes on from NC_136070.1 coordinate 366,312,779, forward strand.
TTCAATGTGCACGCTGCCAGCAGTTCGGTGAAAACCTTAAAATAATTTCCTAATGCGTCGCCAAATTGCTTATAGTCGGATCTCTTGTGTACGTGTGTGTGTATATATAGTCTGCTTACTGGATCGAATATCCTCTTGGGCGAGATACTAATAAGCAAACTTGTGGCTCTATTACCAGGGGAAAACCCGAAAGTCAAATTACACGTGGCTCAAAGAGCCTGGTTCAAAGAAAAGACCTTTACGGGATCAGCGATTTGGGAAAGAAAGTGGACTTTCGCATGGCAGACCCAACTAGGAATTATGTTTTGGGCTATCAATGTATTGTTTTTTTACAGTCCCAGACAGTAAACGCGCTCTCTTGTGTGGTGAAACGCTTGATCACGAGAATTAAACAACTTTTCCACCTTGATTGTTTGCTGTCTAACTTGTCTCCTGAGAGCGCGTTTACTGTCTGGGACTCTTTATTGGATTTTTTGCAGTGTGCTCTGCTGGCGTTCACGCCACACTTCATGGGTCCTACGAGGTTCGGAAGGAGCTCTGGCAATTTGGGGAGGGGGGTTTGGGGGGGGGGGGGTGTGTGTGTGTGTGTGTGTGTGTGTGTGTGTATACAGTGTCTTGGATGTAAGGTTGTGTAATTTGATTCAATAGAAACATTCGTAAATAAAACATTGATGTGTAGCAACATTTAAAGAAGTGTATGGATACATACGTTTCATGCAGGTATTGATAAATGATGATATGAGTCCGATAATTTGGGTATTATTGTAGACCAATATATGTAGGCCATCCCTCTAGAGTTACTTTTGTTTAGTGTTTGTGTTTAACTGCCCAAAATTATAGAATGCGATTTGGGACGACGAGCCCCCCCCCCTCGCCTCCCCACCAACCCCCTTGTATAAGCTATTTAGGGGTTTGGGCAGATGTTTTTACCATTTATAAATACTTTTAAGGAATTTTATTTATTAAAAGTGTCTTAGTTCTAGTGAAAGTGGTTCTGAATCCGATAACACGCTGTTTTTGTATTTCGTTCACTCAGTCTTTGGTTTTGTAATGATGTAGGTCAGGAATTTATGCACCAGAATCGTTCTGTCACAGTCAGCGACTTTCTCATCAGGTATGTGAAATTGGCTATCTTTTAGTATTTCTTATTCACAATTCCTGTCATGGTCTTATAGAATATCGCTTTGCAAGTTTCTTAACTTCTTGGATCAGTGGGGTGTGTTGGAAGGAACAAGCTACTTTCTCTGCTAGGGGAGGTAGATGTTTCTCACGTCACTGATCCATTTTTTGGGTCTTTAAGTTGACCTGTACTCATTACTTTAGAGCAGGGTTCTCCAATGTCTGCCCTGAAAGGTTGGATCCATGCCAGATTTTTAAGTTAACTACTTTTATCTAAATGGGGATATGCTGAAAATGTGGCATGGATTCGACATCCAGGACAGATTTTGGAGAACCCTGCTTTAGGGCTGATGATGATGTCTAGAATGTGGAGGGTCATAAATGGGTTCTTTTGTAGGGAAAAGACAATCTGCAATATTGCTGGCTCCTCCCTATTTCTCTAATGTAAATTTGATTTCTTCTAGGGAGATATTGTTATCCCAACTTTTGTTCAGTTACTTAACCTAATGGTACCACAAAAGTAATATGCCACCAAGTGTATGATAGATGAGATGTAGGTTAATGGAGTTTACGGGGTCTATATTTTTTCCCCACTGATGGTCTTTAGGGGCTATTCGAGTGTCAGTAGAAAGATATTCATCTTGTGAAATTACTGGAAAAGTTCAAATTTTGCATTCATTTTCTGGATGGATTTATACTGACTCCACTGATTGATATCCAGGCCAAAGAGCTCCTACGGAGCATCTCCTTTGATTATCATCTTAGATATTCTTATTTGGTTATCTACCAGCAGCCAAGCAGATGTCTTATCTTAACTAGGGATGGGCGGAATTTGCGTAATCGCATTGCGCAAATCTCCACGGAACGGTAAAACATCTCCGTACGTGCAGAAATTCCGCAAAAACGCAGTATTGCTTGTTCGCGATGCTATTTTACTGTTCACAATCGCTGTTTGCGTGCTTGGGGAAAATTTCTCGCGAACACGCATTTGAGAACGCGAACAAGCAAAACATTTTGCGAAGTCGCGGAATGCAGAATTTTGGGCAATTTCGCGTTCTAGGTGGAACGCGAAATTACTTAAATTCCGCGAGCGGAACGGAATTTACCGCCCAGGCCTAATCTTTACCTCTCCTATATAAAGGTTTTCTCTTTTGGGACAGTAAATCCTGAAGCATGGTGCATATGGAACGGGCATTTGGGTAGAAATTGAGGAGATTGCTCTCCCTACTAACCTTTATACCCCATTCAGTTTCTTGGCTCACAGACTCTAGCTATTGGCCTGCTCCCAGTGATGCAAGATGAGCACTGACCCAAAGGTATGTGTTCTGCAAATTACTTTCTAAATATCAGTATAAACATGTTATGCAGGTGGTGGCGGTTTTTATTTTTTAAAAGATTTTTGCAGTATGTTTTGCAGATCAGATACCCCATGCATAAGCACAACTGTATGCTTTAGGTAGGCAATAATCCTATACAACACAGCAAAGTTATGCCTTTTAGTAGTGTATGGCCATGTTTATAACATCATTGCCCACCAAGAAATGGCACACTCGCATCTTACAGCTGTACACTTTAAGGCAGAACTCTAAATATATCTGGTATACAGCCCAGTTATGCAATTAATTTGCTCTTAGGGCATCTAAAAGCATATTTTACTGTTGGCTGCTAGCTATGCATATATTTACCAAACATTGGGCAGCTATTCTAACAGAGTAAATAGGTAAGCAATATGGTACAACTCTCTGGTTCCAATGGCCATAGTCAATCAACTGGTGGCTACCTCCATGGTAAATCTGACTCTGGTCTGCAGTGGAAACCTTTGGAAAGCCCTGGACCATACAAACACGATTCAGTGTCATCCTAATGTGAGAGTATGTGCTCTGCAGATGCAAATTAATAACAAATCACCAAAGTCGTTAATTTGAGCAGTTGGTTAATCATTTCCAATTGCCATTTTAAGAGCATAAGTGATTGAATATTTGATTTACTGTGCTAGTTGCATCCAGCCTTGGAGAGCAGCATAATTGATACAATGACAGTTCTCTCCTGTTGCTATTCTTTTACAACAGGTCGAGATCCTGGTTGCCACAGAACTCAGAAGTCAACCAGCTCCAAGCTCTGTCAACACCCTAGTACCTGTCAGGAGTATCTGACTCTAATCTTTCTTTCACTCTTCCACTAAAACCAAGTGTGAGACTATTTATCACCACATAGTTTGCTGCAACAGTCGCTATACCACGCTGACTAGCAGATCTGTAAAACGCAGCAATGGCTCATAGCTTCATCACCTCAGTCTGTCTCTCACCACTACAGGCTTTTGTCGGTAGCCTGTTTCCAACTGCTCTTTCCTAATTAGTTTCAAATGAATTCTCAAAAATTTGAGCAAAATAACGTATGACCAAAACATTCTAATCAAATTGCTGGCTCACTTTTACTCATTCGGTTTCTGAAATTAATGCTCACGTTTACTCATTAGGGTTCCAAAAAGAAGGCTTACACTACCCATTAGATTTCGGAGTCTGACACCACCCGTATACCTTCACTTGCTAAATACACATGGCAATTATTGTGAGCTGTGGCACTGTACTTGGCAAGTGTTTTAACACACTTGGTGAGTAGTAAAAATGTTTAACATGTGTTTACCCTGTCCCACGGACTCCCATTCCTCAAATACATTGTTGCCATAGTGTAATTAATGATTCTGTTTTATTTGTTAGAACTTTCTGACGACTCGTGGCAGAATGGTCTAATAGCCTTAAAGCCCTTTGTAGCAGGGCTATACCGGCAATTAAAGTCCTGCTGCTTTGTTAAAGTCCCTCACCTTCGGCTCGGGCCATTAACGCTGCAGCGGGCCTTTGACAGCCAGTATAGCCCGCTACGGCGGGCTATAAGGCTATAGCACTTTTTCACTTTCACTTTTTATTGCATTTATTGCAGGCTATACCAGCGATTAAAGGCCTGCTGCAGCGGTAAAGGCCTTAGCCGAAAACGAGGGACTTTAATAAGGCAGAGGATACTCCAGTTGGATAAAGTCCTGGCTGTAATCCGTGAGAAGAATGAGGATTTGGAGGCCCCCTCCCGTCAGAGTAACCTTCGCATCACAGGCCTTCCCGAGTCTACCAATATCTCCAAGATGGAAGACTTTATAGAAAAACTCCTTGGGGAGATCTTCGGGGATGTCCTTTCCTCCTTTGTCGTAGAACGTGCTCACCGCTCCCTTGGCCCGCGCCCTGGTCTGCCTCCCCGCCCTATTGTGGCAAAGATTCTGAACTTCTGTGATCGTAATGCCATTCTTCGTGCTGCTCGAGACAAGGGTACCATCACGCACCAGGGCAATACCTTGTCTTTCTACCTAGACTACACCCTGTCTGTTCAATCTGCCAGAAGAGAGTTCTTGCCGGCCAAGGGTATCCTTCACAAGCATGAGGTCTCATACTCTCTGGCCTACCCGGCGAAGTTGCGGGTCCGACAGGGCTCCAAGACACTGGTTTTTCCTGACCCACGTGAGGCCCTTGCTTTTGCCAAAAGACTTGATAAGGAATCCTGATCCTCTCCTCCGAAGTCCCCACATGAAGCAGCTGGTCGATTGAGTAATAATGACTGAAAGTGTGGGCACTGTTTGGTTGTCTTTTTGTCCCACACGTGATCTGCTCATGTCACCATTCCATTCTTGCTTGGCCACCCTGCTATTATGCAGGGGTGTTCGCTGAGTCCTGCCATGCCCTCAACGGGATGATTCCCTTTTTTTTGCAATGTGTTGCCCCTCTAAGTTGTGGGTTCCCGGGGTGGTGTGGGTGGTATCCTCAGCCTGATTGGGGGGTTGGTGTGGGTGTGGGGTGGTTGGGTTTCTTTTTGTATAGGTTGTTGGGGGTGGTGTGGGAGGGAAGGGGTTTGGTGGATGGGTTCTTTCTGGTTTGGTTTCTGACACGATACGAAGCTCGCTGCACCACTTCGTTGCCATTGTCTATTTGCATTCATAATTTGTTCTATTGTTGTATTGTGCTATCTGCGCAACATCGTTGCAGGTCACTATCGCCATGTATTTGGTATGGATCCGACTCTTCAATGGTGCTATTGTTCTTTGTCTTTTCTAGTTGGTGCCTCCCAGCTACGCCTTGCAGCTCCACTCGATTCCTCATAGGTGCTCCTACTGTCTTATGGGTCACGTCTCCCCGCTGGACAGCTTGCTGATTGCTGAGGACCTTTTCTCTTGTGTCACTTCCTCCGACTCATGCTGGCCCATTAGTAGCCTATGCTGCCCTTTGATGCCACTTGGTCACTGGAAACCGCCCGAGGGTGGTTTCTACTCCCCTGCGCCGCTCCCTTATATGCACTCCCCCAGCTGTTATTCACTTTCCCCGCTATCACATATGTGCTGTGTAAGACTGCGCCGCTTGCTGTGCGCTCTGCAGGGAAACATCCTTTACAACGCAACTTTTACCACGCAGTGCTAGTACAACGCAGGTTTTACAACGAAAACCATTACAACGCATTGCGCTGGGGGGCGCTCTAGGATAGGGAATAGATTTAATTTACTATCCAACACCTTCCCTAGTGTACATGGGGACTGGAGTTGGAATAGTAAATAAACTATTCACTATCCAGCACCCCAAAGCGCTATGCGTTGTAATGGTATGCGTTGTAAAAACCGCGTTGTAACAGCATGCGGGGTAAAAGCATGCGTTGTAACGTCATACATCCCGCTCTGCATAATGCTGCTTCCCACCACTCTCCCTATGGCTGAATTAACTTGTTGGACATGGAATGTCCGTGGCCTGAATGATCATCGTAAGGCTCGCCTGATGCATGCACATCTACAGCGCCACAGGGTAGACATTTGCCTTTTACAGGAGACGCACCTGCTTCCCGGCTCGGTCTCCAGACTTCAATCTCGCCACTGGGGGGATCCCACTCTTCCACCTACTCATCCTATGGTAAGGGAGTCTCCATTCTGCTCCGTCGCGGCCTCCCTTGGCAGACCTCCCGAGCCCTCGTTGACTCTGAGGGAAGGTATGTTGTTTTACATGGTTTACTACTGGCTGAACCTGTTACAATTGCCGCGGTTTATGGGCCGAACTCTGACGATCCGGAGTTCTTTCATCACATCTGGCATTTTATCTCCTCCTGCGTTCCCGCGGCCATCATCTGGGGCGTGGATTTTAATGTTACCCTCTCTGCGACCTTGGATCGCTCTGGCTCTTACACGTCCCACCCGCGCGCCCCACTGCTCTCACGTCTATCCTAACTGATAACTCACTTTATGATGTTTGGCGTCATTTCCGCCCGACGCTCGTGAAGGCACTTGCGTTACCGGTGCGAGGGGTTGTTGGTCGAGAATCGACCTTTGGCTCACATCACCGGACATCTTGTCCTGGGCCGCTGGGGTCCAAGACATGGCTTGCACCCTTTCCGATCACACCCCAGTCCAGCTCCTCATCCGGCCTCCTAATTCTCAGCCTCAGCCTCTGGCCTTCACCTGGCGTCTTTCTCCCATTGCCCTTAAGGACTCTGTGTTCGGTGATGAAATCCAGACCGCAATTACTAACTATTTTGAGCTTAACGTGGGTTCCATCGATTCTGCTTCCACCCTATGGGAGGGTTTCAAGACTTTATTCCGGGCAGAATGTATTTCCAAACAGGCGGGCATTCTCCGCTCCATTCGCTCCACCCTGGCTAAACTGGAGGGGGAGATTTGGGGCTTGGATGCCACCCAGTCGGCGTGCCCCAGCCCCGAGACGTTGGCGCTACTGCATCAAAAACACTCTGACTTTTCGGATGAGGCCGACCATGAGCTGTCCTTCTTTGTCAGGGAGGGTCGGGCCTGTCGCTTTGGAGAGGGGGACCGCCCTGGGCGCACCCCTGCCAACCTTCTGCACCCCCGCGCGCATCTTCCTATATCACAGCCCTCAGTGATGGCGGTCCGGGCCGAACCACCTCTCCAGAAGAAATTAAGTCCTGTTTCCTTGCTTTTTACTCCCAGCTCTACTCTGCTGGCCCCGCCGTTCCCAGAGGAGTTTGATCAATATTTCGAGTCCATTGCCCTTGTTTGGCTCGAAGACCACCATCGTAAATTCCTTGACGAGCCTTTCTCAAGGGAGGAAATTTTGGCAGTCATCAGCAGCCTTCCCAGTGACAAGGCACCGGGCCTTGACGGCCTGCCTGCCTCGTTTTATAAATCGTTCGCCACCGTTTTGGAACCGCACTTGGCGGCTATGTACAATGAGTCTTTTGACACAAGCATCTTTCCGTTGTCCCTTCGTGAGGCTTCACTAACCCTGCTCCTTAAACCCGACAAGCCCGCCGACCGCCGCGACTCCTACCGGCTCCTCTCCCTTATTAATATCGATAACAAAATCTTTGCCAAATTGATTGCTTCTCGTCTCCTTTTTACTAACGCCCACCATTGCATTCCCCGCTCAATCTCGTTTCATCCCGGGTAGAGCTACCTCCCACAATCTCCGCACTATCTTTTTTTCGTCTCACATCAAATTAATCCTAATCTTCACGCGGTGGCTGCCCTGCTTGACACCACGAAGGCGTTTGATACACTGGAGTGGCCCTTCCTTTTTTATATCCTGCCGCGTATGGGATTCAGCGCCCATTGTTTGCTTAATATAAAGCTCCTTTATACCAGCCCCCCCGCCCGTCTTTGCATTAATGGCCAGGTGTCCGACCCCATCAACATTACTTGAGGTACCCGTCAGGGGTGCCTGTTATCGCCCATGCTTTTTGCTATCGCGATGGAGCCCCTGGCAGCTCGGTTGGGCAGCACCACACTCGCAGGGGCATTGGCTTTTCGTCCCGCTCCCTCCTAGTTTCCATGTATGCGGACGATATTACTTATGTCCGTCATCCCCAGGACAACCTCAGTCCCTTAGTGCGGGAGGTTATTCGATTTGGCGGGCTCTCGGGCATCCAGGTAAACTGGAGTAAGTCCGTTCTCTTCCCTTTGACGGATGCCACCCTCCCCTTCGCGCCTGTTTTCCCGTTTGAGTGGGCATCTGGTTCCACACACTACTTGGGCATTTGGCTGAGTAGAGACTTGGACGAACTTTGGAGGTCGAACTTTGGGCGCCCGGTGGACTGGCACGAATCTAAGATCCCTTTATGGGGCCGCCTGCTGCTGTCCCTGGCCGGTAGCATCGCTGTAGCCAAGATGGTGGTCCTCCCTAAATTCCTCTACCTCTTCTCCAACATACCTATCCCCCTAACTTCTCATTTCTTTCGCAGGCTACACTCTCTGGTCATCTCGCTGGTGTGGGCGGGGCGGCAACCCAGGGTTGCCTATGATATCCTGACTTTGCCCATGTCTGCCCGCGGTTTGGGTGCGCCTCACTTGCACCTTTACGTCCTGTGCGCTCAGGCCAGCTTCTTGCATTTTTGGCTTCACCCTACCCCCTATCAGCCCCACGTAGCGGTGGACACTGACGTCGCTTCCCCCTGGCCACTGACCACTGCGCTGTTCGCTCCTGGATGGAAGTCGATATGGTCGAGACGCTGCACTGGGCATGGTCCTTCCTACGCCGGCTTTCTGGTCTTTCTTTCCTATCTACCAATGCTATGCCCATTATAGATCACCCGGATTTCCCGCCCCTTCAGTCCTCTAGCATGTCGCGTCATGCGGCGCTGCTCGGCCCGAGGACTTTAGCAGATCTCTATCCGGAGAATTCCTTTTACTCACTTCCGGAATCCCCATCGCTGCAGGACATGCTCCTGTTCTATCACTTGCGGGCCACCTAAGGAAATCTGCACCCTGCCTTCCCACAACCCCCCCCCCCTTACTTTCCTGGCCCTGGATTTTGTATATACTTCTGCGTCGCCACACAAGTTAGTCACCAAACTATACGCCTTTGCCCTGTTATCCTCCCCCATCTCATCGACCCGGGCGTGCGAAGCATGGGGTGTGGACCTTGGTATTGATATCCCGGCAGCCAACTAACTTTATTGCTGTAGTCAAACTAAAAAGCTCTCCCCGAACTATCGGCTCTGCTTGATTCACTTCAAGTTCTTGCGTCGGTTTTACCGCACTCCCGTGCATCTCCATCGGCTCGGGCTTATCCCTGAGGACTCTTGTATGCGATGTACCGCCCCAGCCGCGGATTTTGCTCATTTGGCATGGCTTTGCCCTAAGGTTCTAGAGTTCTGGCAGGCGGTTTGATCCACTATCTTTTAAATCACCAGCGCGGCTGTGTGCCCTGATCCTCTCCTGTGTCTCCTCGGCTTTGTTAGGTTTTGCCCTGATGCCTCTCGCCGGTTGATTGCGATGCTTTCGGTGCTGGCCAGGCGGAGAGCGGCCATGTGTTGGGGTCAGCGGCCAGCTCCTAAGGTTGCGAGTTGGCTGGAAGATGCCTCCCGTTGTCGGACGCTTTTATCTGAATTTTGGGATTTGATGCCCGCCAGGTCCCGCCCTGTCGACATATGGGGCCCCTTGGTTGCCTATCTCCTCTCCCGCTCTCACTCCAGCGGCGCTGCCTCTCCCACGCTCCCTGCCAGTCCTGTGCCCGCGGCGGCCAACTATGTTGGTCAGTGACTGTCCCCATTACCTTATCTCCCCAGCGCCTCTGCCAGTTTCATGTGCCTTCGTGTTGTTGTTTTTCAATGAGCGTTCCGCGGGGGAGGGTACCGACTCCGGGTTCACAGTGCTGAGATTGTGTCACTCCCGCCTTGTTGTCCGATTAGCCCCTAGTCTCCTACCCGTTCTTCCCTGCTCCCTCCCCAGCAGCGTGGCCTCTCCCGCGCTCCCCGCCGGCCCTTGGTCAGCGGCGTCCGCCAGTGCTGGCCCGCGCCGGGCCCCTAACTGTCTTTCCCATTGACTCCCCTGCGACCTTCTGTCCCTCTGGGTTATTGTTCATCTACGCGCGCTCTTTGGGGTGGACGTGACCCTGTGGTTTTCTGGTGCTGCTATTTTATCACTCCTGGATCTTCATGTCACCAAAAAACTCCTCATTGTACTCCTTTGCCTGTTTTGGACTGCACCTGAATGTTGTGTATTGTGACTTTGCACGAAAATTCATCTCTGTGTCTTATGTTTGTTTTGCAACTAAATTAATAAATAAAATGAAAAAAAAAACTTAAACAAAAGGAGGGCTCCTGGCCCGTTGTTTTTGGGCTTGCCTGGAATCTATAATAAGGAAGCCACATTGTGGCTCACAACAGAAAGCAGATAACATGGCCGCTGCTGAATTGTGTCCTATTGTCTGCATATTACTCCAGGATAATTTCGGCATATTTCACTGGGGCCAGATGGGTTCCCAATCTGGCCGAGTAACCAATCCGGCTAGATTTCTCCCCCCCTCTTCTTCATTTCAGTGCTGTTGATGCATCCAACATTAATCAAGGCCTTGCCGGATGTGGCGGCGACATAGAGTGCTGGGTGAGAGAAACAGAAAGGCCTTTGTGGTTCCTGGAGGATCTGGGAAGGAGGGGACTGCCGTAAGATTCTGCTACCTCCTCTCATTGGCTTCCTTGTCATGGAATGGGTCAGCCAGTGAGAGAAGAACCTTCTCTGCCGCCTCCGCTAAGTAAGGGTGGTGGGGAAGGCCTGTGAGTTGCTGATAGTTGTTGCTCATTTGTATTAATCTATCACTGTTACAGGTAATTAGTAATTAGTAAATGGTACATATGTGACCATCACAATGTGCACACTGCAGATATTCCAGAGATTGGATGAGCATGTAATCTGAACACTGTTATGGCCCCATGACACACACTGCATTCAGCCTCGGCTTCATAGCTCTCGATTGTGCCCCATTATCAACCTTCTCAGCTGGACACCTAAATGTGACGCAACTCAAATGTACTATTCAGGCATTGAAATACCAAATAGCTCAGCCAACACCTCTTGGATTTGCCAATACTTAGTAAAGTGAATTCCAGTTCAAAGGCTTTAGTTGTGCAAAATATGAAGTGTATATACAGTAACACATTGTGAAACCGTTGGCAAAGCCAATCTGTCTTAAAGCGAGGCCGGTTGTCTTTGCCAGTGTTTTTCAGTATTTTATTCTTGGCTTGGTTCCTAGGACATTGCTGCTTCTGTACATGTGCTTGCATGCTTTTAAGGTCATGCATGCTTTATGACGTACAGCTTGGAGGGAATAAGTAACTCATCACGTTTGCTGTAAGCCCTCTTCTTTTCACTGCCAGTGCTTTTCAGTGACATTTAGTGAGCTTATCTTTCACTTGATGTCGACAGCAAAAAAAATGCTGTGTCCGCCATCAGACTGTTGGCTCCAGTGAAAAAGTGTTAAGTCTCTACCATTTTGTTTAATTTGAAAATAAATTTCCATATCACAGTGATTAAACTGAAGCAGAAAACATTAGTGCTTCTTCGTTAACAGCCTCCAAATAGCTGGATGCTTTCAGGGAAGGATAAAATATCCGATGGATACTAAAATGTGAGGCACAACCAGGAAAACCAGTGACTGCACATTTTGCTACCTGACTAGAATTAACACTTAGTGACATGCACTTGGTACTGGTTGAATCTCTCCTTCACAAATGTGTGAGTGCAACTTTGAATTTTAGTGGCCAGTTTGCAGGAACCCCAACTGCAAATGTGTCTACACAAAACCTATCTAGTCATCCAGGTGTGCAAGTTCAGCTGTTAACTTAAAAAGGTCTGTGTACCAGAACAAATGGAAGGCATGGTTCTTAGTTGTCTTCCTCCGAAGGCAAAGACCGGTTCTTATTGAGACTTGAATTAGAAAGGCTTGGTATGCTTTGTCTGATGAAAACCCCTTTATTTAAAGCCAGTATTGCAGGACCTGGTGCTTCACTTGCTAGTATGAAAAATATCTGCCTTTTTGAAGCTAACCAAGAAGGAGACTGACCCTCTAGATCGTGATTGAGCAGAGCTTTCCCAAACATCACATTCTCCTCAAGGGAGGATAATTGTGCAACCCAGCTGCCAGGTGACCTAGTAAGAACCCTATAGCCTTTGGGATGGTACTCTGATGAAAACGTGTGCTTCCTAAGGTACTTCTCTTCTCCGCTCCTCTGTGACTGACTTTTCTCTCTTGTGTTGCGCTCAAGGAGCACAGGTCTTTACGTGCTTTCTCTCCCTTGTGGTGTCTGCTGCTTCTAATCCATGATGATACTTGCCTGATGAGTCAACCTTTATTGTGGCGCTGATCAACTTGTGTGTCTGTGCTTGCTGAAGGATATTCTGCCTGAAAAACACACTGTTGTAACTACTATTGTCTTCTTGAACAACAACTCAGTGACCGAACATTACACTGAATGGTCTGCCCTGCTACGCAAGCCAGACCATACACTTAAGCTGCGACACATACATGAAGCTGCTACCCCTACATTAATGTGTGGAGTCTTGAGGGTGTTTCATGTACCTTGTTCTATTTTTAAATTTGGCCCAATAAATGTAAGATTATATAGCATTATTAATACACAATTCAACTTAAGGACAGGTCTTAACTCTTTGCTACAAGAAATAATAGTCACTGGACAATACAGTTATATTGTGTTTACCTCTGTGCTACTAGCTCTATCTAGTGTTCTAGCCACCACCACCCTTAAAGTTTGACCTAGCTAAGAAAGTAAAAGCCTAAAAATGAGGAACTTGGCAATTCACTGAGCTCGCATTAGCATCCGATTCCTATGGTCCAACGAGCAGTAGACCATACTTGCTGCCTGCACTTCCTAGTTGCAGTTCAGTTCCATGGCCCTGGAGAACTGTCCGAACTCCATACCAGTTAATTGTTGGACATGATTAATTGTGGATGGTTACATTTCCAGGTTCATATAACTTGTAATCTTTCTTGAAATTAGCCACTTCATCATCCAAGGGTTTGGCTATGCTGCTTCAGAGGCACTTTGTGTTCGATCACTTGTTCAAAATCCACCTGCCCATACCTTTAGCTCACTTTTGCAGCAGGTACCTCACATTGTGGAGCCTGCCAGGCCTCTCTATCAGTTTGTCAAGAATTCAGAAGATTTCGTTTTATATTTCTCATTAAAACAATGTCTATGATATCTGGACGGTGAGAGGGATGCCCAGAAAATATGATGTGCGACCAAGTATTACATTTCTGAAAAACCTTGAGGTAATAGGGACACATGAGGTGTGTATCCCACTCATGTAATTCCCAGATTAAGATGTGTTCAAGTAATTTTAATTAGTCCTTCTCTTAGAATGGTTGAGGAATTGGGGCACACAGGTGTTGCATGCACTGGTATGCTCTTGTCACTTTTCTGGTGGATCACTGCACTGGTGCACATGACTTCAGGTCCACCTTCACCACCATGGAACCTGTGGTTATCACTAACATTTCTTTCTCTGGGAAGGGCCAAAGGGGGAGGGGGTTACTGCAAGTCCTCTGTACAGTACTGACATGCTGCAGGGTGTGTGGCAGACTGTACCTGTACCTGTATCTATGTCTGCGTGGATTGAATTACTTATCCTGATTGCTTGCCACTTGGTGGGAGACTGGGTCAGTAGGAAACACTGACATTTCCTAAAATCTGGAATAAAGTATGGTAGGCTAACAGGCCACTTCTGTTCAGGGTGGGTAGAGCCTGCGGAGTTTCATTCCACAGAATTCTGCAGTTACAAAAAAACTTGGCGCCATTTCATGGAGTTCTGCCGACAGCCAAAAATGATGCATATTGTGCCTCAATTTAGCGCCAGTAGTGCGACCAGCACCATGCGGTGCCCAGAAGTGCCCGGCCATTCGAGTTGCTTTATATAACGACAAAGGACAGGGTTTCAGGTGTGAGGGAAATGCTGGGCGCACTGCTCAGGTTGACGCACAGGAAGATACTGTAAGGCAGAAGGTGCATGCAGGTAAGGGGCAAATCCCTGTAACCCCTCCAAATGTGTTTTGAGGACACATTAAATACAATGAAAACAAAATCTGCAGCACACTTATATGAAAGTTCAAGCCAAAACGATGTCTCAATGGACATAAAGTTCAAATTTCATGGGCGAAGAAGTGGACCACCAGTGTTTCGGTTCCTCTTTTATTGTTCATAGAAAGCCAGCCGACACGTGTTTCGTCGCAAGAAAACACACTGTTTCCGCGACTCCTCAGGGCTGTAGGTAGTCGGTATGTAACCACAGGTCGCGGTGCCGGTGATAATTCCGACCCGGCTCTGCTCGAGACCGGGTATCATAGTCAGTCAGAATGCGATTTCACAAATATCGACAGTACTCTTCTCCAGCGGTCATGTGGAGATTCTTTATTGAATAAACTTGCTACATTTAATGGTCATCGGAGCAAAAAATTCGAGAGTGTCTCTTGGTCCGCGTATTAGAAGCACGGAAAGTGTAGAGACTTATACAGCAGTAAGTCCCCGTAGTGCGGGGTTGATTCAGCGGCGACTCGCTAGAGTTCGCGTTTTGGTTCCGGGTGCGGTGACCGCACTACGGGGACTTACTGCTGTATAAGTCTCTACACTTTCCGTGCTTCTAATATGCGGACCAAGAGACACTCTCGAATTTTTTGCTCCGATGACCATTATATGTAGCAAGTTTATTCAATAAAGAATCTCCACATGACCGCTGGAGAAGACTACTGTCGATATTTGTGAAATCGCATTCTGACTGACTTTGATACCCGGTCTCGAGCGGAGCCGGGTCGGAATTATCACCGGCACCGCGACCTGTGGTTACATACCGACTACCTACAGCCCTGAGGAGTCGCGGAAACAGTGTGTTTTCCTGCGACAAAACACGTGTCGGCTGGCTTTCTATGAACAATAAAAGAGGAACCGAAACACTGGTGGTCCACTTCTTCGCCCATGAAATTTGAACTTTATGTCCATTGAGACATCGTTTTGGCTTGAACTTTCATATAAGTGTGCTGCAGATTTTGTTTTCATTCGAGTTGCTTTGGCTGCTGCTTGAGTAGAAAGTCTACTTGAGCAGCATCAGATCTACTTGTGAAGCAGCCCTCTGACAGAGACATCCGCATAAGAATATGGTGTTTGTGGACACCAAACCTTGCTCACATTTCTGGAGCCTCGCAGGGGAACAAATCCAGCGATTGGCAGAATTTGGCAGGAGCTCCACCTTACAAGAGTAATGCAGAGTTGCCAAATTGTGCCTAATCCGGAGGTGGAATGAAACCTTCCTCCCACCCCTATTCAGAAGACCTTTTCAATGGCAACTTCCTAGCCGCTTTCCCATTATCTAAAATGACAGGAACTTGGTGGAATTCCCACTACTTGAAATGCTGAATCTAGCTCAATTTGTAATTGGCATTCCCTTGTGAAGTGGCAGGACCTTGGTGGCGGCATGCACTACGGTTACACAGGAGCCTAATTGGATACTGTTAAAAATCGTGTTTTTGGCTGGCAAAGGTGTGCACCCAGTCCAAGCAGAAGCCACAATCTTATTCAGGGTAAACTAGATTCACACTAAAACATAACCTGTGCTCACCCTCTTTTAGTTTGCCTCTTTAGATAAGCCTGACTGATCTATGCCAATGTGTTTGTGCAACACACACACAGTAACACAATGAATATACCACAAAAGAGACTCCACACCGGTTTATAAAAGTAGGTTATTATATTATAAACAAAACCAGACCAAAACAACAAAAATCCAATGTGTAGATGTTGAGATATTGAATTTTAAAAGAATAAATGCAGTAACGCACTTGGAATTAAGCAGTGCTAAAAAGGTTTCTTTAGGTCACGCTGGACCGGGACAAAGTCAACGTTTGGGCAGACCTTGTGGAAGCGCAGGACAGCTATCGGACCCACGCAGGGCCCAGTGAACAAAGTATCTTTCTTGGTCGCAGACAGCGAGATGCATCTATCTTCTCCACGCAGTGAAGGTGATGCACCAGTTCTGAAGTTGGGAACCGGAGTCCGGAGGCATCAAGCAATGTACAGATTTTACTCCTGCAACCGGGTCGATGCACCAGTTCTGTTACACCCAGACAGGAGATTTGTCTGAATCTGTGTAGCAAGTATATGGACCACTTTCATTGAGCCAGGCACAGGAGCAGGAGTAGAGACTTTGATTTCCTGGAGTCTCAAGCAATACGAGGCAGGCCAACAAGCCCTTGGAGATCACTTACAGTGTAAAGCAGAGTCCAGCTCTCCTCCAGCAGAGTCGGAGAGCAGCATGACAACACAAGAGTAAAGCAGGCTTTCCAAGTCTGCAGTCCAATGATAAGTCAGTTAAGCAGCACAGCAGTCCTTCTGACAGGGGTTTAGTTCAAGATTCAGACATGTCTGGTTTTAAGGGGGGGGTGCAGAGACCCAGTACTTGTACCCAAAAGTGCCTTTGATGTGGGGGGTGACTTCTTCAAAGCAGCTCTCTGAAGTACACAGGTTCCCCTTTCAGCCCAGTCATGTCTTCCAGGCTATCTATGGGGGTATAACAGTGCTTTGTGTAGGGACAGGACACTACCTATTCAAGTGAAATGTTAGCCCCTTCCTTCCTTCCTGCTCAGGCAAGGCCATCAGAATGAAGCTGTGTGTAGATGGGTACTCAGACACACCTACCCTTCCCGTGTTGTGGCTGTCTAGAGGGAATGCACAAAGCGTAGGTGTCATTCTCTCCGGATGTGTATTGAAGAGAGGCTGAGGCACACAGAGCAGTAGGTGCAGAGAGATGTCCACGTTCTAAAAGTGGCATTTCTAAAATAGTAATGTTAAATACAACTTCACCAGTAAGTAGAATTTATCAATATCATTCCAAATATATGAAACACAGTTTAATAGTGTATTAAGGAATGCTCAATGCGAACCTATGAGAGGAGTAGGCCTCATGGCAGTGAAAAACGAAATTGGCTGTTTGTCACTATCATGACATGTAAAACATAAAGTACATGTCTTACCTTTTACTTGCATAGTACCGTGCCCTTATGGCGCCCTAGGGCCTTTTTTAGCGGTTACTTGTATGTAAGAAGAGTTTTTAAGGCATGTCAAGCAGTTTTAAATATCATGTCGAAGTGACAGTGATCTGGAAATCTTTGGTTCTGTATATAATCATGTCCATTTATTATTTTTGTAGACTGTATCTCATTTTGGGTGTTAAATAGATAGGCTCATGTAAAGAAAATTGTACAAATATTATCATGTTGAATGTCCATATTAATGAATTCATTGTTTAAATCCAACTAGATGTACAATTTCTCATAGTTTTGAAAACCGTATAATAAGAACGAGTATTGACTACACATCCAAAAAAAACAAATTAATAAAAATTCATATTTTTTACATGAAACACTATTAGGTGAATCATTTAATATGGGTCAACTGTCAGTTTTATGATAATAATATGCACATAACCCGGTGCTCATTCTGTCTTTTCTAAAAAAGAAGTGACAGTGATCTGCACACACAAGCACTGCAGTGGCAGGCCTGGGATAGGTTAAAAGGCTACTTCTGCGGGTGGCACAATCGGTGCTGCAGGCCCATAAGTAGCATTAAATTCACAGGCCCTGGGTATATAGTATACCATCCTACAAGGGACTTGCAAGTAAACTAAATGGCAGTCAGTTATACACCAATTACACTCATGTTTAGGGAAGAAACAGATGCACTTTACACTGATAAGCAGTGGTAAAGTGCTCAGAGTCTTAAGACCAACAATAGATTCAGCAAAACGTGGAGGAAAAAAGGTTATGGTAAGACCAACCGCAGGCTGACCGATTTTAACCGATACAATTCTATAGTCTCAAAATTAAATCCTAAGCATATCCATGAGGTGGAAATGTGGGTTTCCCTCACCGTTAATCCTCACAAAAAAGTTACTATTTCTCCCAAAGGAAGTATTATCATGTTACTTTGAAGTTCCGCCTTAGATTGCTTTCACACATTCTTTAAAAGTGTGCCAATGTTGTGATGGTAGTAAAAAGGCCCAATCCCAAAGTTGAATTGATACTGAAGATGACAACTGGTTACATTATTTCCTGTTAACTCTGCTCTGAAAGTGGTGGTTTTTCGACTCTGCGCTTTATTCACATTTAAAACGTGTGTGTTTTGGAAAAACTACTCTTGGCCTTGTTCATTGAGCACGAGTTAATAGTTTTTTAGGCAGCATTTCAGAGTTGTGAATTAAATCTTTTTATAATGATCTGTGCGGGCTATTGTTTGTTTTGTTGTTGGCACGCATTTTTATTAGGATCTTTCATCCTAAGTCCAAACAGGTTTTTAGGTCTCGCTGCATAGGAGGAGACCTCTTGGAATCGATTCGCTTTTTCGCCCACAAACGTGCACGCTTTGCATTGCTTTCAATGGCAACGCATGCACGTTTGGCAATTCCCTTGCGGGAGCGAGCTTTGGCGACATCTGTTTGTAATTAACTTTCAAACAGATGGTGCCCCTGCACGATCCTACAAGGAAAACGCTTTGTGCTTCTGTGTTTTTATTTTTTCTTTGTCTCGTTATTTATTTCCTTGGGCTTATTTGCCTCGCAGCTTGTTCCACTGCATACTGCGGTTTTAGTTTTACTTGTAGCCAATCTTTGGTCGGCGTTCTTTGAACTCCACATTTCCGTAGCTCGTTCAGCGTCTTTACAATGCATGCTGCTGCTATTCGAACACATTACTGCCTGGCTGCTCGCTTGTTTTATAATGATTCTGCTATGTGCACGAATTGGCCTTTAAGTCATGACTGACAGCGTGTAGAGTTGGTTAGCAGAACGCTTCCATTTGTTCTACATGTAAAATTCAACAAAAACGGCATACTGAAAGCCTTTATTACAACACAAGGTGAGCACAAGAATAAGTTGTGTGCAGAGGCCCTGCATCAGGGTTTGAGTCTGGTATGAATCAGTTTCCGGGATTGTGATTATGCCTGTGGGGCCTGGCCTTCCACGACCTTAACCGTACGCAGATCCCCGCACTTGGCCAGACCCGGCAAGATCTGTGTCAGAGTGCACTTGAATTTCTCTCTGTGCTTTCAGGGTTTGTTTCTTTTCTTGGGATATTAGTGTAATTGGCCTGCAACCCAAAAGAGCAGAGGACCTTTTTAACAACTACTAAAATTAAAGGCACATGATGGTACACGTGTGAATGTGCTGAAAGTTTATTTTTCATATGTACTTCACGGGGTTTACATCTGGGTGCCGTATTTTCTGATGCTTTATTATTATTTTTACTATTTTTTTAGTATTTGTGAATTATGGCTTTTCCATTTGCTTCTCTGCCCCTGGACTGTAGTGCCCAATAGCTGGGGGGATCATTTTGGGTCTGCACCTGCAGTTTTTCTTGATGTGAAAGTTTAATGGTAGTTTTTTTTTTTTAAGTCCCATAGAATTCCTGCTTTCTGATTGTTTCTTTTGCCAGTTACTGAGAATTTCTTACTTTTGGCGTATCATGGGCTACTTTGGAAAAAGAACACAGCAAAAAACAGTAAATTACATGTGTCGTGCCATCACCGATACATGGCCTTCTTTCCACATTGGCATGGACAAGAACCTGGATACCAATATGATGCCTTCATAAACAGCTGATGGCAGTGGCATCTATATGCCTTATCCTCCTCCTATGAAAGTTTCCGGAATCTCGACAGACAAAGACGCCCCCACGTTCGTACTCTTGGTATCGTGGTCTCGGCCTGAGCACACTGGTAATGGTTTTCTGAGCACCACCAGTGCACCAATATTTTTCTCACTTAACAAATCTCCTGTTTGGGAAAGAGGTTCAGTACTCAACTTCTCCCACATCTGAACAACACAGAAGAAATTCACAAAAAGACTGGTCCACCCAGGTTTTCACAATGGAAGTCATACTGTCTTCAGTAGAAGGTAATATATCATTTTGGTAGATGCTCAGCTAAGATCAGCATCCAGGTGAAGAACCTGAACCTTTGAATCATGGGATCCCCAGAACAAGCATTGGCATAGCCAATAGGTCTCGCCTTTGGGACCTTATAAGTGTTTAGTTATCCAGCACAATATCCTTGGTGCAACATAATCAACTGTTGCATGGCTAAACACTTATAAGGTCCCAAAGGCGAGCCCTATTGGCTATGCCAATGCTTGTTTGTGTGTGTGTGAGAGCTAGAGCCCAGTTCTGTTTCGCTCGGCACTGGTAAGACTGTATCTTAGTTAACATTGGTAACACTAATCTCATAGTTAAAACGTTCGTTACTAAATAAAAACACACCAACTTTGTCCGTATGAAACTATTGTAACTTGGTCACATTGGTCATGAGTAAAGGGAGCTGCTGTGTCGATATCGGTTTCTTTTCTCCAACATTTTTTCTGTGTAAACAATGTATGTAAAAAGGAAAGAACAGCCTGTAATGGATGACTTCTGGGTTGGCGAGTACACTCATCCTTGCTTTTTGACATCAGAAGGTTTAGTTCAGCACACTGGCAACGTAGTTTTTTCTAGGAATGGCTTGGTCTGTGCAGAGGAGATAAGTATTGCACAGATGTTCCTCCTTTAAAGCTGATATCGCGATTTCCTGTGCATCGAAGAAAACTACTGCAAGGCTGGACGAAAATGGTTATTTTGATTGTAAACTGCTGTGCGTTCTGCAATTACTGACTGTTCTTTATCAAAGTAAGCATAATTGTGACGTAATTTTAGTTCTTTATTAAGTTTCAAACTTCTATTTTCAGCTTTAATTGTTTGTGGCTCCTAATGTTGCCCATGTTTTTCCATATAAACCTTTTCTCTTACGCAAGAAACGCTATAAAATGAAAGCAATTATTGTTTTTTAAATTTAAAATACCGACATGAATTTTAGGATCCTTTTTGTGTGTGAAAACCACTTTTTTTCCTATGGCGGGGTTTGGGCTTGGCATGATGTCAGCCACAGAACTTAGATCTTCTATGACGTGATAATTTTAGGCAAATATCTTTTTTGCCTTTTCCTCCTATGGCGGATTTTGGGCTTGGCATGATGTCAGCCACGTAACTTAGATCTTCTATGACGTGATCATTTTAGGCAATTTATCTATATTGCCTTTTCCTGCCAACTTCCTCTGGCGTCCTCGGTGATTCCCCCTCCCTAGTGTCATTTTACCTGTTGCAGTCCCGCTTGACAGCACACCTATCCGGAAATATTTGTCTTCGTTGTTTAAACTGTACATAGAGTGGACTTGAGCTCTGTTCAGAGAAGTATTTATCTCTGGCATCATGGTGTTTGCTGCTGGGTGCAACTGAAAAATCCACCTAACCATCACACGGTCACAATCCGCTATTAAGCTCCTATATGCATTTTGCCAGAAAGCTACTTGTTTCCTCTATTTGCAACATCAGCGATTCTTGCTTTCTTCTGTAAACAACTGTGTGCATGGAATTCATGTAAATAGCCGTTCGGGGTGCCTATATTTGCATGCGGTAGCAAATTAAAGCCAGGCTTATTGGCTTTGCCATTGCTTTTTTCAATAGGCAAAAAAAAATCATTGCATTGTGTGGTTCAGACTGCTTTTGGTCAAGTCACTGCATAATAAATACTAGTATTAAGCTAGCGTAACTAACAACCCATTGCCAAAATATTGATAAACAATTCACTAATTAAGAGATCTGCGTCATCGAATGGGCCATATTATGTTCCTAATTGCTGTCCCTGATCTCGGTCTTGTCCTTTATCAATCCTAACACCACCTACTCCGTTAAGGAATAACTAAAAAGCAGTCCATCCTGGCAGATGTCCTTTCTTTTCCACTATCTCCATTCATACCTGCCTCCTCCTCTCCAAGATTTACAAGATGTTTCAGAGTTAGCAACCCACAGCTGGTGTTAGCAAGGGAAAATAACTGAATACTACATTGAAAACATAAATACACCACTCGCAAATTTAGATTATCCTAAGCTGCATGTTCTACCACAGGGTTGATCACCCCATGACAACATACATATGTGTTACTAGTTCACTGTTCAGTCTGATTCCTTTCTTCCAGTTTTACCTGTAACATTAACGTTACCTTAGCATTTTTGCAACTGAGGTGTCATCTTCGAGTTGTGAAGTTTTGGACTTTGTACATTTTCACCTGCAAGCAAAAGGTTTATTTTAATCAGGACGCCTCTCCTGCTCAAAAGAAGACCGTGAAGAGGGTTTACTTCCTCATACTAAAATGACGAGTTTTGAAGTTAGTAAAAATCTATTCTTAATGGGACATAGGTGAAGTTGTAGAACTAAATTCACTTCTGTGAACAGGGCTTTCGTTGCACTTAGTTAAGGAAGACACATTTTTAATTGACAAAACCCTAGATATGATTGAATTGCAGGTATGCTGTTTTATGGACTCTGGTAGCAGCTTCACTCTTGCATCATCAGCACTGAACGCAAGTTCACAATAAAGTAGCCGGAATGCCACAAATTCAGCACTTAATATGGTTCAGTATGAAACTTAAAGCATAACATTAAAGTGATTTCACCCACAAAGAGGTTGAATACGTGTTGAACAATTAGTAGATGGCACTAAACTGGTCTTAAACGTATGTTTATTGCACAGTAGGCATTCAGCTGTTTTTGTTGTTTCCAAGAAGACTTCTTTCGAGACAGTGATAACATTGTCCAGGCAATTTTTTTTATAATGTGTGAGAGCATCCTACCGGATAAAGCTTTTGGTAACCAAATGAATGGTGAGATGTAATACCACTGGTCCCTTTGCAGTACAGCTGCAAGGTAATCTGGTGATCTTTCATGTTGGGTTAATAGAGGTGAAGGCTCCATAAATGTGGTCTTGGTGGTTATTAGCGCTGTGGAGATCTGAATATGTTATGGAACATTGACTTGCTGGGTTACCTACACACCAGACTAGTCTGTCGATATTGATATGAATTCTGCGTTTTCCATGAGTGTAGTGAACTCGCTATTATGAAATGTGCACCTTTTGAACAACAAAGATTTTTATAACGAGTGGTAAAGCCAAGTTACTTTAACATCTTCCGTTCTTATCACTTGTTTCCCTTAAACAATTTTGAGGTTTGGTAGTGAATTGCATGTTAATCTGTGTGTAAAATATGGAATGGAATGGAATGGAATGGAATGAGCCAACAGTTGGTAAGTCCTCGTCATTTCCCTCGTCATTTCCCTCTTTTTGCCAAATTCCACTTTGGTGCTAGATTCCAGAATGAAATCTTTTATAAGGGCTCCGAAACGTGTTCGGAACCGCAGGTTTTATTCATAATGCTACAGTAGTGATCTTCCTTTAGCAACGCCTTTATATAGTTGATGAGGCGATTCGTTTAACTGGTGGTTAAAATTTCACTACTTGTCAGCTAAATGTTTTGGAATTCAGTTTTATTAACAAATACATGTTGATGTGTAAAATATTTTTTTGTTCTCCCAAATGTCAATTGCTGGAGTGAGTTTGTTGACTTATTACTTCGTGGCCACGCAAATATAATTTTATTTTTAGTCTTTATGTAAAGTGCTGGATCCAGCCTCTGTGAAGAAATCTAGAGACCTTTTTGTACATGAGTTTAAATCTATCATTTTAAAATAAGTTAACCCCTGTCTTTGACTACTAACATTTAATCAGTGAAGGCAAAATATGTTTGCTTCATCTTAGAATTGAAAGTTATATTATCTAACTGGTGTTTCCTTTTCCTGCAGGAATTAAAGACTATTCTAATTGGCCCACCATCCCTCAAGTATATATGAATGGTGAATTTGTTGGTGGTTGTGACATACTTCTCCAGATGCATCAGAACGGAGACCTGGTGGAAGAACTAAAGAAATTAGGACTACGCTCTGTTCTTGAAGATGCGAAACAGAGCCAAGAAGAAAAGTGAAAACCAGATGATTCAGAACATGGACTGTACTTAGTTTGTGATAAATCCTATTGAAGAACCCTATTGCCAGCAAAGCCTTACCAGTGTTTTACCCACTTAAAAGAAAGTATTCAATAGACACTAAGATGTGCAGTTTGCAGTGGGTAATCAATGGACAATTCCATTGTTGGCTTTACTTTGTAGACTACAGCTGTCTAGTTAAACCCTGACAATATAATGTTTCACTAATTAACCAAAGGCTTATTTTCATTTTTTTTTTTTTAATGAACAGCATTTTTGCCTATCACATTGAACATGATAGACTATTTGTCACTACTACTTTTCTTTCTGGTCTGTTTATCCCTTCCACTAAAACACAGATTAGGTTAGTAGGGTCCCAAAGAGTCTTGGATATTTAAACTAATGTTTTATTTTTAATTGCATTTCTGTTTCTCTGCATCCTATTTTTTTGTTCTTTGTTTTGGTAACCATCATTTTGCAATGATCTGGCCTTTAGTATTTCTAAGGACGTTTAGAGCACGTGATCCAATAGATTCTCTGAAAAGGTGGTTACTGGAATGAGCACCGCAGATCGACTATCCTCTGTGACCTGGACTTGTCCATAATCATTCACATAATGGTGCACAATGAGGTGTGTTTTTTTAAAATGTTTTAAGTAGAGAATTACATTTTAATCAGGACATTGTAGCTGAAAGAATCTCGAATAGGCACTAGCAAATACTGGAATTATAGACTCAGTTGGACTGTGCTTTGTGTTGTGCCTGAATAATGTACAAACTAGTAAGGGCAGCGCTCTGACTGGGACACATCTGTGAAGTTGCACAGACAGGAGGGCCAGACATTAAAAATCATTTCCATAGAATACACTTGAGTACAATAAATGTGAACGGAAGGCTTTACTTTTTGGTTCTGACACGGATCTGGCAGTCCTACACGTATATCACACACCCATGGACTAGTGAATGCCTATGATCGCCATATGTCTACCTTCCTTCCCAAATGAAAAAAATTGAGGTAACATATAGCACTAACTTCACTGCACTCGTTTGTCTCTGCTTCTTAAAAGAACCCACAGAAAATAAATGTAGTACCCTAGTTCATGATCCAAATGCTTGTATGTGATGTCCATTCACATCTGTATCTGTTGATGTTGCTGGCTTTTTTTTTTATAAACAAAGCTGCTTCTTGGTGGTTTGGTTGTTCACTCTTAATACGTCTAATAGAGCATTTTATTGTCCTTTGGATCCCAGTGTTCCATAAGTGCAGCATCGTAGCACCTTTCGTAGTCTCGTGTGACTGTCCTAAGATTTTAATCCGAGACAGATTGGCCACTGAGAGGTTTATTATCCAAATTGAGTTGCATTACCATAATGTTGCACTTAAATAGCAGTCTATATTTAACATCTTGGTGTTCTACCATAGAACATTCTACCAGAAGAAGGAGGGTGGTATTTAAGTGTGACGTCAATTACATATGTCTTTGTTCAATTGCGCTTGTAATAGGAAAACAATCTTGCAGCAGTCTACTTGTGGCAAATCTTACTTGCCTAGTTGAACCCGTCTGACACTGTTATTGTGTACCGTCCTTCGCTTTAATTTCAAAGTAATTCTTTTCACATTAAATACTACAGCTCAAAATAGGATGCGTTACGATATAATGCACCTCTGACAGCGCTCCATAGCAGTCTTTGTGAGAATATGTGGGGGTGTTTTGTGATTGTGGGGTGAGTAACTTATTGAACACTTGATTCATTTGACACAATGAATGTAGATAAGATGATGGTTTATATTCGGTGATTTGTCAAATAAATGTATTGTTGTTAAGAGCCCCAAGTATAAATAGAGACTAACCACATTGGTCTATTCTATAATAAAATACATCTTTAATTCACTCTTATTTCAATTTGATTTATAGACTTCAACAAAATTCGTTGTTTTTTGCTGTGGAAGTTATAGCTTATTTGGTTTGTACTTACTTTAATGTGAACTTCTGTTTTCTAAGCTTATTGAGTAAGACCACAAGCATCTTTCGAAAAGCACATTTTGTAATGGCCTTGCTGCAAGTAATTGTGGCTGCTAAAGCTAGCGTAATCAATTGGTCTGTGAAAACCACTCTGCTTACCATATAAGCTCTGTGGAATGTAAGCACTGAAAGGTATTAAAAGTTACCTTCAGTTATTGAAATTTCCTCTTGTGCCTCCTCTCCTGTGCATAGTGGTAGTTTGATGTTAGAATAATTCCATATTGTAGAAGAACTAGCACAATACCTGACGTTTTTACCTCAAAGGTTTGCGGAAGGGAAGGATGGTGGTTGGATTTCCTGACTCATACAGTTGGTCGGTATAACACCGAAACCACCAACCCGCTACTGTTTACTGCACTTTCCAGTAAGTTGGAGGTGGGAGGTGCTGGAGTGTAAGCCAGGTGAAATATAGATGCCTTATCCTCAGGACAATTGTCTTCAGGCAAGCTTGAACTGCTAAGAATCGCAGACCAGTAGCAGTCACTTTTGTAAAAGGTTGAGATTGCCACGCAAGTCAGGAGCTCACTGTTCTGGAAATGCCAGGAAGAAACGAGGCACCACGTTGATAAGCAGCAGACACTCTGGAACCAAGCAATTTGAAGATTCAGCCAGGTTCCAAAGAGAGGCTTAGTGTGATAATGCCACGGACCATGATAAAAGATGGTGAAATGCAATGTTCGAATGTAGCAGGCAGAGCACTTTGCCGGGGGATAGCTATGCATATTAAATTGACTGATAAGTGAGGTAACTCACCCGGTTGGTACCTGCTCATAATATCTTCTAAAGACTGGGTTATCTATTTTGCACAAGCCATACAGTGCATAAGGCTCAAGGACGTTTCCATCTCGCAGTGGGAATATTTGACCCTTACCCGTTAATATCCAATTTTCAATCCAGAATGTTAAGTATGTAAATTAAATGGAGACTAGAAATGTGAAGACTACACTACTGAACCTCTGAAACTGGCTATTACTTTAAGGAAAATGTGGATTGGGTCCAGTAGGCCAGGTCTGGTTGGGAGTCATGTAAGACAGTTCTGGAGTTGGTAGTGGGCAGGGTGACCACTTAAAGTGAAAAAAGTAAAAATGAGAGATTGTATCAATAGAGGAAGAACTAGGGGACCTGGAAAAAAAGATATCTAAGTGAAATGACAGTCGTTTGTATGTCTGATACAGACTAGAAAAGAAGAATACAGGACACTAGTGGAGAGAGGAGCCAAAGTTTAATACTTAAACAGACCTCATTGACAGTACAAGGCTAGCAATAAGGCGGACATATTTTTGCATGGCTCGTTAGCAGAGAGGAGGGCTGAAACTGGGTCCAGAACATGCAAGATAAGACTAGCCATGTGCAGTATCTTTCTTTTGGGACCCTTTAGAAGTGGAGCTTTAGTTGCTTCATGAAAATTTGATGATCGAAGAAGTAACAGACACTAAAACTGAATTGAGGGTAAACCTTGGGACCTAATGGGCTCCCGGCCGATGTGATCAAACGTTCTATAATGAGGGCACACACATACATAAAATGTTGTAGAAGGGAGGGAGGGTAGCTTACTGAACCGGGGCCCTGTAGTGACGAGATGTGAATCTGGAAAACAGCCTGAAGAATGTACATCAATCGGGCACATATCCTTTTTAAATAGGGAGATTACGATGCTTGCAAAAGCTCTAGCTAATCGGCTATATCCGGTGGTACACTCTGTGATCTAGCCAGACTAGTCAGTATTTATGCTGGGTAGGTCAACAAGAAATAATCTTTGACACTACAGATTCATGTTCTGTGCCACAACTTTACCGAAGCTGGCTTTTCTATAGTTGGACTCCAAAAAACACATTTGATTCAGTTCTGCTCATCATTGTAAAAAATAAAAGTCTTTGGATCCGCATTTATATCATAGGTATCATTGCTTTATACTCTCCCCAGGGTGAAGGGTGTGATGCCAGGGCTATTTGTACTGGGCAAAAGTTAACCAAACATGTATGCCCCCCGTCCCAACTCCTCCTCGCCCTGGTCTAGTCATAAATCTTTTGGCATGATTGATCAGGTGGGATGCGTTGGTAAGTTGGTTGATATGGAATCATAACGGGGAGGATGTTGGTTCATTACATATGCTTATGATTCACTCCTGTAACTGGCAGATCCTGTGGCATCAATCAGCAGCATCCTAGACCTAGTAAGTGCGTACAGCAGTTTACTCTGGCCTCTGAATAAACTGGGCCAAATCAATAATGTTTCCTCTCAATTGGCTCTCCCCCTTTAAAATGGACATGGAAGCCTTTCAATATCTGGATATTTGTGTAACCCCTGATGGAGAGAGTTTTCTGGAATTAAAGCTATCAAAAGTCTTCAAAAAATGTATTTGAGGATGCGTCTTGCTGGAGAACTCACAATCTCACTCATGGGAAGGACCGCCTATAAAATTATCACTCCTCCACCCCCCCTCCCACACACACACACCCTTGCCCCCCCCCCCCCCCCGATGATTTCGTATCAAGCCTTCAGTTTGAAACGATTGATTGCACTGCTGGATGTACATAAATACTACTGGGCTTCCCAGCTGGTGGTAGTTACTGACTGAGCGTTGCAACGCCCATCCGCTTCAGAGAGGAAGTCTGTGATTTTATACAGAGGAGGGGTTTTGTGCTGGACCAAATGTGAACTGTGGTGAAGGTTTGGAATGTGGTCTCTTATTGAATTGGGTGCGGGAACGCCCTAGCCTTCAAAAAGGCTATTAAGGGACTCCTTTTTACTCCACCCAAATAAACGAGTTTGAAAAGTGGGATACTTTAGGAATATTGACGTTTTTGAGATCTAGCTGGGTCAAGCAGCCTCAAGTCATTTGTAGACTTGACTGGTGAATTTGACCTTCCACAATGGCAGTTCTTTAAATACATACAGGTTAATCATGTACCTGCAAGGACCTGTTGTCGAATGTGCAGGTAGTAGTCTCCCGGCAGTAAAGAGTCTGTCTCCCCCACCCCCCTCCATGTCTGAACCTTTGTGCAACGCTTTATGTGAACATGGAAAGAACATATTTATTATCCTAGACCAATATGTTTTGGACACGTCAAATGTCAGTCACATAAAGACAGATCTGCATGTGAGAATTAATTCAAAAACCCAAAACTCAAAGATGTTTTTGACTAATCCTTCTTTCTTCTGTCCATTCATCGTAACACACCCGCCCCCCGCCCGTTTAAATATCTACCTCCCTAGCTCATATTCCTGCTTCTTTGTTTATCCATCCATTCCTCCTCTCATCCTTCTTCTTTAACCCCACCTATTTATTGAATTTCTGCCCTTCATCCTCACACCCCTACATATCACGCATCACTCATTCACCTATGAACAAACCGAATCGGTGAGAAAAGCCTTAAACTAAATACTCATGTTCAGTTTTCCATTCTTCCCAACTCGTTTGAAGTTGGCTGGCCCACAGACAATCCCAGGAAAAATATAGATTGCGAGAAAAACGCCTGGAAATACCTAATGAATATGGTGATCAGAGCCAGGACGAGTTTCTTGTACCTGTTTGCAGGCACCACTTCACGCCTACAGCGTGCCACCCAACCTCTCGGAACAGTTCAAGGGCACACAGAAAGAAGCCTCTCCCATGTTGTCCTGTGCTGCTGTTAATTTTGCTCGACCCCCCCCCCCCCCCCCCCACCCCCCCACACACACACACACTTCCTTTCCTCGAAGTTGTTGTTTCAACCTTTTCATTTCTTATTGGATTATAGAAGAAAGAAAATGATGGCCAATGACGCATGTATCAACCTGCTTCTACACAGCCACACAAGTAAGGGATGCGCACATTGCAGCGTGCTGCTTGACGAGTGCAAGAT
Organism: Lissotriton helveticus; assembly: GCF_964261635.1. NCBI lineage: Eukaryota > Metazoa > Chordata > Amphibia > Caudata > Salamandridae > Lissotriton > Lissotriton helveticus. The sequence continues at coordinate 366,342,436 of NC_136070.1, forward strand.
TCTGGTAACAGTTGGTGGCAGCCATTTATTTCTTCACAGATTTAATGCTATACAACCTATATTCCAAAATAAATACATTATGAAACTTTGCACGCCACATTTCAAACGATAGTGCTTCAGGTTGAAGCCACACAGAAGCAACGCACAGTCGAGCAACTGCAGCTGCCATAAAGATAAGATATCTGAATGGATAACATGCCTGAGCAGGCTGAATACCTTCACCCACTCCCGTTAACATCACCTCTCTAGAGCTAGACACATTGACCCCAGTAATATGAGTCACAAACTGCGATATATCCTCTAGAAACTGATTTAACCCTATACAATCAAAACAAATATGTACAATATCAGCATTCTCCATCTGACATCTATAATCATTTCCCATCATGTGGTCCCCCCACTTCTTCATTTTAACAGGGGTGTGGTATAAATTATACAAAGTTTTATAATGTTGAGTGCGCAAATTAGCTGTCATTCTAACTTTAGCTGCGGTGTCAATTGATTGTTGCACATATTTCCCCGTAGTCACAAATCTTCCACTCCACATGGCATCATGTCTCTCATGTCTCTCAATATCATCACATAAAGTCTGTCAATATTCCATATAACGTCCCGATCCCAGCTCTTTTCTTCACCGCCTCTATTAACATATTGAATGTTACTGCTAGGTGTTTACAATGTTTATTTATGTAGTCACGAATTTGTAAAAATGTAAAGAAGTCCTGCTTAAATAAATTATACTGCTCAACTAATTATGTAAAAGAGACTATTATCCCACCGCTATACTGATCTCCTAAATGCCGAATACCCTTGTCATGCCATCTACCCATCCTTGCATCCCAGAATACAGCAGGGAATAATTCTATACCGTTTAAAGGTGTATAGTAATTTATACGACCAATCGTTACCAATTTCCCGATTTTCTTCCAGGCTTTATATGCTATACTAAAGATTTTAAACCGCGTCCTCTTAAAGTAACTAGGTTCAGAGAACTTTAAAGCCTCACTGACCTGAGTCCCCATAAGCAATTGGTAAATATTTGGCGCTTCTGCATGTTGTACTTCCGCTCTGGTCACAAGATACTGCATGTTTTGCAGGGGGCACACTAAATAATAAAAAGTAAAATTCGGTACTGCCCATCCCCCACGCTCTAATGGTAACGTCATATACTTCGAAGCCCGATGAGGATTCTTCTGACCCCGAATAAACCTATCAGCAAGGGATTGCAGCTGTAACAGTTGAAGGTGTGTGAACTCAAGTGGGACAGTCCTAAAATAGTACATTGCCTTAGGGAGTATACACATTTTAAGCACATTGCATCTCCCTACCATTGACAAATGCAAGCACTCAACTTGCTCCAATTGTCGCCGTGCCGAAGATACTATATCTGCCCAATTTACATCCACAACCTCTTGAAGGGACATCCTAATTGTTATGCCCAAATATCTATCTTCTTGCGTGACCCGTGCTTCTCCGGGACAAAGTCCTTCAGTACAAACAATCTGGGTTTTAGATACATTCAACCTATACCCGGCAACTTCACTATATCTCTGAGTTAGGTACTCGATTTCTCTTACCGCTTGCTCTGGGTCAGACGTCACTACCACTATATCGTCAGTGTAAGCAAGGACACGCACTTGATATTGCCCAAGTGTCAGTATTTCATTGGTTGTCTCCAGCAGTATTAACAGTGGATTAATGTAAATAGCAAAAAGTAGTGGTGAGCACGGACACCCCTGCCTTGAACCCCAGGTGATATTTACAAAGGAGGACTCTCTGCCCATAGTGCATATTTTAGCCCGTGTTCTTTTATACATAGTTTGTATAGATGTTATATAGCGGGGTCCAAACCCCATCTTGCGCATAACGGCCCAGAGAAACGGCCATGATACGCGATCAAACGCTTTTTCGGCGTCTAATAGAATTATGCCCATTTGCTTTGCTGTACACTGGCATCTATAGTTGCAATCACCCTATGTATATGATTGATACCTGGAGACTAACCGAGATATAACTTGAGGCATTCTATTTGCTAGAATTTTTGAATAGAGCTTGCCGTCTGCATTTATTAAAGATATGGGTCTGTACGACCCAGGGAGCCTCTCAGATTTATCTTTTTTTTTTTGAAGACCACAATTTTGGCATCATCCCAAGAGGCGGGTGGATTCCCCACCTGAGCCTCTAAAAATGTAGCCAACATGTCGTCTTTTATAATAGAAAAGAGTGTCTTGTATATCTACAACGGGAGTTTATCTGGTCCTGCCGCTTTCCCCAAAGATAGTAAACCCAATGCCTCCTCCAGTTCTAACATTGTTATTGGGGTTTCCAACTCCTCTCGTTCTTCTTGCCTGAGTCCAATCAATTCTAATGTCTGCAAAAACTGCGCTATATTGGCCTGGTGCACTATGTCTTGGGTATAGAGCTCTTTGTAATAAGAGTGGAGCACCCCCAATATCCCTTCCATAGTTTCTGCTGTGCCCCCTTTCCCATCTTCTAATATTGCAATTCTCTGGACAGCTTGCCTACCCCGCAGCCTTTTAGCTAAGCAGCGACCAGTTGTTTCCCCATATTCATACCTTTCCTATTTATACATTTCAAATTGAGCCGCTATTTCCTGACACCATATCCCATTAATCCTAGCCTTACAGCATGCTGTCTTAGTTTGTGCTTCCTTGGGATCTGCATGGTCTTTAACCACTTGTATGAGTTCCCGCTCTGCTACCTTTAGCTCTTCTAATAGATGCAGCATTAGCTCCTTCTGTTGCCTTTACTTAGCCCACCCATAGCCAAATGTTTCCCCCCTCAACCCAGCTTTCAGTGCATCCCTGACCATAGGTTGAGTAGCCGTGCCTCTGTTACTCTCAAGAAATAATTTATCCCAGGTCTTAATATGGCTAATGTAATCAACATCCCATAGTAACTTCTTGTTAAAAGTAAAAGATCTATATTCCCTTGCAAGGCTGAGGCCAGTAAGATCTACTAACACTGATCCATGATCTGACGTAATTCGTGGCCATCCTTGCACCGACCGTAAGTGGCCGGGGCAAACACAGTCTAGTCGAACAAATTTATTATATGGGTATGAATAAAACGTATACCCTGGATCCCCCTGATTCACAACAGCCCACCCATCTACAAGCCCATGATTCTGCCATAGTTGTAGGGCCCTATATACTTTAGGTTTACGCCTACTATACGTCACATGTTCGGGGCCCACATCTGGCCTTCCCCATGTATATTGATATCCCCAGACCGTATCAATGGGGTTCCCCATAGTGCCAATTCAACATTCAAAAATTCCATGGTCTCGGCCTCATCCAGATTAGAGCCGTATACTGTGCAAAAAACTAACTTCGTATCCCCTATAAACGCACTCCGTAATGGCCCACCTCCCCAGATTGTCAACCTTCTCCTTCCCCGTACCAGAGATTCCACGTTGTGCTAAAATCGCCACTCCCCTGTTCATGATAGACTGTCTGAATGCTGTAATTACCGTATACCCCAACTCAGATAGTATCCTCCTATTAGACCAAGGAACATGTCTCTTGCAAACACAAAATATCTGGATTTATTAACTTTAAATCAGCAGCAACACGCTTCCTTTTAAGAACGTTATTTAGTGCACATACATTAAATGTGCATATTCGCAGCCACCTATCACACCTCCTATCTGTCATTAGTGCCGTCATATCTCACTGACATGAATCTGTCTACATAAGTTGCTTCATACCAACACATGCTATGAACTGAGTTTTCCCCCTTTACCTGCCACCCCCTTCCGCTTACTCCCAAGTGACCCCCTACACTTCCCCACCACCTACCCCAAAGAGCCCCCACCTCCCGTGACCCTCCCCCATGATTGAGGCCTTGGGGCCAATCGCCCTTGTGATGCTCGGTGAATAGCCCACATGGTGCTCACCCTTCCCGAAATATCATTATATATGCAGATTAACTGTCACACTATCACACCATAATATATTCCATCTTCCATCCCATTTTACAACTCCAGTAATGTCAAACATATATATTCTAAGCGTCATTCTTAGTCACCCCAAAGATTGTAAATATTCTCTAGTAATAACCTCAGAGGTAAAAAAGCGAGCCTGGCCATTATTAACAACCTTTAAAGTAGCTGGCTGTAATAGAAACACTTGTACGCGTTTGCTTGGAATGGATTTATCAATTGGCGCATCTGCCATCTTTTTTTCCACTGTAGAGTGGCAATAATCCGGTCTAACAAAGAATTGTCCCTTTCCCAGTTCTTCATAGGTCGCGCCAGATCGTATATTGCCTGCCTGACGCGGAAGTTATTTAAAGAAATCAAAATTGTTTGTGGTTGCTGCGCCGACTGTCCCATTTCTTGCCACCCGTTGCCGAAAGGGGAATCTGTGCTCACGTTGTATTTCCGGAGTCAATTTTCATTTTCAGGGAGCGCTTCCTCAAACACTTCAATAACAAATTGCCGGACATCTTGCCCCTCCAGTCCTTCCGGTACGCCCAGTACACGAAAATTATTACGACGCAGTCTATTTTCCATGTCGACCAGCTTATTATGCACATCCTCTTTGTTAGCCTTCATATCTACGACTAGGTCCTTTTGTACTACCATCTGGTCTTCTAATAATGTAATACGGGTCTCAGCCTCAGCCATTCGCTCAGTGAAGTCGTTACACATTTTTGCAAGTCTTCTTACAGTATTCTCTAACTTCCTGCAGGCGGTGTGTGTCTTAGATTTCCCTGCCCGTGTTTCCTTCCTGTGGTGAGAAATGCATTTATAAATTGCTTCAAGTGATATTTGGCCTTGTATTTCCTCCGGCAAGCCCCCAGTTGCCTCATCAAAAAGATCCAGTTCCTCAGGCGTCATTTCTCCTATGGAGAGGTCCCATTCCGGTGCCTCCACTATTTCAATAGCACCCCCCCCCCCTCGTCTTGGCCGCCTTCCGTACTGTAAGAGTTTCCATTGTTCCAGCCCTGAGGAATTTTCTCTAAGACATTGCCCATATTTATGGGGGATCTGCTAGGAGACCCATCACCCTGTAATTTAATATTGTCATCTTCGCCTTCCAACACATCTGAGGGTTCAGACATAGAATAAAATTCACTTTCCTTGCTACTAGTTGCTTCGTTCCCTTCATCAGTTATTGCAACGTCTCCCTCTGTTAAAGAGGGTTCGCTAGAAACTGTAGCATTAATCTGAACCTGCTCAATAGCTTCGGACACCAAATGGATTTCTCCAGAAGTCACGGCAACTGACTCCGCCAGCACCGCCGCTTTCAACTGCAGAAGCTGGGGGCGTTTTCAGGAGAGCTGATGATGATACTGCTAATTTGTAAATGTAATGTAAATGTAAATTGATACTTGTATAGCGCACTACTCACCCACAAGAGTCTCAAGGCGCTTGTACGAATACCGCTGTGGAACCCATCCTGGCTTTCCCTGTGAGGTGTCCACTCCTAGGCACCCCCAAGGTGGAGGCCAGGCATCCTTAGCGTTGTGGGGGCCGTTGTGGAGATTAAGCAAGCTATTGCCCAGAGTTGCAGAGTGGGACTCCATGATTGTAATAGGCACCGAGGCGAGAATTATCAGGTCCATGGAATTTTTGAGCCCAAGACCCGCCGAGGCGGGGAATTGAACCCTGGTCCCGGACCAGACCTCTGCATCAGGGTCTGCCGCTCTAACCATTGAGCCACACTTCTCCACTTCTCCAATTTCTTGCCAACTGCCACTTGAAAAATCAATTGGACCTGAGGGGGCCCTTGGGTAGAGCCCTTCCCTTGTATAATGATCTCCTGCTGCATTTCCCCTATGTGACCCTTTGGGCCTTACCCAGCGAGCGCTGCCCGGGTACCTGCTGGCGCTTCCACATTGCCCCTTGTCTTGCCACCACAAGCCGTTTTTGGCGGCATGCTCAATTACTGCACACCACACAACTGCCAATATTTTACGCCGCTCCCCTACACCCAGGTAATTGCTCACAGACTCACGGTTCTAAATACGTCCTATTCTCTCAAAGTGAGGGAATACAGAGAGAGAGTAAAGAATCGTCGCCTGCGATCGCTCTTTCTTACACCAGTCTTTAAGCAAACAGTGCACCTTGCAGCGAACAGCGTAGTATCTCTTTTGCAGTTTGGCAGCCCCACGCACTCACCGGAATCTTATCCTGTCCTCATTGTTTGTATTGCAGTGCCAGTATAATCTCCAAAAAGAAAAGGGAGAACAAATCCAGGAGCAGTCAGTTCTGTGGCATCTGCCTCACCCGCTGACCACTGGAAATAATTCCTCTCATAGTGTGTCTCCGGAGCCTGCCGCGAGCACTGTAGCACGAACACAGATCCAGCTCAGGTGTGCCACAATTAAGCACCGCTTACTGCCGCTGTTGCTGTTCACTGCTGTTTGCCTCTACTCAGCGCGACTCTCTCAGCGGGGTTTTTACCGGAGTACAGAGTCCTGCATGATTTTTGGAAATGGCTTTACGAAAAGTTCAAAAAGCCATAAGAAGTTTGTCATTCGTCGTTGCTATTATGCTGTCCTGTCGCCACTGTTAGATCAACGAGAAAGGTGAGCTACTCAGAAGCCACTCACACTCGCGTCCACCCCGCGGACGCCATCTTGCCTCTTCCAAATATTAATTTCTAATGCTTTGATGTGTAATTTCACACTTCTAAAGATGAACTTGCTGTAGCCATGTTCATTTGGGCGTAGTTACTGCTGAGTGAAGGGGGCTATGAGAAGTATCTGAAAGAGACACGTTAGTGATAGATTCCTTATCTTAGAATATCCCCAGGCGTCTGACTGGATCCGGAATTTTGTTTGCGTAGCAGTACCCTTGCGCGTCGGTAGGCGTTGTCTGCGGCTCCGCATCCGTCGTCGGCGTCATGGGCGCCGTGATGATGTCGTCGGATTACTTAGACGCCGCCTCCGCATGCTGACGTCAGTTCTTCTTTTTTCCGCGCCAGCAGCGCAGATCCGGAAAAAGTGGTACCTTAGTATTTTTTGACTAAACCTTTTTGATCCTTTTTGATAGTTTCTTTTTGAGTCTTCGACTCCGGACGGTGCCTATAGGGATGTCAGGTTTTAAACCCTGTGAGGCCTGCGACCGACTGATGTCGGTCACCAACCCTCACCGTCGGTGTCTTCACTGTCTCGGCGTCGACCACGACGACAAGACCTGTTCCGACTGCTGGGCCCTGACTTCGAAAGCTAGGCGGGAGCGGTCCCGCAAGTGACTCGAACTCCGGCAGTCGGCCCCGCGCCAGGAAAGGTCCCGGTCCGGACAGAGGTCGAGGGACCAGTCATGGGAGCGGAGCCATCTGAGCTCCGGGAGTCGACATCACTCCTCAGGGTCGAAGTCGTCAGGTAAGCTCAAGAAGTCGAAGAGACGTCATCGCCTTCGGGCCCGGCGCCGCAGGCCCCCACTGGATCCGGATCCGGGTCGTCGCCGGTGGCTTAACGATCTCCCCGGCGCCGGTCCCTCAGGTGTCACCCCCGGCGCCGTCCTCGGGCGGCGCCGTACCCGATGCCTCCCTCAATCCGGTTCCGGCGCCGGAACGGTGCCGCTTTCGACGCCGTTCGGAGAGTTCACTTTCCATGAACCGGCCCCATCATTTGATCCCCCTGAATACCAGGAGATGGGTGATGAGGAGTATTGGGAGGGGTCTGTGGACCCTCTGACACGGGAGTGTCAGTCCCAGGAGGACTGGACAGGTGGACTTGGGGATGCCAGTGATCTGGACACTTCGCCTGTCACTGGTTTTGTCTCCCCTCCTACCGTGGCTACGGAGGAGGGGGCTACCTACAGTGTGGTGCTGATGCGGGCGGCCAAGGCCTTGGGCCTTGAACTCCCCGTCGCGGCCGTGAGGACTAACCTCCTCGCTGAGGTCCTTAAACCGCAGTCCAGCTCGGCTGAGCCTCTGCTGCCGTTTAATGAGGCCTTGACTGACGTTCTTGTGGGCACTTGGTCCAGGCCCGCTACAGGTTCGCCTGTAGATAGGAACGTGGCCAGACGCCACCGCCCGGCCCCGGGCGACCCTTGTTTCCTGTCCACCCAACTCACCCCTGAGAGCCTGGTGATCCAGGCCTCAAATTCCCAGTCCACATTCCCGTCGGCTCCGCCTGACTGGGAATCCAAGAGGTTTGAGCAATACGGCAAGAAGGTATTCTCCTCCCTAAGTCTGGGACTGCGTTCTTCCAACACCGCATGCCTCTTGGGCCGCTACACCCACTCCCTGTGGGATACGGTCGCGGATGTGCTGCCAGAATGCCCGTTGGAGGTACGGGCTAAACTCGGCCAAGCCCTTGTGGAGGGCCGAGATGCGGAATGTTATTCTATCCGGTGTGGACTGGATACCACCGACTCACTAGGTAGAGCGATGGCAACGACGGTGGCGATTCGTCGCCACGCCTGGTTGAGGTCCGCCAACTTCTCGGCTGATGTCCAGAATACACTCATGGACATGCCTTTTGATGGCCGTCGCCTTTTTGGCGACAAGGCAGACCATGCGCTTGAGCGTTTTAAGGACTCCAAGGCTACGGCCAAGTCCTTGGGGCTCTCGGCCCCGCGTCAGCAAACTGCTGCTTTTCGCCCCTTTCGTGGCCAAGGAAGGGGTGTACCCACACGTGCTGCTAGCCACGCGCCGCAGGGTAATACCCAACGCGGTGGCGGCCGTGGAAACCGCCGTGGCGGCGGTTGGGGACAACGCCGAGGACAGTCCACACCTTCCCACGCAGCATCCGCCTCAAAACCCTCCTAGTCCGTGCTTTCAGGCCCATGTGTCGCCAGTGGGGAGCAGGGTTCGCCATCACCTCCTCCACTGGCGCACTGTCACGTCTGAAAGGTGGGTGCTGCAAATCGTCCGAAGGGGCTACTCCCTGCCCTTCGAGGTGACCCCTCCAGCCATGCCACCGCAGAACCACCGTGTATCGGGGGATCATTTGCGACTTCTGCAGGAGGAAGTTACGGCCCTCTTTTCCAAGGGGGCCATCGAGCGCGTTCCTGGGCCAGAAGTAGGGTGTGGTTGCTACTCCCACTACTTTCTGGTACCCAAGAAGGGCAAAGGGGGCCTATGCCCTATCTTGGATCTCCGGAACGTCAACGGCTTCCTCCGGAAGGAGAAGTTCAAAATGCTGACACTGGCTCAGGTCTTAGCTGCCCTGGACCCAGGAGACTGGATGGTAGCGTTGGACTTGCAGGATGCTTATTTCCACATCCCTGTCCTGCAGGCCCACCGGGGTTACCTGCGGTTCACAGTAGGCCACGAGCACTTTCAGTTTACCGTCCTCCCCTTCGGCCTTACCAGCGCCCCACGGGTGTTAACGAAGGGGATGGCGGTGGTCGCAGCTCATCTGCGCAGGTTAGGGGTTTCAGTCTTCCCCTACCTCGACGACTGGTTGTTGAAGGCGGGCTCGCCCCAAACAGTCGTCAACCACCTCCAGACGATGGCAAACCTCCTGCACTTGCTGGGGTTTTCCATCAATGTGCCAAAGTCGCACCTGTGCCTTTCTCAGAAGCTCCTCTTCATCGGAGCGGTTCTCGACTCGGCGCAGTTTCGGGTTTATCCTCCCGAGCAGCGGGTTCGGGACGTTCAGGCTATGATTCCACTCTTTTGGCCCTTGTCCCGAGTTTCGGTCAGGTTGACTCTGGGGCTGATGGCCTCCTGCATCCTTCTGGTGCATCACGCCAGGTGGCAGATGCGGGCTCTGCAGTGGGACCTGAAGTTTCAATGGGCCCAGCATCAGGGCAACCTATCCGACCATGTCCTGATCTCGGAGGGCACTGCGAGACAGCTGCAGTGGTGGCTCACGGACCGCGATTGGGTCAGCGGCAGATCCCTCTCCCTTCCCCAACCGGAGCACGTAGTTGTGACTGACGCGTTCCTCCAGGGCTGGGGAGGCCACATGGGAGAGGCGGAGATCAGAGGCCTCTGGTCTCCGGCGGAGTCCCGGCTCCATATCAACCTTTTGGAGCTGCGGGCGATTCGTCTAGCACTGAAGGCATTCCTCCCCTCTGTTCGGGGGAGTGTAGTGCAGGTGTTCACGGACAACACCACCGCCATGTGGTACTGCAACAAACAGGGCGGGGGGGTCGTGGACCCTTTGCCAGGAGGCTCTGCGCCTCTGGCAGTGGCTGGAACATCAGGGCGTGACCCTGATGGTTCAACACCTGGCAGGTTCTCTGAATGCCAGGGCGGACAAACTCAGCCGTCGGTGCATGATGGATCACAAATGGCGTCTGAACTTGGACGTGGCGCAAGGCCTCTTTCAGCAGTGGGGAGAGCCTTGGTTAGATCTATTCGCCACCGAAGTGAACGCGCAATGTCATCAGTTCTGCGCGTTGGAATTTCCAAGGCGGCACTCGCTCGGAGGCGCTTTTCGTCGCGAGTGGAGTTGCGGTCTATTGTACGCCTTTCCGCTTATACCACTTCTGCCCGGAGTGCTGAAGAAGATCAAGCGCGACCGGGCCCAGGTTATCCTTGTGGCTCCGGACTGGGCACGAAGGTGCTGGTATCCAGAGCTACTCAGTATGTCAGTCGATCCCCCGGTTCGTCTGCCTCTTCAGGAGGACCTTCTGTCGCAGCAGCAGGGGACGGTCCTCCACCGAACCTGTCCAGTCTCCACCTCCAAGCTTGGAGATTGAGCGGTGACAGTTGAGGCCATTTGACTTGCCTCCTGAAGTCTGTAATGTCATTCTGGTAGCCAGGCGTCCCTCCACAAAGTCGGTATACGCCTGCAGGTGGAACAAATTTGTGGCATGGTGCACAGCAAAGGCTGTGGATCCTCTTGCTGCCCCTCTTTCTGAGGTTCTTCTCTTCCTTCTTTCTCTTGCCCAGCAGGGCTCTGCTCTGGGCACTATCAAGGGCTACCTTTCTGCCCTTTCAGCCTTCCTAAGGCTGCCTGATCAACCTTCTTTGTTCAAGTCCCCTATTGTAACTCGTTTTCTAAAGGGCATCACACACATGTTCCCTCCTGTTCCGTTTGTGATGCCTCAGTGGGACTTGAACCTGGTTCTTACATTTCTGATGTGCGCTCCCTTTGAGCCACTTCACAACTGTCCTCTCCGTCTTCTTACTTTGAAGACTGCTTTCCTGGTTGCCATCACCTCTGCCAGGAGAGTGAGTGAGCTCCAGGCGCTTTCATGTACAACCCCCTTTTCTTTCTGTCCATCCGGACAAGGTTGTGTTGCGTACTAAGCCATCTTTCCTGCCCAAGGTTGTCACGGCCTTCCATATCGGGCAGTCTATCACCTTGCCCACCTTCTGTGAGAGACTATGTCCTGGGTGTGATTTAAGGCTGACAACGGTTATTCAGGGGTCTGGTATGCCTAATGGATAACATTAGTCAAAGGTTTATCCAACTGGATAAGCCAGGATGATGAAGTGATTGAGTGATCAAAAAATGATTACGTCCCAAGAGCTTTTTGATGAAGGTCACCATTGGTCTTTCCTACAGTACCTCAGGGCATGCTTTCAATCTCCCTTCCCCAGCAGTGAGGCAAAATCTTCTTTTTGATGGTCTATCCAACTCTAGGGATATTCTAGGTAGTTGCTGGTGAGGTGTGGTCTTATATTGATCACTAACCTGTGATTGGAGGATTCCCCTCACAGAATCACCACCACCTTCTTCAGCACACTTTTCCAGTTTACTGCAGACCATGTCAGTCCCCGTTCAAGATTCTCGTATACTTCTTCCACCTGCAAAAGCCTGGAATTCCTTTTGAAATCCAGGTCTTGAAATGAGGAAACTTCCTCTGTTACTGTGCTACAATCAGTTTTCCACCCTGCCGGACACTTTGGTAATGAATGGTTTTAGTTGATAAGACCCCAGTTTGGAATGTCTACTTGTCAGGAGACAGGGTTTACTATTGGGCTTTGGGAGAACATGGAGATGCTATTCTGCGGACCTGCCTGGGCAGAATATCTTCCAAAGGTGACGTGGCTCGTGGTGTGTTTGAGTGTCATGACTAAAAGGTTCACACTCATGGAGGCTGCACTGCACTACAGTTCCTAGGAGTGCCAAAACTCTCAATATGTTTGGAGACTGCAATGGCCACCTTTGACTGCTGGGTATAATTTGGGTATAATTTTTCTTGTGTTTCATGGCAACCTTGCTAACCAATCAAGTTGCTATGTTGTTGCCGCAAGGACCCTTGCCCTGTGTGATTTGTGTTGAAGGAACAATGTCTTCCGTCACTGCCCCTATCACCCATACATATTTATTAATAGGAATAGGCAGGAATGCCTGCAAGCCCTGGGAGTGGAAAGGTTAAAGAGTTCCTAAAAAGGTATACACATTTACAGAGCAGAATTCTGGAATTCAATTTTGTTTAGGAAATTGAAATTTTAACTGCTTTGGCATTTGACTGTACTGCTAAATTCACGAAGGAGTTCATGATGCCCACGTCCTTGGAGGAAATTCCTGTGTCCAGCTACACTTGCTTCATCACTTTGTAAATATAGATGGCATCACTGTCCTTCCTGTTCTTCTTGTGCTTCTTCCCGTTCTTCTTGGGCAGCTTCTACAGTGCTTTCTTGGAACCCTTCTTAACCCATTCGCCACGTGGCAAATTCCGCCGCGGTGCGAGGAGGGGTGGGGCTGGGCGTGGTGCTCGGGTACCCAGGATGGCTCCCGATCGTCATAAGTCACAGTATGCGTGTGCTCATGGTGCTGGGAGCTGTCCGAACTCTGCCCAGGCAGGGAATTAACCGCGCGTGGGCAGAGCGGCAACGTTCGGATGGCTCCCGGCCGTCATGAGCACACGTCTACTGGGAGAGGTGTGGCGCCGTGGCCAGGGCGACTGACGCTGGAATCTGGGGATCAGGGTTCGATCCCTGGCTCCGGCGGCAGGTTAGCCCAGCACCATGTGACTCTGGGCAATAGCTTGCTTAATCTTCCCGACGGCGCCTAGAGACCCTTACGGGTGAATGTGCGCTTTACAAATGTGGATTATTATTATTATTATTACTCATGACGGCCGGGAGCCTTCCGGAGCATGGATGTGGCTAAGAGCTGGCAGACTTGGATGTTTCAGGAAAGATTGACACTCAGCACTTGCTGTAGGATCAAGAGAAATAAAGAAAATACTTGGAGGACTAATTACAGTCTTTCAGACTTTAAATCATTTGTATTGCCAACTCTTGATGATTATCCTTTGTCTAAATATCGTGCATTTTAAGTACAACTTATGCTTAGTAGCTGATACAGGTGTCTCACTTTTTTATGAGCTGTCTGGGTGTCTAGGAGCACCCAACCTAATTAACTGTTTTAATGTACATAGTTTTATGAGTAATTAATTATACTGTTTGTATTTATTAACTATGAATTTGATATTGTTTTTGATCTTTATTCTTTTATAGTGTTTTTACTTCCCGAATAAAGATTTATATTGATTAATTGGCACAGGTGTCATCCAGTTTATGAATCATGAAGTATTAACAAATGTTAATTACTTTTAAGTTACATCCAGGTGAAATTAGAAACCAGCTATTCAGGCTCAGTTAGCGTACATATATATATATATATATATATATATATATATACTAGCAGCCCGTCCCGACCTTGTCCGGGAGCAATCAGGCTTCCCCGCCCGCCCCGACATTGTGCAGCAGCCCGGCCCCCCGCCCGCCCCGACATTGTCAAGCAGCCCGGGCCCCCGCCTGCCCCGACCCCCGCCTGGCCGGAGCCTTACCTCAGCCGCTGCTCCTCCCCCGCGCTCTCATTTCACCGCACATTGTGCAGCAGCCCGGCCCCCCACACGCCCCGACATTGTCAAGCAGCCCAGGCCCCCGCCCGCTCCATCCCCCGCCTGCACCGACCTGCGCCTGCCCGGAGCCTTGCCGCAGCTCCTTCCCCCGCGCTCCTCATTTCACCGATCCGCCGCTCCTTGCCACTTACCGCTCCTCCCGCCGGTCGTCACCGCTCCTCCCCCGCGCCATGTCCGCCGCTCCTCCTCGCGTTCCTGGACGCCGCTCCTCCCTGCGCTCCTGACGTCAGCACGCAGGTCGTGGCCGGCGCTACTTCGAAGGGACTATTTTTTTGTTATGTTAATTTTTTAAATAACGTTTTTTAAAAATGTATATAGCCTATAACCATCTAAACACCCTGACGACTCCAACGGTGTATCGGGTGTGTGGATTGGCGCTGTGGTTCCCGAGTTTACCCGCCTCAAAGGTGCAAAGTTCTTCCTTTATAATAGTAGTATAGATATATATGAAGAATGAAGTTATTGGTAATTATCTTACCAAATAAGGGGCGAGTGGAGTCAGCTTTTAATTAGCCACTTACATGTTGTATTTCAGTTTTGTGAAAAGGGGCTTTATAAAAGGGCACAGAAAGTTTGTTACATAGATGTATTCTAATTGTATCACTGTCGACGTTAGATGCAGGATGTTTATGACAGATTACTAAAAGCTTCTTTATTTTCCTTTTGATATTCATTCCAGTCTACAGCTGTCTATGCCATCAGAGCAAGAAGACAGGAAATGATATCCTGAGTCTGTTTTCTTTCTTACTGTACTCTCATTGCCACGCTTCCACCATTTATCTCACATAGGATAGATACTGTTTGTGGTCAGTAATTGTGGGGTGAAGTGTGGAAGAGTGCACCAATCTCTCTGGATCAAGAGTAGAAGGTTAGTAATTACTGACACTACTTGAAGGAAGAGCTTTTGGGGCAGTTATGTTTTTGTCATCTGTTTCTTTCTCCCTACCAGATCACTCACCCCTTCTAAGTGGCAGCTATTGGCTCCTTCAGGCATTCTGCTCCCATCGCAAGCTCCATTGTCTTCCAGGCAGACAGTCATTAACACTATACAGTTTTGTTTCATTCATGTCTCTGGAATGGATCCACCAGGCAAACGTTTTTATGTAGTTAGCTCTCGGGCAACACAGGATACATTTTTGGAAGTTAATTTTTCTGCACAGGTTTGGGGGCAAAGCACACACTCTGTGGCACTGACTGGCAAGGTCACAAAGCACAGAGACACAGTTGGGATTTTAGATCAAGATCAAAATATCTGACTCCCTGCAACTGGATCTCTTGGCTTGGCATCCTCTATGCTTTATGTTTAGGTTTAAGAGACTATTTTTAGAGTCTAGCTTGTTGTCATGTGTAGTATCAAGTGGTTAAGCACTGCTTTTCTGAAGTGGCGTGATGGATTATAAAGATTAGTTCTGCACTCATTTTCAGTGCGGGACTGTTGAGAACATATAAGAGGAAATTAGATGTAATATACAGTGAACAGAGTTGGCTTTATTCCATCGGTTTAAATAGTATGCAGCAGTTACACATTCTCATAGCAATTAATTTAAATTCCAAGATATTTGTTTCATTTAATTGATATTTGGCAATTTTGTTTAATTTAGTTGCTACTTAACCATTGATCGACACCGGCATATTTTTCTCTCTTGCTTAACTACAGAGTGTATCTGGATTGTAATAGTTAGGCAAATAAGCAAAGAGGCTGGCTGCACGGCGCTCCTCGTAGCCATAATTCTTTCTCATTTGAGTCCCAACATTTTGAGTAGAATTCATGTCATCCAAATCCTCAGAATTTCAAAGTAATGATCGTCTACCAGAGACTTGGCAATTCCACTCACTCGATTTATTTCTATCGGGGAATACTACTCTATTGTGACATGTAGGCGTTTTGTAAAATTTCAACCATCTCATCAACATTTTGAGTTTAAACTTAAAAAGGCTGCATTTACAAAAACAAGCACTGGCAAAGCCAGAAGATCTGGATTTATTTTGCCAACGCATTCAATCAGCATTTGTCTGTATTTCATGTTTATCTTATTAACAACAGACCTACTAGCATTGCATGTAAAGAAAGCCAGCCACCGTTTTGGAGACACACATTCAAAGTGCCTGCACTTACTATGTAATGAAAGGCACAGGAATGCCTATAAGCCCTTGCAGTAAAAATATTAAAGAGTTGCTAATCAGACATACATATTTATAGAGGAGAATTCTTGAAGTCACGTTTGTGTAGGAAATTGAACTTTGAACTTTTTAGGAATTTGATTGTTTTGTCAAATACTTTGGAGACTAATTGCAGTCTTTTAAACTTGAATTAATTTGTAAAGGAACATAAACGATGCTAATGTGAAATCACAACATGTTTTATTTGTGTATGAATTGTGCATTTAAGGCACAACTGATGAATAGTAAGTGATACAGGTATCATCCAGTTTAGGAATCATGAAGTATTAGCGAATGTTAATTGTTTTCTAGTTACACATAGGTGCAATCAGAAACTATCTATTCAGTCTCATTCGGCGCATATTTATGAAGTTTGGGGGTAGTTATCTTGCCAAATAAGGAGGGAGTGGAGTCAGCGTTTAATTGAGCACTTATATTTTGTATAAGTGCCCACCATTGGGAGTTGGTGCACATAATGGCTATCAGCCCCTCTGAGCAGCTTTTTGGCAGCGTATGCACTGTACAAAGAACATACAGTATTATACACACTAATGTATATCAAGCAATGAAGTTTAATAATGCGTCAGTTTTATACAGTATTGCTGCCGGAGATTTGTAGTTTCTTAGCATATGAAATAAAAGACGTGTTATTACCTGTTATAAATCGGGTTAATGGTGGAGGGAAGTTAAACCCTACTCTAGCAGGAACCACAATACTTGTTAGGGTGACACACAGGTCAACCCTAAATGAACCTATGGGCAACCCTGTTGCAGCTGGACATAGAGCAGTCAGCCTTAACTTAGAGGCAATGTGTAAAGTATTTGTTCAACATTTCAAACAGTAAGAAAGGGAAAACACCTCTCAAAAAGGATCCTGCACCGAGTTGGAAAAATATAACTTTTTTTTCTAGAAATAAAATAACAACAAAACGATAAAAAAAATCCAATCAGTAGAATGGGAGATATGCAATATTAAAGATTTTAGTAAAAAATAGCACCAAAAAGCAAAAATGCCTTGCCGGACCATGGCAAAGTCACAAGTTCAGGTCACTGTGATGGAGCACTCGCGCAGCTACAAGTACTAAGTTAGGCCTTCTGAACAAAGTACCTTAAATCCTGATGCATGGTGTGCACGGCATTGCTTCATGAGGCTTGGTGTCATCTGGCTTCAGTTCCAAGGAAGCTGTACGGCTAGGCATTACTTCCAATGGAGCAGGCAGCTAGGCGGTGAGGCTGTGTAGGGTTTTGCGTTGATCGACTTTGATTCCAATGAGGCTGCCAGCTGTGTGGCAAGGCTTAGCGGACCTCTGCGTCACTTCTTATGGGTTCCAGTGGGGACCACAGTTGGGCTTGTCAGAGCACCTTCAGGCCCACTTCCAAGGGTCTAGGACTGGGACGGACTCACAGATTGCAGAGTACATGTGCTGGGTTCAAGCATGTTGTAAACCTGTTATGTCCCTGAGGCTTCCGATCAGCATCCAGTTAACTAGCCCTTGGAGTCACTCTGGGGTCCTGGGTTCAGAGCTGCAGGTCTGGCAAGAGGGCAGCAGGTTAGCACAGCAAGGCAGCAGTCCTTTAGAGTAGCAATCCAGCAGAGTGGCAGTCCTTCTTTTTGGCAGAGTATCCCCAGGTCCAGAAGTGTACTACATATCTGGTGTCCAAGGTCCAGTTATTATACCCAGTTGTGCCTTTGAAGTGGGGAGAAGCTTCTAGAATTCACTTTGAAGTCCCCAGACATCCTGCCTTCCCTGTCTTGGCCCAAGACTAACCACAGGGGATATGCAGCCCTTTGAGTGGAGGGAGGACAACGCCTATTCAAGTGTCAGTTGTGGGGTGACCCAGGGCTCTTCCCGAAGCCCCCACACTATTTCATATTTACATGAGGCCCTTAGCAGTGATTGTCTTTCCATTTGGCATAAAAATGATCACCTACGCTGATGACACTCAGCTTGTGGTGGCATTAAACCACCCTGAAAAAAACACCTAGTAATCTTGAAAGCTGTCTCACGGAGGTGGCCAATTGGATGGCACTCTCTTGCCTAAAACTCAATGGGGACAAACCGAGCTTATGCTTCTCAGAAACTCCCCCTCTCTCAGCTCCAAGCAACTTTGGTCGAAATGTCTTGGCCCCGCCCCAGTACCCAAAGACCAGATCAAAATCCTTGGCATATGGCTGGACTGCTCCTTCAACTTTAACCACCAAGCGACAAAACTCTCTGCCACCTGCTACGGACTGCTGAGGATGCTATGTAAGATCCTCCCCCACCTCCCATTCCAAGCAAAGAAAATCATGGTGCAGGCTCTTGTCCTCTCCTGTTTGGATTATGGGAATGCCCTGTATCTAGGGGCCCCGCAAGCCACCATAGGCAAACTTCAAATCATCCCAAACTGTCCAGCCGGCACGCTCCTCCAGATTCCCACACCGACAATCTGCAGCCCCAGGGTTAAGGGGTCTTCACTGGCTTCCGGTCAAGGAGAGAATCCAATTTAAGGCCATGTGCATTGCGCACAAGGCTTTTTGGAAGACCGGCTCTCTAATCAGCCAGCCTTTGATGATCCCCCACCAGCCCAACAGGCTCCTCCATTCAGCATCCTCTTCCCTTGCCCGACTGCCCAGAATAAAGAGAGCCAGATGTGGTGGTCGCTCTTTTCCCTACAACTCTACCAAGCTTTGGAATGCTCTCCCCCTCCTCTTGCAAACGGAGCCCAATCTCCTACCCTTCCGCAAACTTCTAAAAACATCACTTTTTAACTAATACCTCGAAACGCTGATCCCTCCTTCTGTCTGCGTCCGTCTACAGTGCTGGGATGCCTCAGGGTAGCTATTGCGCTATATAAATGTTTTTTGTTTCATTTCATAAGTAGGACTGTGCCCAGTTTCGGCCCCCTTCCTGCAAGTGATGGCCCATCCTGGCACACCTAAGCTCCCTATTGTGTGTGACTGTCAAAGAGTAATGCATAAAGAACAACTGTCAAATACAGCCAGTCATATGACTCAGAGAAAGGCTGCAGGCCCTAAATGGCTAAGCCAAGAAAATGCCAACTTTATGATATTTTATAAGTTGTAATTTAAAATACCACTTCACCGTAAGTTAGGATTTTTCATTACAATTCCAAAGATACCAAACACGAAACTGGTAACCTATTACCATTTGGAAATTACAGCTTATTAAATGTAATCAGGTAGCTCCAATGCTATCCTATGGGAGAGGTAGGCATTTAATTCGTGACAAACTAAGAGCTTTTCATTACCAGGACATGTAACACTTAAAATTACGTGTCCAACTTTTTAAATATATTGCACCCTGCACTTTGGGCTGTCTAGATCCTACACTTGGGCTGGCATATGTATTAAAACAAAGATTTGGGGCTGGCAAAACTTTAATTTTGTCACATCGAAATAGCAGTTTAACATTGCACATGCAAGCTGCAATGGCAGGCCTAAGACTTGTTTAAAGGGCTACTTAAGTGGGAGGCACAATCAGTGCTGCAGGCCCACTAGCAGCATTTTAATTACAGGCCCTGGGAAATGTAGTGCCACTCTACTAGGTACTTACAAGTATATTAAATAGGACAACTGGATGTAACCCAATTCTACCATGTCTTAAGGAGAGAGTAGAAGCACTTTGGCACTCGTTAGCAGTGCTAATATGCAAGGGTCTAAGGCTAATAAAAACAAATTCAGCAAAAAAGGTTGGGGATGACACTGCAGAAAGGGCCACGTCCAACAGTACCCAACTCAGTAGTCCTCTTTTTATGAACCATAGAAGGATGAAAGGTTTTGTGGGCCCTGACAGAACCAAAACTACAATTGTCCACAGATGTTAGCAGTAAGCTCTTAACTAACCAAGCTCTCTTGCAGGTAGGTATTCCTGGTGAAAAGTATTATATTCTGTGTAGGTAGAAATATAAACTTGAAAAGTGTTCTCCTTCTCCTTTTCCCATTAGTGATGGCCATTCAGCTCTGCTCCAGTAATGTATTGCTGCTACACCCGGAAATTGCCACAAAACTCCAAGTTGCAATTTATTAACTTTGCTCTGATTAGAAAGCAACAATATTTGGTAAAACAATGAATAGTGGGTGCTGATCTATTTGGTGAATAGGTTTGTGGATATTATCCACTTATGGGAACCCAGGAGGCTGTTCTCCCTTGATCTAAGCACCATTCATCTGTAATATACCCCACAATTTGATAGGTGCGTTTTTTTAGAGTCTAGGCCTCTTTTTTTAAAATCGTTTAATGTATAGCTGCTACTGCCCAGGGTGAACCGCAAAGCACTCAGTATGCTACCTGTGTTTACTTCCAAAACATCCTGTGTCTGCATTAAGTATTGGTTCAATGTGTACTTTAAGATGAAATTAGATTAATTAAAAGTAAACATGACCAGAACATTTCTGATTACGTGTGGAAGTATCTCACCATGATCTTAACATTTCCTTAAGATTTAGCAGGAGGCTGGGTGGTCTTTTAGGCCCAATACTCCTCTGCGCCCACTCTTTGTAGTTGGAGGTGCAAACAGGGAAAGTGTGCCATATTACGCGCTACCTGCAGGGCATTTATGAAGTGGTGCTGCCCTGAGGGCAGCGCATTCAAGTGAAAAACAGAGCAGCTTTGAAGCAGATGCTCGGTGCGTCCCTGGGCAGGCTGCAACCGGCGCTATCTGTATTACAGAAAGGGGCGCACAAGCATCTGCGGCCCTTTCTGAAATACCAAAGTGCCCCGGGGGCATGCAAAGTGGGTGCCCAAGGGGCACTTTCTAAAACACAGACCCTGGACTTTTATTTTAAAACTGCAAATAAAGGAAGCTTTCTACAATACCTCGCGCCTGGAAAATGAAGCCATTAAAAATCTGGCTAATGACAAATCTATTACCATAAAGGAGGCAGACATAGGGGGTGGCATCGTCATCATGTGCACTACAGAACGGAATGCCTTCGGCAGCTAAATTACACGAGGTACTACACTCCCCTGAGAGAAGACCCGACCGCAAGACTCACCACCAAAGGTCTCTGGTGACAGAAGCCATCACGCAAGGATGGATATAAAAAAATGAGTCAGAATTCCTTATGAATAACAACCCCGTATCCCTTACCTCTGCACCCTGACAAAAAATTCACAAGTATATATACCACCACCTGGGAGGCCCATTGTGTCCGGTATTGGGTCAGTTCTAGAACCCTTGTCGAAATTTTGTGACCACTTCTTTAGACCTCTAGTGAAAGCAACCCCTATGTTTCTACAAGACACAAGGGATGTTCTGAATATCATAGAACTTCAAAATAATGAGGGCCCCCATCTGGACGCTTTAATAACCCTAGATGTGGAGGCCTACTACACCAACATTCCACAACTGGCCACACTAGAGGTAGTAGAGGAAATACTACACTCTTCTGAATGGGTAGCTCCTACACCCATCTCATTCATTATGGAGTGTGCACATGTCGCACTGACTGAAAACCTTTTTCAATTTGAAGAACAAATATACCAGCAAACCCAAGGGATTTCCATGGGGAGCATGTTCGCTCCAAGTCTGGCATGTCTCTACATGTCGGACTTTGAAGCGAAACACATCCTGACGACAATCAATATATACAAGGACCACATCGTCCTTTGGCGTCGGTACATTAATGATGTCCTAGTCTTCTGGAAAGGAGACTTGGAGGTTATACCACTGTTCGTAACATGGGTCACCAGTTTGAACCCCTACCTTCGCTTTACTGCCACTGCATCAGAGCAAGAAATACCCTTTCTGGATCTGCTTATTAGCTGCACCACCACAGGGTTAGTTTCTAGGACCTACAAAAAACCCACTGACAGTCACAGTCCCCTACTTTTTTGTAGCTTTCACCCCAAAGCATTATGAGATAATCTACCCTAAGGGCAATACTTAAGGCTCAGACGTAACTGCAGCAAGGTGGAAGATTTCAACACACAGGCTTCTGAGCTAATTACCCATCTGGCTAGACGGGCATATCCTAAAAAGACTAATAACCTTTGTCACCACCTACACTCCAGAACCAAATATGATCAAGAAGATCATAAACAAGTACTGGAAGCTTCTTAATATAGCCGACTCGGCAGTAGAACCACCCATATTCGCCTATAAAAGAACAAATAACCTAAAAAACCTATTAATCAAGACAAGACCCAAGAAAGAACCCCCGCAGACTAACCAACTCTGGAACCTACCACCAGTTGTGGGTCACTATCTATGTGGCCAATGTATAGTCTACCCCCTGACAAAAGCCAGCAAATTTGTTACTTTAACCGACAACATGTCCTGGGTTCAAAAGGCACACACTAATTGCAACACCCACAATTGTGAATACTTGATCACATGTCCATTAAAACTGATGTATGTGGGCATGACGACTCGTCTCGTAAGGATTAGAATCTCCGAACTCCGCAGCAACATGAGGTGTAGGAGAAATAATACGAAGATGTGCTCAATTACTCTGAGGCCAACCACACTTCCAGCGACATCTGTTGGACCATCTTGGAATCACACCCAGTGATCAGTAAAGTAGCGCTTTTTAGAAAGGAGCAAAAATTAATTTTTAAAATTTCCAGCAATACCAGGGGCCTCAATGATGACATCCAGTGGGTGGTTTTAAACAACACTTAACCCCCTGTCCTGTCTATCTTGAGGTCCACTGAACATAATATTGCTACTGATATCACTACTGCCCTATATTTAATAAAATTCCTTGGCCATAACCTACAACACATAAGACACTGTAGCTCCCAGCGCAAGTTTACTGCCCCATGCATTATACACTTGAACTACCCTCTTCCATTTTGTGAAGAATCATGTACTACCCAGCCATCCTGGCAATTTGTAGATTAATACGGAAGGAAATAATGCCCATGATTGTTGGTCACATACACCTTAGCCACATTAAATTCACGCCTCCAGTGTCTTTCACTGCATTGTCCCAATAAATTTGCATTCCGCGAATTTCACTATCAATATGGCCGTCCGCCATGCTGGTCTAGTGCTCACGGTATTGCGCATTGATGTAAGCTACTTATACGCCTAAGCGGAAGGACCAGCTACGGGAGCCTGAGCCAGGGTAGGAGCAACACTAGTTGCGTGCCCCATCTATGTGAATATCAACTTCTTTACCGCACTACAGAGCCTGAACCTCACAACAACTTACTGGTAAGACTAAAGAAGCCCCGGCTGGATTTTGGGATTGTTTTCTATTGTTTTTAGAGTGAGCAACGTAGTGCTCGCAAGGCAACCCCGTACCTCGGAGACTTCATTACCGGGGGTGAGTTGCTACATGCCATGATCACGCCACGTTTATTGGAACGCATGGAAATGGGGTGATTATCGTATTATCACATTTTGCCTGTACTAAGAGATGCCGCTACACTTTCTGATGCACCAGAGGCTTGATTTTAGGTGATTTTGCGCTCGTACTTTAGTGCATTTAAAATCAATTCTGAATACGCAACGTTTACCAGAACACATGGAAATGAAGTGTTTGTACATAAACTTGGTGCTATGCTTTCCCACTCTCCGGTGCCTCATTTTGCTCTTGTACTTTAGTGCATGAATTGCCAGATGCACACTTGGTATCGGCCATAACGTTGTCCCCACTATATCGTTGTCACAAGTGCCATGCAACCCTTTTTACCAGCAATGATGTGCCATCGATATTTTCACTACTCCATGTGATGTACATTGAGGTCTCTTTTTATCGAATACTCACCCACAGTATGTCCACCTGTAGTGTGTTTATCTAGGTATTTTATTTATTTATTTATTACATTTATAGGGCGCACAGCTACCCAACAAAGGGTTTCCCGGCGCAACAGATCCAATAATAGTGGGCTATAGCCTGCTAGATGTCAAATAGCCAGGTCTTTAAGGCTTTCCTAAACTTGACATAGCTCAGCTCCGATCATAATGTCAGCGGCATTGAATTCCAAAGTGATGGTCCAAGGAATGAAAAGGACCTGCCACCCATGCGTGACAATCTAAACTTTGGAATTTCGAAAAGATTAGCCATAGAGGATCGAAGAGATCTAGTGGGACGATAGGGACGCACTAGGTTTTGCAGGTATTTGGGGGCGTTATTGGTGAAAATTCGGTGCATGAAGCATAGAGATTTAAATTTAACTTGGTTCTCGACCTTTAACCAGTGGAGCTTTCTTATGTATTTTGTAGTGGGCTTCGCAAAGGGAATTTTGCATAATAATCTTGCTGCAGCGTTCTGAATTGTCTGTAATCTACGGGCTGTGATCTTATTTGCCCCCAGATACAGAACATTTCCGTAGTCAAGCCTTGATGTTACTAGAGCATTGACAACAGTCTTTTTGGTGTTTTCGGGTAGCATCCAGCAGATCTTCTTTAGCCATTTAAGTATGGTGAAACAGGTAGCCGAAGTTTTCACTGCTTGTTTGTGTAAATTGAGCGAGTCATCAATGATGACGCCCAAATTGCGAGCATGTGTAACAGGGGTGGGGGGGGGGGTACCCATTTCAGATGGCCAATGTTGAGGGCCCCATAGCCCTTTGTTCTTTCCCAGCAAAATTAGTTCCGTTTTACCGCTGTTCAATTTAAAAAAAAATTTGTTCATCCATTCTGAGATTTTACTGAGTCCGAGCTGTAGCGAGGAGGAAGTGTTCGGGTCAGCTGATGTAAGAGAGAAAAGCAGCTGGGAGTCGTCTGCATACGAAAACATAAGCAATCCTGTTTCCTCCACTATTTTTGCTAAGGGGCTCATGTAAACATTAAAGAGTAACGGGCTAAGAATAGAGCCCTGTGGTACTCCATGTTTGAATGACATGATATCAGAACAGGCGGTTTGTGAAAAAATTTGAAATGTGCAGTCTTTCAGTAATGATTTTATCCATTTGAGAGCCGCACCCCTGATGCCTATGGAATGAAGTGTCTGGGCGAGGACCACGTGCGACACGGTGTCGAACGCCACGCTGAGGTCAAGCAGCACAAGTGCTACTGTTTCGCCCTGATCAACCAAACGGCGGATGTTTTCGGTGACGCCCAACAGGGTGGTCTCGGTGGAGAATCCTGAACGGAATCCCGACTGATGGGAAGGGAGTAGGTCGTGAGTGGTGATAAAATCATTGAGGCAACGGTGGACGTGCTTTTCTAATATTTTGGCAAAGGTGGGGGGCAATGAAATAGGGCGAAAATTGGATGGCAGATTAGGGTCAGCTCCGGCTTTCTTTAAAAGAGGATGGATCATAGCGTGTTTCCATTCACTGGGTACAGTTGCTTCAGTCAGCGATGAGTTCAGAAGATCAGTGATGGTTTCAAAAACATTGCCACTGAGCAACCTTAAAACAGTGCATGGCAGCGGATCTTTAGGTGAGCCTGATTTAATTGTCTTCAGCAAATTCTGAACCATGTCAGGGTTCAAGAGAGGCCATTCTGCAAGAATAGCGATCGATGCATTTGATGAAGTGGAGCAATCTGACATATATATGTCATTGATGGGTTTGGAAAGTGCATTATTAGTTATGGCTGAAGTGGCTGGAAAGTAGTTATTGGGATCTTGGTTGATGTCTTGATGAATTAGGTCAACTTTATTAATAAAGAAGGTGGCCAAAAGGTCACATTGTGTTTTATTAAGTTCCGGTGGGGGTTGTGACGTGTTGGAGCCCGCCAACTCCTTCACCAATTTAAAAAGTGTTCTAGATTGGTCAAAGGCATTCGTGATTTTAGTATTGACGAAATCTGCTCTGGCTGTGCTACACATCTTTTGATATTTTGTTAGCTGTGTTTTATATTTATCCTTATCTTCAGGAGAGTAGGTCCTTCTCCATTGTCTCTCTAGATTCTTACATCTGGTTTTTTCTTGTTTTAAGGTTTCATTAAACCAGGGGGCAGGGCAACGATGTGAGTTTTGTTTTAACTTTGTTTTAGGTAAGATAAGGTCAATATCTTCTAAGAGCCATTTCTGAACTGTAGAAGAAAGCTGTTGAACTGAAGACTTGGTGCAGGGACTGTGTTCTTCTAGGAGAGCATTGAGACTGTCCGGGTCTAATTGCTTCCATTTCCTTATGTACTCGAAAGGTGTATGCATGTTATCTTTATTAGTTATATCACCTTGAAATGTAAATTTAACCAAGTAATGGTCTGTCCAGGGCAGGGGCAGAGCAGGGTATATAGTGATGTTGTTAAGGGAAGAAAATATGGGATCTAACAGGTGGCCTGCATGATGTGTTGGTCCTGAGTTTCTAAGAATCAGGTTTAGAGATGCTAGGTCACCAATCAGGTTTTTTGCCAGAGAACAGTCCTCATCCTCAAGATGTAAATTAATGTCCCCCAGGATTGTGAAATTCGCAGTTTTCATAACAAGTGATCCAATGAGGTCTAGAAGGTTAGTCAGCCATTTGGACGCTGACACTGGGGTTCGATAAATTAGGGCTCCTGAGAAAGTAAAATTGGGGGCCAGTGAGAGTTTAAAAATTGCAGCTTCACAGCCATCCCAACTGAGTGGTATCAATTCGCAGCTGTATGTTTTTTTAAAGATAATGGCGATTCCACCCCCAGGTTTTTTATCGCGATCACATCTTATATTGGCATATGTGTTTGGAAGTGCCATGGCTATATCTGGCTCTGAGCTTTCCTTAAGCCAGGTCTCTGTTAAAAATAGTGCGTCCGGTGTTTCATCCATTAGTAAATTGAATATTTCAGTTTTGTGCATCGGTAGGGAGCGACTGTTAAGACTAAAGAATAAAAAGGGTTTTAATTTTGGTAACGCAAGTTTTTTGGAGGGATTTAGCAAGGTGGCTTTTATTCCTGCTGGATCGATGTGTAGTTGACAATTTTGACAAGTGTCTGACTCCCATCCCAGTGTAAGCGTCCTGCAGGAGGGTAATCTTGGCGGTTGTAATGCCTTCATAAAGGTAGATGTGTACTTAATATAAATGGGGGCTATGGTATTGGTTGTGGGAAATAGCTGTGTTGTGTCGGTCACTGGAACACAAGGTGCTGCCATGGCCCTAATACACGTCCGAGGCGCGGACGGGCGCAGACGGGCTGACTCAGGCGTGACTCCGGCGCTGATGAGGCGCGTCCGCAAACGCTAGCGCGGAGGGCGGACGTTTCCTTAAGTACCGGCCACTAGAGCGCTCTCACCGCTCTAGCCCCTCACTCAATATGGCCGCCGATGTTGTCCCTGAATGCTCGGTCAATCAGCCCTGAGATCGGCTGTGGCCGTCTAAGTACGGCGAAAATGAGTGCAAGAGTATGCCAGGTATGCTGAGTGCAATCAATGTGAAAAACAACAGTTTTAAAAGCGACGATTAAAATTCAAGTAAAGTTGCACGCTTGTAGTTTCTAAATGCTACTAGCGTGTTCAGAGGTCTGACAGACTGAGTGCAGTAGCGCTAGGATCTCGCGCTTGTTGTACCTGGGCTCCTTAAGTACCGGCCACTAGAGCGCTCTCACCGCTCTAGCCCCTCACTCAATATGGCCGCCGATGTTGTCCCTGAATGCTCGGTCAATCAGCCCTGAGATCGGCTGTGGCCGTCTAAGTACGGTGAAAATGAGTGCAAGAGTATGCCAGGTATGCTGAGTGCAATCAATGTGAAAAACAACAGTTTTAAAAGCGACGATTAAAATTAAAGTAAAGTTGCACGCTTGTAGTTTCTAAATGCTACTAGCCTGTTCAGAGGTCTGACAGACTGAGTGCAATATTCCTATTCTTTGCCCTTGTCCGGTTATAAATCAATAATATCCCTACAACGGCATAGAAACCCTTTTCATAATTCAGTCATAGCGCATGCTGTCACATTAAGCAAGCCTATTCCTCCAGCCCCCTAGAAAGCACACCGAGTTCTTAAACAAATCCAAGCCTCCAGCAACCTGGGAAATCCCCTCTGCTTTGTTTTGATTTCGTCCAAGAACTCCTGTAAAGCACTGTAAGAACGACCAGTTCTTAGTGACATCTTTATTGACGTCTTATGTCCATCTTTATGTCAAACCCGGCACCTTTCAGGTATAAATATACCAACGCTGCCTTAAGCAAACACACAGTGGTAATCCTGGAGCAGAGCAGCTATCTACTTCCGAAGAGCCCAGCTGATGCGAGAGCCCACGGACGCTGCCCCTCCCTTTTGACGCGCTGAGAAAGACGCTGTCTTTTCTCTTGCCGAGAAAACCAGCCTCCGGCGTTTCCAGCCTACCCTTGCGAGTGACTGGGATATCGAGTCCTGAGAGAGAGATACCAGCCCTCCTGCCATCTAATACCCAGGTACTGAACTGACTAAACCCTTACAGAGAATTCTTGAGTCAGATTCTTGGCAAAACAAACTTAACTTAAACTGCTACTTACTTACTCCTTCCCACGTATTAGGCTTAGGTCAGGTACACAGGGGTAGGCGTAGTTAGAAGCACCAGTTAAGTACGATTAGTCAATGTATATATGTATGTATCTATTTTATCAATTTTAAAGTATCATATGGCTAAGAAACCATATCAATGCGTTTACAGTATTATTTCATACTCCTGCTTTTACTGTATGCACTTTACTTTACTACAAGTATTGCAATTGTAGCAAATCATTTCTTTTGTATGAGGAAAGAGACTGCTCAATAAATAACACCTTTTATTGAAAACGCCCGTCTCTCTTTTTCTCTGCAATCTGGTGAAACTAAGTACGCACTTATTGACTGAGTGAAATAGCTGTCTTTTGTTTTCACACGACCCTAGAGATACACTCTTATTCAGGGAGAGCAAAGTTGTCATGTTTTATGGTTGTCAGAAACTAAATCCCTTCTTGTCTATCCAGGGAGGTTAAACTCCTCCTCGCTTATTCGAGAAAGTTTCTAGTGAACTCTGAGCTAGCTGGCAAACACTTAAGTCTAATATAGTCAGTAGAGACCTAGTTAACCTCAGTCCTACGTCTACACTACTGAAGATATTATTCCAATGCGCAGAGCCTATTGGGACTATAGGAACTACACTACATGGCGCCCAACGTTTGGTAAGGCGATAAATCTAACGCAAGACGTTAGAGTAACTCATTCGTGCTTTTTCACACAGACCCTTTCTCCCGTAAATACTCCAAAGACGTCTGGAGTGGGTCAAAGGTTAAAATCCGCCGAAACTTAGTAGGAAGAGATTTCTATGTATAGTTTTTGGTTTATTCAAAGTTGAAGGATACAGTGTTCCAAAATATTGTGCAACTAATCTTTGTTTCCTTGAAACTTGATCTGCAAACATAAACCTTTTTGCCAGTAAAATGTCAGAAAGTGAAGAAGAAAGGGAGGCAGCTAGAATAGCAGCTCAACTCCTAGCGGATGACACAAGTCTCCTGCAGACCGACCCGGATGCAATACTCATCCCGGTCAACATAAGAAAAACTATAACTCTTAAACTTATAGAAAATGGACTACCATCGAGAGGTGGTACAGTCATATTCGTAATTGAGGCACATGAATATCGGCAGACAGAGGTATTCTATTCATGGCTAAACTTTCCAGCAGCAAACGCTGTCACACATGAATTCCACTATTACAAAATAGAGGAACCACCGGATGACTGCACTCCTTTCGAGGAGGTGGAAATACCATTAAAATACCAAGAGCACCTGCTCTGGTTTAAGGGCACCCTGAAACATAATAATCATATCACCAGGCTCGGTCCACAAGGTAGACCAGGAGCAACGTGGCCGGTTCTAGCCAGCTACACACCACATCCCGACATCGAAAAAATGTCAATACCAGAACTTTTAGCACAGCTAAAACAACTGATTAAAATTCATAGACAATTAGTCCAATATGTAATGCGGACTTCAACAGTTCAACCAGCTATTAACATTCCACAGCTCACCCCTCATCAGGGGAACACAAATAAAATTACACCACAGAACATACAGTCATGTCTGGGTAAAGTACCCATGAAACGGGAACAAATTCCATTCTGGTTAGCACAAAAAATCACTCAAATAGAGGCAGTATTTCCAGATACTACCCCTGTTGAGAAACACAGAATTCTGACTATCTGTCTTCCGATGGGGATCGCACCACATGTGGAGGACTGTGACACTTGGGGCACAGTCTTTGCTTCCATTTACACAAAAACACATGGTGTTCCGTCCATGGCGGTAATACCCGATGTGCTAAGACAAATTCAAAATGAATACGGTCCAGAACCTGCTTTAACTCTTGGTATGAAATTACTGAAAGACTTCAAGCAGGTTTCAGCTTTATTATTATCCCACATAAAAGGAGAAGCAGCATCTGTGGCGATCCGCCAGAAATTGAAAGAAACAGATATAGCAGAACAACCATTTGAACTTGCCAGAATCATAGAAAAATCCTATGAAGAGCTAGGAAGAGATAGTTTGGGTGGGAAACCAGTAAAACCCGAACTAACTGAAAATCCTGAGAAAATATTTATTAAAAATAATTTAAACACTCCAAAAAAGAGCTGGGATGGAAATAAACAATCCACTCCCAAAGAAAAAAGATTCCAGTCCAGAGGTAGGTCTCCTCGGCGGAGAGAAAGATCTCCGGACCAAGGACACAAGTCTCCCCAGAGGGAGCCCTCTGAGAAAAGATACAACCTTAGAAATAGGGATAATCTAAAGAAACCTGATAGATATCAAGATATTGATACACGTTCCTCTCGATCTTTTCAGACTTCCTCGCAGAAATCGGAAAGAAGAGGACGGTCAGAACACAGGGAAGAGCACGTCAAGTCCAAAGACAAGGAACCTGCTCATCAAAGTAAAAAAATTACAATTTCCAAAAAAGAAGGTAGCCAGTATAAAAATAATCAAACATGCTGAGGATCCTGAGGACACAGCTGAAAAACGGAGAGTGGGCTCAGACAATGCTAGACAGCGCAGCAGAAGTGAGCATAGCTCGCAAGATCCTGATGAATCATCTGGAGACAGTGGACACGAATGAATACATTCAGGTGGAAACTGCAGATACCAGAGTTAGCAAACCTCATAAAATATACGAAATAACATTACGTATAGAGGGAGATAAGACTAGGAAAATAAGGGGTCTATTTAGGGATAACCTTTCCAAAGGCTATGACATCCTTTTAGCTGAAAAAGATTGGCCACCGGAGTTTTTCAGGGAGTGCCCTCATGGCGGAAAAATGATTATGCCTGCCTTCTCAAATCACATTCCAATTCATAAAAAATATACACTTGCAAGAAAGTGGGCAGTAGCCCAAGCTCCTGCATTATATAAAAACCATGTTGGATGGGATGAGGACTCTCCTCACAAAATCCAGTTAAAAAGTCAACCAACTGCACAAAGGCAGTACCCAATTAAGCAAGAAGCTAAAAAACAGGTCAGGGAGATCTTAGATCAACTTGAATACCAGGGGGTGATTGAAACATGCACCTCACAAATGAACAATCCTTTGTTTCCTGTCTCCAAGCCAGACGATTTGTATCATCTAGTTTTGGAGTACAGACACCTTAACTCATGTTGCAAAACTTTTGCAGTACAAAACTCACATAGTGCAGCACTAATGAATAACATCGTGCGCAAAAAATACAAAACAACATTAGACATCTCTAATGGATTCTTTTGTCAAAACATAGCACCTGAAAGCAGGTATTTGACCGCTTTCTCAATAATGGGCTCGCAGAAAAAATTCTGTCGACTCCCCCAGGGGTTCAAGAACAGCCCAGGATTATTCTCAGCGAGAGTAACAGAGTTACTACAAATGTATGATGATGAGGCATTATCTTATGTTGATGACATCTATCTAACAGATGATGACTTGGACACTCACTTGAAAAGAGTGAACACCATAATACTTGGGTTCGCAGCAGAGGGTTACAAATTCAACTTTAAAAAGTCACGAATTGCCCATCTAACTGTCCTGTTTTTAGGATATGAATTATCAAGTGAAGGTAAAAGCCTGGCAGACAATTTCTTAGAGAAATGTGCTGTAATCAAGCACCAAGAACGCTGAAAAACTTACAATCAATTCTAGGTTTCCTGAATTTCGGAAGAACTTACATTCTAAATTATGCAGAGAGGGTTAAACCTCTCTATGAATTAATAAAACCAGATTTTAAAACAATCAATTGGACTCAAAAACACACAGAGATTTTGAGATCATTGCAAACAGACATGTTAGCTAAAACAAAATTGCAAACACGCGATAACACACGCAACCTTGTGATCCGGGTCATCCCAGGAAGATGCGGATTCACATACCTAACCTCTAATGAGGGAGAAACGGTACCAATAGCATACAAATCACATTTGTACACGGAAGCTGAAAAAACATTCAGTATTAAAGAAAACATTGTTCATGCGGTTCAAACAGCTGTAGCAAAAGAAAGAGACCAAGCTGATGGCAGACAGATTACTGTTATAACAGCAGAATCAGCCTTTGAGGCATTAACAAGCCCATGTGATTTACCTACCGTGGCATTAAATCCAAAATGGATACAATGGGAAAATTCTCTTGCTACAGACAAAGTGAAATACTATTTTGGTCCAAACTTGAAAAGATTAAAAAATCTAGAATATGAAAGAGAATATCCTCTGCCAATCGACATTCTGCCCATACGACAGTATGCCTGTGTAATATATACAGACGGAAATGCACAACCCTTGGTTTGGGGAAAACAAGCCTATAACGCCACATGCAAGATTGTTAAATACGTGTGGCGCGGAGGTAAATTGAGACCTCTGGTAACAATATCACACTCTGTAGAAAATAATTCAGAACAACAAACTGAAGTAATAGCGTTAAAAATGGCGCTAGATAATGCCGATCGCGAATTCCCGACACTAATAGTGTGCGATTCATATTACTGCGTTTAATTATACAATAACGACTTGCAGAAATGGGTTCAAAACGGTTACAAAGATAACACAGGTGCCACAATAAAGCATAAATCGCTTTGGGAACAAGTAGTTCTTTTAAAGAAAGAACTACAAAAGACTCACGTGATACATTCACTGAGTCATGAACGTGATGGCGTTCACGTTACAGGGAATTCATTGGCTGAGACAGCCACAGCGGTAGCAACTAAACCGGCTTCCGTAGCTACAAAAAAGCGTTCAGAAAGATACATAGACGGGGAAACGATGCTGGCGGTAAAAACGTCATCAAAAGGCGACTGTGCAGCGCTACCCGTCAACTATCCACTCAATTATACATACATAATCGATGCAAACTCCGTTCCTTTTGCTCAAATCCCTGGAGTGGGGGATAGGGTAATTCCAAACACGAACAGGAGAAACTTGTTAATAGCAGACGCACACATTGGGGAAGGTCTAGGGCATCGAGGGATCTTGAAATCTCTGAGAGAATTACAATCAATATACTGGTGGCCGGGAATGAGCCTGCAAAACTACAAATTTGCATTTTACTGCCAAAACTGCAACAGAGATCGCAGTGCCGAACTGCCCGGAGTATTACCCATGCCCTTTTTTTTAGATATCACAAGAATATCAATAAGAAATACCCAGAAAAAATGCGCCCTATTAATATTAATTAAGAGACTAGTTTCACTTAAAATGTAGACCCCAGCTCTCGGCTGACGTCTGAACTGTTATAAAAAGATTTGCGAGTCTATAGCGGCATAGACGCAATTGGCATGCTACACTCTGACCAGGGTCCTGCTTTTAGCTCTCGAGCTTATAAGGAGGCCATGACCAGCATGGGCATAGCATTGCGGTATTCTTGTCCCTTCCATCCTGAGAGAAACGGGCTTGTGGAAAGAAAAAAACGAGACATAAAGCAATCTATAACGGCTAAGGTATTAGGTTCGGGTGTTGGGTGGGTCAAACATTTAATAAGTGTCCAACGTAGTCTTAACAATCTGCCAAGAAATTCTCTAAAAGGTTTCAGTCCGTACGAACTATTGTTCGGGACTAGAATGCATATCCAGGATCTCGATAGTCAAACTTCAGTGGTAGAAGGAAAATGCTTTGATATCAAAGATCGTTTGGGTATTTTACACGACTTAAATGAAACAAGAAAAGACCTGAGCAACATAAAGTTGAAACAACAGCCAACAGCCACTGAAGAGAAACCACCTGTCCCAGCAAGGCCTGTCTGGATTCCAAAGATTGGGGATCTGGTCAGAGAGAAAATCGCGGTGAAGAAGGAATTTGGGCCTTCTTACAGAAAAGCAGTACCTGTCTTAGCTGTCAACGGAACAAGATCAGTTGTACTACCGCCCCTTCCTGGTAAAAAGGAGAACCGAGTTGTATCCATCGACCTGGTTAAACCACAATCATGTGGCCAATAATAAGTAGTAGGCCAAGTGGACTCCCTAGAAATAGCAGAACACCAAAGTTTGCTACAAATCAAGAGGTTCAAACTGAGAGACTAATCACATTTGATAAACCTACAGTGAATCAACAAGGACTATGCAACAAAGCCATGGAACTTATGCCTCTTGAAACCCAAATTACAACAATTCGTCAAGAAACACCTGTCTACACCGATGTAGCCACAGACTATGCTAATAAAACAAAGAAAAATCCAGAAGCAATTCCAATAATTGACAGAACTGCATCAGGCTACTTCATCAATTTCGATGACTTTTCTGAGGATCCGAGCGAACCTGAAGAACAGCCAAAAACAAAAACTTTTAAAGACAAAGCTAAAGAACTCTTTCATCAACTACAAGAAACCTATCTGATTTCCCCATGGATTGAATTTTGGGTGGTGGTAGGTGTACTTTTCCTCCTGCTTTGGCTCATCATGGTGCTATGCTTGGGACACTTCATTGAAGGAAAATATGTTACCATGGACACAGCAAGCCAGAATATCAACCTGGTCCTAAAGCCACACAAGTCTTCACACATCGAGAAAAGAGAACTTTCTTCAGTAAACTTCACAGCCAATCCGATACCCGGTGGGGTAGCATGGGACAAAACAGATTACGATATATATGGCCCGGTCGAGCTCTTGAAGTATCCTCATCAATTTAAGGTTTCATTAAGTGACTTTGTAAAACCGAGTACATTTCTGATGATTGGGATTTTGAAAGTATTAATGATATGATGTCAGACTTAGTTATGTCAGCAAAATTTAAAGAACATGATTATTTACAAGGTTCCTCGAATTATGATCAGATGTACTGCTACAACCACTACGGTAACCATTATTTGCATAAATCTGCTCAACCTAGAAATGTTTTAAATTACAATCAATGGGAACATTGTGCAACACCACCAAAAGGTGGTTCAAAAACATTCTATGAGACATTCCCATACTTCTCAGGGTTTAACTCAAGTGACGCAGAAACATTTTATTTCAAACTGTTAAATAAGACAGGAATGAAAACCATGCTGACAAATACAAAATTAATCTATTCAGAAACATGTTTTGAAAACATGAACACATTTGGTTTTGATTTTTGGAATAAAAAAATTGAAACGAAAACGATCTGGGGTACCAGAGACTGGCAAGTCCAAGGTATAGAATCATTATTCAGAGCCTGCATGATCCCAGAACTAATTATATTTTTGAATGACACAATTCAACAAACAACCTGTCTTGGCCTAGCCAAAATTAAAGACTTAAACAAACCGTCTATTCCAAAGCCAACACCTGACAGTAATAGCACTACAGATGTTGAGGTAGACGTATCCCATATTTTAAACCAAAACAGAACACATCCTGATTGGAAAAAATGGTTGATCTGGCCCACAGACACAAATAACTGTCAAGATAGATTCCTGAACAAAATACAGGGGTTCAAATGGACCAGGCCAGACCCTAGATACTCCCAGAGACAACATCCAGGGATAGTAACAACATACAGTGTAGGAAAACTCTGCCTCGAATGGCTACAGACATCCACACTGGCAGAAATTAAGCAACACTTAACTTTACTTAAAGAAGGTGCTGACTTGCGTGATTTCATTATGGGACCACGCAAACAGCGTCAAAAACGTTTCATAGCGGCCGCTATATATGCAGCTTATAACGAAGCTTGGAAAGTAACTCAAATTGAAACAGCAGAGAAAATACGGGAAATTGACCGTATTAATTTGGAAAAAATCGCTTTCTGTTGTGGACAATGGGTTAATGACTCTGTCTTCCAGAATATATTCACTGGACAGTATTGTATCATCTGCAATCGATATAATAGAGCAGGACTTACTAATGTTACAACATGGTCAGTCCCAATTGCGTTCTATTGTACAGCTTGGTTGGACGTTACAAAATCTGCGTTCAGGCTACGTGCCTTGGCGTTTAATCAACACCACGTCACTGTTCTCTATCTTCAACCTTACTGATATACAAATCAGCTTGGCACAAAAAGGAGCAGAGTATACAATTCTGAGCATTGAAAAACTTGAGAGATTACCATTGACAATGTCAGAACGACCTGTCATTGAATGGATAATACACGGAATCATAACTATTCCGATAACAACTTTCCAATTTAGATACTGCCAAAAGTATATACAGGCAGGCCAGTATGAAAGGTTGGGTAAAGGATACATTAAGTCATCATGGAAATTACCTTACACACACACATGTTATAGTGAAAAAGGACAGAATGTATTTCTTAGTGGGGATAATTGTGAAAAATCACTAAGTGGTATACTTCTGTGTCAGGGTATAAATCTACATGGGGCCTGTGAGGGGACTTTAAATAACCTTTCATGTCACCAGCTTGGCACACCTGCAACTCGAATAGAGCCATTCTTTAGATGGCTTTCGAACGGGAGCTACATTCTAATTGTGGACCACAGATGTTGTGGCTTGGAGCCAGGGAAAGCTTATCTCGTAAGCGTTTCGTCCATGGTCACTTGTTGTATGCAAGTATTGTATCCGAACGACACTCCAGACAGGGAGGGAAGAATTTGGCCCAGTCTGAAAATCTCTTCTATTCGAATTG
This sequence comes from Lissotriton helveticus, assembly GCF_964261635.1. Classification (NCBI taxonomy): domain Eukaryota; kingdom Metazoa; phylum Chordata; class Amphibia; order Caudata; family Salamandridae; genus Lissotriton; species Lissotriton helveticus. The sequence goes on from NC_136070.1 coordinate 366,379,188, forward strand.
ATACTTTAAGCAGAATGAAGTCTGTTCTTCTACAGACGCCTGTGCCCTTGACGTAATCGAAAGAAACGTGTGATCTCCAAGTTGCAAGGACAACAACAGAGATACATGCATTATTATCAACAAATTGCCCCCTACACTTCGCAGAAATGCTAAACGAAATCTTAAACATTTCTGATACGAATGGTATCGCGAGTGTATTTAAGACAATCTTTTCGGGACTGTTGACACCTTTCAAAGCAGTCCTGGGCATCTTTCCTAATTTTGTCCATTCACTCTTTGGCGGCCTTCCACTCCTGTTGGGACTCGTAGCAGGCATTTTATTTTTGATACTCCTGCTTCGTTATGGCAAGCCATGTCACAGACAAGACTCCAGCAACAATGGAAGAAACTATCCTAGCTATACGCTATCGGGACCGCATAACTAAAGTCCTTGGATTAGCCCGGCTAAGAGATCTAAATATGACCTGGTTTCTTTCATTCAGACCCATCTGGCAGAATTGTATCTTACCTGTGTTAAGATGTATGCTGTGCGGAGAAGAATGCGTGTTGGACGTCTGTCTTACACTACAATCAGAAGTACCATTGGATACGGATACTTTGCTAAGTCCCGTAAAGGCTCATGCATCGTGTTGTCCCCAGCGGTTACCTATCCTGATGACGGCATTCGTGGAAACTTCACCACTGCGATTAAAGGGTAGTGAAGTACAAGATGAGAGCAGCATCAACCAGGTACGACCTTCTGTGAGCACTGCTGATCCTGTCATCGATGATAGCAATCATTCTCACGACTGCACAGTTGCGGCATTTTCCAACTTGGTCGAACTTTCACCTGAAGCGGTAAACTGCTTTTTTGAAAGTCTGTCTGAAATGATGTTTTCCCTCGAACAAAAACAATAACTTTAAGCATACGAGCACACAGCGTTCCCTGAACTCTGAATTTGGCCTTCAGCTTTGAAAAACAAAAGCTTCTGAAAATATTTGGAACTGTTTTGACTTTCTTCCCCTGAAGAACGAAATTGTTTTTTTCCCCGATTCCAAAAATATTTACCTTTTTTTGGCACTCATCCTCTGCTTAAAGTAGAACTATTCTTAGAGAACAGAGCTTCTATTTTTAGGAAGTCTAGAGACAATATATTACCTCAGCCTCTAGCATATTTACAAATAACTGTATTTATATGTGATGGAATGGTCTCACACTTTTCTTTTCTGTATTAAGAGCCATTTCATGTGTAATTTTCGCAAATCATTCATGCTGATATATATGTGCATCCTTTTAATGAATGATTACACTGCTTGAAAGCGTACAGTACCTATACTCATTTTTTGTGTATTTCGCATATGCCATTTCAGATGCAAAATAATGTATTTTGGGGTGGATCGGTATACACATGCACCGTTACTTATGTTTACTATTGCTTAGTTTAGTAATTATGGACATGAATTTGTGGAGTGGGTGTAGTGTGTTTATCTAGGTACCTGAATCAATATTCCTATTCTTTGCCCTTGTCCGGTTATAAATCAATAATATCCCTACAACGGTATATAAACCCTTTTCATAATTCAGTCATAGCGCATGCTGTCACATTAAGCAAGCCTATTCCTCCAGCCCCCTAGAAAGCACACCAAGTTCTTAAACAAACCCAAGCCTCCAGCAACCTGGGAAATCCCCGCTGCTTTGTTTTGATTTCGTCCAAGAACTCCTGTAAAGCACTGTAAGAACGACCAGTTCTTAGTGACATCTTTATTGACGTCTTATGTCCATCCTTACGTCAAACCCGGCACCTTTCAGGTATAAATATACCAATGCTGCCTTAAGCAAACACACGGTGGTAATCCTGGAGCAGAGCAGCTATCTACTTCCGAAGAGCCCAGCTGATGCGAGAGCCCACGGACGCTGCCCCTCCCTTTTGACGCGCTGAGAAAGACGCTGTCTTTTCTCTTGCCGGGAAATCCAGCCTCCGGCGTTTCCAGCCTACCCTTGCGGGTGACTGGGATATCGAGTCCTGAGAGAGAGATACCAGCCCTCCTGCCTTCTGATACCCAGGCACTGAACTGACTAAACCCTTACAGAGAATTCTTGAGTCAGATTCTTGGCAAAACAAACTTAACTTAAACTGCTACTTACTTACTCCGTCCCACGTATTAGGCTTAGGTCAGATCCACAGGGGTAGGCGTAGTTAGAAGCACCAGTTGAGTACGATTAGTCAATGTATATATGTATGTATCTATTTTATCCATTTTAAAGTATCATATGGCTAAGAAACCATATCAATGCTTTTACAGTATTATTTCATACTCCTGCTTTTACTGTATGAACTTTACTTTACTACAAGTATTGCAATTGTAGCAATTCATTTCTCTTGTATGAGGAAAGAGACTGCTCAATAAATAACACCTTTTATTGAAAACGCCCGTCTCTCTTTTTCTCTGCAATCTGGTGAAACAAAGTATGCACTTATTGACTGAGTGAAATAGCTGTCTTTTGTTTTCACACGACTCTAGAGATACACTCTTATTCAGGGAGAGCAAAGTTGTCATGTTTTATGGTTGTCAGAAACTAAATCCCTTCTTGTCTATCCAGGGAGGTTAAACTCCTCCTCGCTTATTCGAGAGTGTTTCTAGTGAACTCTGAGCTAGCTGGCAAACACTTAAGTCTAATATAGTCAGTAGAGACCTAGTTATCCTCAGTCCTACGTCTACACTACTGAAGATATTATTCCAATGCGCAGAGCCTATTGGGACTATAGGAACTACACTATACACCTGAACCATCTCAATTGACTAAGTATGAAAGTCACTGCACTATGGGTGGACATTACTGTCTTCCAGTCCAGTTCTGGATTTTAACTTTTGATATTTTTACAGGTCTCTACTGTCTGGGTCTCCCCTGGATCGCTTGAACAAGGCTGGTGACGTTCACAATAATTAGCACTAGCCTTGTAGTAGTGTTAGAGTTCTAGAGTATTTACTCTGATAGACTTTTGGTCCTGAAGAATTGCTGAGTGACCCAATATCGGCAGTAGGCAAGAAACATGTCGACCACACTTACACACAAGTCCCTGTGGGATCATTGTTATTCTAAACAGGGTTCACACATTTTAGTTATTTTAGCACACCCCATAAATAAAATGTGTTCCCTTAGGGCAGTACTAAACCTATTTTAATCCACCACTCACACAATGATGAAGCATGACACCCTTCTGGGTGTGTGAGGGCAAACCATAAGAGATCTATTCTCTCTCCGCCCACTGTCAGGAACTGCACATACTTTTTTGATTAACATTGGCTCATATCCAATTAGCACATTTCATTTAACTTATACGTCCCTAGTAAAGTGCACTACATGTGCCCAGGGTCTGTTCATTAATTGCTACTAATGGGCCTGTAGCACTGATTGTGCCACCCATATAAGTAGCCCCATACCCATGTGTCAGGCCTGCCACTGCAGGGCCTAAGTGTGCAGTTTATTGCCACTTTGACTTGGCATTTAAAACTACTTGCCAAGCCTTTAACTCCCCTTTTATTACACGTAAATGATCCCGAAGGTAGGGCCTAGGTAAACCGTAGGACCAGGTCCTGTGTAAGTAAAAGGTAGGACATGGACTTTTAAGTTATACATGTCCTGATACTGACAAACAGCTACATTTGTTGCGAGGCTTACTTTTCTCATAAGATAACATTCAGACTGTCCCTTTTAGAAACGGAACATTTCTTTCCTTTTAGTGCTCTGTGTGCCTATGTAAGACACAGAGATGCACCCCAACAATAACCAAAAAAGAACAAGTTTGTGATTCTTGTCTTTATTTTCTTTTTTCTCTCTTTTTTTCAAAAAGTTTCACTCATATATAGTGAAGGCAGCCAACGAGAATGGAATTCTTCAGGGCTGCAATACAATGGATATGCACAATAGATAAGACACACACTTTGTGAACAAAATAACAGAAAAAGAAGAACCTTTTGTTAAATGTCATAGGGTATGTTCCTCCATTCGTTTCCTTCTCTTCCATTTTTCAGCACAGTACTGTGGTTGCTATGCAACACTGTTCGTCCTTGTAACAAAGTAGATGCCCTCTCATTAGGCATTTGCTATGCCCAAAGGGAACTGTGTTTGAAAATGTACTTTTGATATTTTATGCATTCACATTTTTTACATATACCATATAGCTACCATCATTAGCACTGTGTAATTTGTCATGTTTTGAGCACTGAGTCACTTGTCGTTTTTAGATGTTGTATTTTTCAATTCTTCTTTTTCCGTTATGTTGTTCACAAACTCTATGTCTTATATACATTGTTCATATCCATTGTATTGCAGCCCTGAAGAAGTCCGTTCTATATATGTATTGCGTTGGCTGCCTTCACTATATATATGTGAAACTTTATAAAAAAGAGAGAGAGAGAGAAAAAAAACAAAGACAAGAATTACGACCTTGTTCTTTTTTGGTTATTGTTGTGGTGCATTACTACATCTTACATTGTCATTTATAACCATCCTTTGGTTTATGCACCTTGGAAACAGGTGTCTGTATTACGTGCACACGTTGATATACATTCATACTGAATGATAATACTTGGAACAACGGGTCAGGTGCAGTCTCGACGGTGTACTGCCTTTGCTACATTGGTACTGCTCTGTGTGCCATACACCCTGTCTCCAATATACACCTGGGATAGGTGACAGTTCCCCTTAGTGCATTCCCTCCAGACAGCCACAAAAAACAGGACCCACCTACATACATCTGCATCCTGATGGCCCTTCCTGGGTAGAAAGGAGTAAGGGGCTCACACTTCAGAGGGTAGTGAACTGATCCCACACAAAGGGCTGATTACACCCCACAGATAGCCTGGCAGATAGGACTGGTTTGAAAGGGATACTTGTGTACTTCAAACCCACTCTTTGAAGTTTGCCCCACTTCAGAGGCATATTTGGGTATACGTACTGGGTCTCTGACCCCATTAAAGCAGACACTTCTCGATCTTGAACTGAACCTCTGTCAAAAGAACTGCTGTGATGCTCAAATTACTGAACTGGACTTCTTTTCTGGAAGGACTGCTTTTCCGCTTGTTGCCCTGCTACCTGCTCCTCTCTTACCCTGCTGAAAGAGATCTGGACTCTGCTTTCCCTCCAAGTGATCTCCAAGGTCTTCCTGGCTTGCCCCCTGTTCTCTGAAGTCTCTGGGAAACAAAAGATTTCCTACAGTTCTGCTGGTGGTGCAGGAATCTGCATTCTGTGAGTCCTACCCTGAGGTACCCCCTCCAAGCTCTGCCCCTCAGAAGTGGGTTCTGTTCCTGTCTTAATAATAAAACTGATGTATTGCATCAACGAAGTGAGAAATTCTGCTGCATTGCCCTTTGACGCTGACGCAGAGTCTGCCTGACAACAGAGGTACCACAGCCTGTGTGGTTCCATGCCAACGCTCTGCCCCGCTCAATGATGATGCATTGCATTCACTTCAACGAAGCTCGACAACAATGCAGTGACCCAACTGTGTCGAAAAGATCGGCGCATCGCACCCTCAGCATTAATGCTTTTCTCCATCTAAGATACTTTATCAGCTTTCCCTGTGTGGGTTCTGTAGCGGACCTTCCCTCCCTCATGGTTGGCCTGAACTTTGGATTTGTTGAGGTCCCTCTAGACCCAAGTAACATTTTGACCACTAATGAATTATAAGCACTCTATTTGCATTTAATCTTAAAAAATTCATATCTCTACTTCTATTGATTGGATTTTTAGTGTTTTGTTCTTACCTTGCTCAGATACATATTCTGTATTTGTCTAACTTGATGTGAAGTCTTTTTGTGGTGTACTTCCTGTGTTGTTGTATGAGTTATTGTACAAATACTTTACACATTGCCTTCTAAGGTAAGCACGCCTGCTCTGTGCCAAGCTACCAGAGGGTGAGCACAGGAAAGTTTAGGATTGTGTTGTGACTTACCACAACGAGGACTGTGGTCACTCCTTGGACAGGGAAGTGACCACAGTCCTTGTTGTGGTAAATCACAACACAATTCTAAACTATCCTACTACTACTTGGACAGGGGATGGGAGGAACATGGCGGCGGCAGGCTGACGGCTGCTGCGGAGCTCCGTGCTCTGAAACGCCACTAACATCAAACCGGATGATTTTTCCCTTTTTTTTTCCAGACCCTACTCTCAAAACTAAGCGGTGAGGATTTGAAGCCCTTTTTCTCACGTTGCTACTTTCGATCTTTTGAACTCTTCCCCTCTTGTTTCTTCCCTTTCGGTGTTTCGGAAAACTGAGCGGCAAGCGGCGAGCATTAGGACCGAGCGGTATGCTCGAGCCCGAGCGGAGCGCTGTCAGGAAGTGGAAGACGCAGGTGCCGAGTCACGGCTCAAGCAATCCAAGCTGTGGGCTGCGGGAAGCCGCTGCAGGAGTCAAGGACGTCAGACATCGCCCCGTGGAGAGTCTGGTTAACCGGAAAAGTGTCCAGAGCCGGTGGCATCGCTCAAGGGGAGCACTCATCCTACGTACCAGAGGACCGGTGTGTCAGTGTCCCCTCCTAGTTTGGGCCATAAAAGACTGCGGTAAGGAGGTTCCAGGTGGGGTGGTCTGCATGGAGGCAGATACGTCGAGGGCAGCTCTAACTATATCCTGTCAGAGTGTTGCTGTTAAAAAACCGACCTGCGTTACAAAGGATATTAGTGGAGGGGAGGGAGAGCAATTTAATCAAGGTATTTTCATTGCTGATCCTTGTCGATCCGAGCCCCGTGGAAACAAAGAGAAGGTTTGAGAGACAAGGAATAGATACCAACTTAGGTCCAGGCAGGGAGTCTGGGATCTAGCTGAGAAGGGAGGACCAACCCCCCTATCTCCCCGCAAGCAGAAGAAGAAGAAGGGGGGAGAGAGAAAGGAGGTCACAGTTAGGGCAGTTAAACACTCCCAGGTGTATAAAAATACTCCCTCACTTAAAAGCTACTTTAAAATAATGGAGCAAGCAGTAAGGTCTAAGGAGGATATAGGAGGCCAATTAGTAGCTATGCCTGGAGTAAAAGTTGTAAGCACTGAAGATGCAGAGAAAGGAGGGAAGGGGAAGGGGTCGGAAGAGGTGGTGGTACTGGCAGAGGCCATAGAAGCTGAAGTTGAAGCTGAAGCAGGGAGCTCTTACCAAACTGATAGCGTGATAAGTCCCCCCACCTTACTCCTGAAGAACAGATATGCAGTGCTTGAGCCACCCCCCGAAGATGAGGCTGTAGAGGCTACATTACAATCGGATCTCGGGCAAAATCTTGGGCAAAATCCTATTTCTAGCTCTCTATCATTAGACGTTCAGGTTTCAAATGCTCCTATAACCTCGGAGAGCCCAAATCTGGGTCTACCAGTAGACCAGTACTCTTTATGTCCAGCGACTTACTCTACCTCACTAACCCCCCCTGGAGCCCTAGCCGCACTGCCTCCCCAGCCCCTTCCTTCCTCCACTGTTTCCACTACCTCTACTGCCTCTTTCGCTGTTATGCATAACCCGGTCTCACAAAACATAAACTTGCCTGTTGTGGCTGAGATTGAGGGGGATAGACTTGGTCTCTTATTCCAGTCCCTGAGGGGAGACTTACTCGATAAGTTTGAGATTTCTGAGAGTAATCAGAGGGGTTTGCACGATAGGTTTGTCGCTTTGGAGGCTAAACTGGATGGATTAGCAACTCGAACTGACCTGTTGGAAAGCAAAGTTACTTCGCTTGCGGAGACATCGATGGGGAATTCCAAAGACATTGACACTCTTAAGGCACAAAACCGTACTCTCTCCATGGATGTGGAGAGGTTGGAAATGCAAAGCCGACGGAATAATCTGAGGATCCTCAAAATACCAGAGGGGGCAGAAGTTGAGGACATCTCAAATGACATCATTGATGTCATTTGAGATGTCATCAGTGATGTCACTGACCATGTCATAAATGATGTAATATGTGACATCATCAGCAGTGGATTGCGGGTGCGCGAAATATAGTTAGTACGACTAACTATATAGGAGCAATTTCAATGGTTTTGTATGAGTGAAATGTCCAGCTAACTATAACACCCCTAAAACTTATATTTTTTCAGTGAATTTTAAAGGTTTTTTAAATGCTAATTCCTAACTATATAAGGCCTAAAACCTATGGTTTTTTCAGTGAATTTGCAAGGTTTTTTAAATGCTAATTCCTAACTATATAATGCCTGAAACCTATGGTTTTTTCAGTGAATTTCAAAGGTTTTTTAATGCTAATTCCTAACTATATAAGACCTAAAAGCCCACCAGGAATCTCCAGTATGCGCCAGGGGACTGCATTGCAGAGAGGTGTAATGAAGCCACTCCCCTTTTTACACCTCTCTGCAACGCAGCCCCCTGGCGTGTTTGCAGAGGGGGAACTAATCCCCCTTGCATACTGGGGGTCCCTGGGGGCCAACTAGTCCACCAGGATCCTCCAGTATGCGCCAGGGGGCTGCATTGCAGAGAGGTGTAATGAGGCTATGCCCATTTTTACACCTCTCTGCAACGCAGCCCACTGGCACGTTTGCAGAGGGGGAACTAATTCCCCTTGCATACTGGAGGTGCTTGGGGGCCAACTAGCCCACCAGGAGCATTGCACAGAGGTGTAATGAGGCTATGCCCCTTTTTACACCTCTCTGCAACGCAGCCCACTGGCACGTTTGCAGTGGGGGAACTAATTCCCCTTGCATACTGGAGGTCCCTGGGGGCCAACTAGCCCACTAGGAGCCTCCAGTATGCGCCAGGGGACTATGTTGCTTTGCCCCGGAGGGCGGCAGTCCCCGGGGCAGTGTGGGGGGGATTGGGCACCCCCCACACTTCTTTATCACTATGCCCCCGCGATTTGGTCCCCCTGGGGGGTAATTTTTAAAAAAACATACCGGGTTTAAAAAAAAATATATTTGACCTTGGGGGTCCTTGTGGGACCAGCTTAGCAGGCCTAGGGGGTCAGGGTATTTCTACCCTGCCCCCTTTTTGTGTTCTACACATTTGTTTTTCTGCTTTCTTTTGCCTTAGTCTACCGAGGCACAAGATGGCTGCCAACAATTTCTGTTTTGGAGCGTTGACAGTCATTAGCAGCCAATCAGCATACAGCTTGCGCCCGCGAAGGTCCGCGCACGTCCGCGCACGTATATATAAATATATATATATTATAGTTAGTTGGACCTTTGACTCATACGAAACCATTGAATTTCCCCCGTTATAGTCATGTACTCACTATAACTCGCGCGCCCGCAATCCACTGCTGATGATGTCACATATTACATCATTCATGACATGGTCAGTGACATCACTGATGACATCACTGATGACATCACAAATGACATCACTGATGACATCACTGATGACATCACCCAGTGAATGTGGTTTGCTTTGATATTTAAATATGTATTATAAATACACTACTTTGCATTGAAGAATGAGTGGATATATAAATATAAATGTGTGGATGGTGGATTTAGTAACAGTGTCATTGATTGTTTCTTTGACTAATTTGTAGAGTCTCACTATATATAATGTGTGGTTACTAAACTGTGTGAAAGTCTTTATTGCTTTGTCTTAATTGCTATGTTAAATACTATATTTGTTATTGGTTTCTTAACTGAGTATTTGTATGGGTAAATGAATGTCTATGTGGTTTGGTGGGGGGTGTGTGATTGCCAAAAATGTGCGAATAGTTCATTCAGTAGGTATATGAGGTTAAGACTACATGTTATAACAGTTGTTTCAGTGAGTGTATATGTTTATGGGTGTGGTGGTGATGAAATATTTCTCTCAATGGTACATCTCCATTAAACTTGAAAAAAGGCAGTGTATGTGACAGTTATATCTAATTAAGTGTGTCTAAGACTTAATGATTGTATGAGTCACTATATGGATAACTGTATACTTGTAATAGTGATTTTATAACACACTAAGTGTGAGTTACTATCTATATAAATAGATGAAGTGGTGTTTGTATAAGTGTGTAGGTGAGTAAATGTAAGTATAATCAATTGTTTGCATAAGTCAGAAGTATGTCTTTAAGTGAATACAATGTGTGCTGGTGTGTAATGTTGAAATAGGCGTATAAGTATATTTGATAGTGTTCTGTTGATTATTCACTGCATATAACACTGAATCTATAGGTAATAGTTTAGATGTGTGTATAGTTCTATGAATAACTGAGTGGGAGTTTAGAAATTTCTATTGGTGTGTCAATGGTTTCAAATATGGCACTTTCTATTTTACAGTGAGTGATGAAAGATTATACTAGTGTGTGATGAGGTGTATTTGATTGTCACATGGATGATGTCATCAGTGATGTCATTTGAGATGTCATCAGTGATGTCATCAGTGATGTCACTGACCATGTCATGAATGATGGACTTTTTGTGACGTTCCGGTGGCGCAGAAGACTGAGTGATATTTATCAGGCAGGACTAAGCCACTTTTTGTGGCGTAATCCTGCCTGATTAATATCAGTCCCTTTAGCACAGTGTCCTGCGTTAAAGGGGTGTGCAATGGGTGTTGCTGGGGGCGTTCTCAGCAGCATCCATGGACTTGAGTAATTTATAGTATCCTCAAAGTCAGTCTTTCAAAAATTCCAAAGTATAGGACATGATAATTCAAATCCAAATGTTTCTCAAGAAAAGTCATAAACCGTGTCCGTGGGTCATATCTGCCCAAATGCCGATATTCCGAACGATTGAAAATGACTTTTCTTGAGAAACATTTGGATTTGGATTATCATGTCCTATACTATGGAATTTTTGAAAGACTGACTTTGAGGATGCTATAAATTACTCAAGTCTGCCCGAATTGTGTGGGTAAAATTGATACCTAGTCACTTTGAATAAGAATGTACTTACGTCTCGTCTAACATTTGGAAGAAATATCTAGTTATATGACAACAGGATACCGACATAACTTGTAGGAAATAAGAACGTGCTAAAGAAGTTCTGTTGTACAGAACGAAACACGTCGGCTGGCTGTGGTACATAAACTTAAGGAAAATAAAAGCATTTGAATATACACCAAGATTCAGCGCTTCAATAAGGACTCTAAGTGATATGATTTGATTGGACTTGTTGTGCAAGTGGTGCTGTGCCAAACTTTGGAATATTCTCCACTACTCTCTACTACTCACTCTCTACTACTCCACTACTCTCTAATACTCACTCTCTACTACTCATTCTCTACTACTCTACTACTCTCTACGACTCTCTCTCTACTACTCACTCCCTACTACTCACTATCTACTACTCTCTACTACTCACTCTCTACTACTCTCTACTCTCTACTACTCACTCTCTACTACTCTCTCTCTACTACTCACTCTTTACTACTCACTCTCTACTACTCACTCTCTACTTCTCACTCTCTACTACTCTCTACTACTCACTCTCTACTACTCTCTCTTTACTACTCTCTACTACTCACTCTACTACTCACTCTCTACTACTCTCTACTACTCACTCTCTACTACTCTCTCTCTACTACTCACTCTACTACTCACTCTCTACTACTCTCTACTATTCTCTCTCTCTGCTACTCACACTCTACTACTCACTCTCTACTACTCTCTACTACTCACTCTCTACTACTCACTCTCTACTACTCCCTACTACTCACTCTTTACTACTCTCTACTACTCACTCCCTACTGCTCTCTACTACTCACTCTACTACGTACTCTCTACTACTCTCTACTACTCACTCTACTATTCACTCTACTACTCTCTACTACTCACTCTCTGCTACTCTCTCTACTGCTCCCTACTACTCTCTACTACTCACTCTCTACTCTCTATTACTCACTCTCTACTTCTCTACCTCTCTCTACTTCTCTCTCTACTAGTCTCTACCTCTCTACCTCTACCTCTCTACCTCTACCTCTCAACCTCTCTACCTCTACCTCTCTACCTCTCTCTACACGCACACATATACACATATATATATGCATATATATGCATATGCATTTATATATATGTATGTGTATATATATGTATACATAGATATATAAACATATATAATCTGCATATCTATATAAATACAAATATAAATGCATGCATACATACACATATATGCATACATATGCATGTTATTTACATGAAAGTTTGAAAAATACTAATAAAAGCAAAGCTAAAAAGCCACCTCATTACAAACAGAATGGCTTTAACTTAAATGAGGGCGAGATCTATTGCATTTTCAATGCTTGTTTACTTTGGTTCCATCAAGAAGGCATTCAGATGTGTCACACATTTGCCATAAATTCTGAATGTTAGCACTCTAGTCGCTCATTAGATCACTGTAGTAAAGCTACTGCTCACCAGGGAAGTCTGCTGCTGGTATGGTAGAGGATTTGAGAAGTCACTCAAAATGTTCCCTAATTTTTCTTTCTGAAGCACTAATCATAATTTCTATGGCAAAATGAACCCCCTCATTTTGTTCCTTTTTAAATTAAATGTTTTCAGACTTACCACTTCATTCCAATCAAGATGGCTTCTGGTGTGCCATACTTTTGTCATAAGAAAGACTGTTAGCGCTCTAGTTGTTCTTTAGAACACTCTGGGACATTCTGTCATTGGGCTATACTTGGGCTACATCTGGGTGATATTTGGGCTACATTTGGGCTCTTTTGTCTCTGGTGGCCATCTTGGGAGACTGCATGTCAGAATTTTTTAATGAAATAGAAGAGGATTTGAGAAATCACTCAAAATGTGCCCTAATTTTTCTTTCTGCAGCACTTATCATACTTTCTATGGTAAAATATACCCCCTCATTTTGTTCCTTTTTAAATTAAATGTTTTAAGAGTTACCACTTTATTCCAATCAAGATGTCTTCAGGTGTGCCATACCTTTGTAATAAGTAGGACTGTTAGCGCTCTAGTTGTTCTTTAGAACACTCTAGGAGGCTGCAGTAGAACACAAAGGAATCAACTGACAGTCTCTGTCCTTGTTGGATGTACATGTTTTACTGAGAATGTCAGACTTCATTCTCACATGACTGAGAAAAATAATGTGAATTTACAGAAAATATGCTTTCAGTTTAGCTCATAGATCCCCTTCCAAACCACTGTGGGAAAAGCATGAGATAATAGTTTTCTTTCAAACATGATTCATGATATCCCAGCAGAAGGCTTTTTCACATGGTAAAATCACCTTAGAACACACCACGATTCCTAAAATGAGTATGGTACCATCAACAAATAGTTTATAATGTAACTAAAGTCCTAAAACCTTCTATTAACTGCAATGCTTTTTAATAAGGTGCTATCATGTATATTGGTCCCAAGATGGCTGCCAACACTTCTTGGATGAAGTGCTGACAGCCAATCAGATCTCACGATGAGATGTGTGGTTAGGCTCCGCCCAGATAAATACATTTTTTTCCTTTTAATTTTCTCAGGAACTACTGGAGGGATTTACACTATTTAAGCAAAAGCGTGATCTGCGAATCAGACTTTACCATTTTGCCAAATTTCTAGTAATTCCGTTCAGCCGTTCGGGCTGTAGCGGTGTCTAATCGTCCTATGGAAAATAACATGGGCAAAACAGGTTTTGGGACCCCCCTTTTTTCTCAGTCCCCACTTGACGAATCCCCCCAAAACTTTCAGAAAAGGAGCGGAGCGGGCCATCTTCTTTGAGAAATTCATCAAACGGCGCCAAAGTTATTCCCAATAGAATGTTGGGGATTTCCTATGGAAACTAGGTCCTAACTATATAATATATATATATATATATATATATATATATATATATATATATATATATATGAATGCTCCGATTTCGCCGAAAAACGGGGCTCAGGCGGTGGGTGCCGCTGCACGGTCGACGCACCGTGTAATATCGATGCTCCAGCAACCCCTCTCCCAGCCGAGAGAGAGGTAGAAAAGCAGCACTCGCGGGGTGGGTTTCAGAGTTTCTTTATTTTCAGTGCAGACGCGTTTCGGGCGAAGCCCTTTGTCAATGTGTTTACAAAACGCTAGCAGGAAGACATTTTATGCAACGCGTTATTACTGATGGAAACTGAAAATGGACTACCCGACTCAGAACTGCGGGCGCCATATTGGAATGTGCAAAGTAACGCAGTTACAGTGATCAGGTTGAGAAAAGTTTTTACGTTGCCCCCTGATCACTGTAACTGCAAAGGGCTTCGCCTGAAACGCGTCTGCACTGAAAATAAAGAAACTCTGAAACCCACCCCGCGAGTGCTGCTTTTCTACCTCTCTCTCGGCTGGGAGAGGGGTTGCTGGAGCATCGATATTACACGGTGCGTCGACCGTGCAGCGGCACCCACCGCCTGAGCCCCGTTTTTCGGCGAAATCGGAGCATTCATTTACTTTGACGGAGGCACCGCCTGGGCACAAGGACTACCTTTGAGGTCGTTTTTCCGAGGACACTAGGCTGGCACTGGAAGTATTCAAACAACTACCGGCGTAATCGGATTTGAACAAGAGGAGACCGCGAATATGGCAGTCTGGGGTAAGTCTGTACCCACACCATAACAATTGGAATTGGACAGTGTGTTGTGGAACGCCGCGGCGTTGGTGAGGGGTGGAGTTTCAGAGGACTCTTCAGTAAACGTTTGAGACGGAGACCGGGACCGGTTCTCCCTAAAAATTTAGGAACTGATGTTTAGTAATGCAGCGCGAGAGGAGGCAGCAGCTGGCATGTTCAATAAAAAATCTGGCGGGCAAACACGCACCATGGTAGCCATTGGCGCTAAAAGCATAGACCCTTTGGCTCAAAAGTATATAAAGCTCGAGAGACTTTTCGAGAGAGAGACTCGGAAGTGGTGGGAGGCCACCTCGCTTGAAAACTACATCAAGGTGGGGAGGGTCCCACGGGGTCTGCGTGTGTATACTATACCAGCATACGAAAATCCAGATCCCCAACTTTTGGAGGAGTGGCACGTACATACCGCGGAATTTTGCAAAGGTAGCTTGACATTACTTGTCAAATTCGCGTGGAGTGACAGGGAGAAGGCCATTAATGAGATCAAACTACTCGAGGATGAATTGGAAAAATCACCCGAAAATATAAAACATCAAGAAATGATGGTGGAAATGAAGAAACGGTTGACTAGATATGAAACTAAAATCAGATTGCGAAAGGAAGAAAAATTCGTCAGGGACGAACGGGATTACTCAATGGGGAGAGTAATCACTTTCGCCAAGAAATTTGATGGCCCAAGGAAAGATCTATTTAAACAAAAGCAGAACTCTGCACAGCCCCCCGAGAGAATCGAAACCTCAGAATCCGAAGTCACTGGATCTGATGAGGAAGGAGTGGCAGGACCATCCAGGCCAACAAAAACTCCTTTTCACGAGGAATTCGATGTAATCCGTCATGCTTGGCTCAGGGGGGGGAAAGTAAAGCCCCCGGAACCAGACGCAGAAAAACAAGGAGGGGCGGCCGGAAGAGGACGCGGAAGAGGCAGAGGCAACAATCCGGCACGCGGGAAAGCCAAGAAAGGGGGAACCCGCTAGACACTTCTGAATCTTTAACCATTGTGAACCTTAGTCCTAAACAACTGACCAAGGATGAAGAAACCGTGCTACAATTGGGCCTCTCGTTCTGCACACAAAAAGATCTGGAATTTACTCAAACAAGGATCGATCTCTTCAGATTCACCAGGAAACTAAAGTTGCATAAATATTATAAAACTAAGCCAACAACACATGAAAGACGACAAAATAGAATTTTGGAGACTGATACCATCCAACTGGGTGATCTGGAAACTTTAGAAATCTTGGAAGAGATAAGATCGGAAACAACAGTGAGCAATTCTGATGAATCAAGTCTGACCCAAAGGAGTAGGAAGGTGGGCGTAGATCAGGAAGCTCCACAGAGTCCTTTCAAACCCATTTCGCATTTCCTACCACAAATGGCCCAAGATGCGATTGATATCTTCTCAGAGACTGTGATAAAAGATCTGATTAAACTACGCATGTCCAAAAAGAACATGAAAGAGAATGCCACAAACCCGCTAACTATGGGACAAAGGAAAGCCCTAAAAAGCCTTCAGGATGACACCTCTGTGATCTACAAGCCCTCCGACAAAGGAGGGAATGTAGTAATAATGACTAAGGACATGTATGTGGGGGAAGCGAAACGACAACTTTCGAATCAAGAACATTATGAACCCACCACTATGAGGAAATATCAGGAGAGCATCCAAGAATATGACAAGTTAATACAGAAATGGCACAATAAAGATATGTTAAGCACTGAGGAATATCTTTTCTTACGATCTAGCCATCCTGTAATCCCTACTTTCTACCATCTGCCCAAAGTTCATAAGGATCTTAAAACACCGCCTGGCCGCCCAATAGTTTCATCAATGGGCAGCCTTACAGAGAATCTTTCGGTGTTTATTGACCATTTCCTGTTTCAATCAGTGCTCCAATTATCTTCATACATTAGGGACACAAAAGAGTTCATTGTACAACTACAGGACCTAGTGTGGGATCCCTTGTATGTCCTGATTGTGATGGATATCACGAGTTTATATACATGTATTGATCATGCGCAAGGCTTGAAAGCAGTGGAATATTTTATGAAAAAGAGACCACTGAAATATGCGGGACACAGTACTATGTTGCTAGAGCTAACAGAATTTTGCCTGTTAAATAACATTTTTCTTTTTCAGGGTGAACTCTTTAAGCAAATCTCCGGGACCGCTATGGGAACCTGCTTCGCCCCCAGCTATGCAAATTTATTTGTAGGCTGGTGGGAGGAGCAGGTGGCCTGGTCAGAGGGGAACATTACTTGGACCAACAATGTGGTTAAGTGGCACAGGTACATCGATGACCTCTTCCTGGTGTGGAGGGGGTCAGAACAGAGTGCCAGAGAATATATCTCACATTTGAACACCAACAATGTCAATCTGAAATTCACAGGCGAGGTTAGCTCAGTGGCAGTGAGCTACCTCGACCTCTGTGTAACTATCATTGACAACCAAGTAACAACATCCCTATACCGCAAGCCGACTGCTGGCAACAGCGTCTTGCACGCTGAGAGCGCACACCCGACGAACCTGAAACGAAGTATTCCGTACGGGGAGCTCTTACGTCTTAAACGGAATTGCTCACGTGAGGAGGACTTCCAGGAAGCAGCAAAAGACAGTTTGGCCAGGTTCAAACAAAGAGGTTACAACCAGGCTCTCTTGACCGAAACTCTGAAAAGAGTGTCCGGGACAGACAGAGCTGAATTGTTGAAAGATAAAATAACCTCCAACAAAACTGATGAGGGCAAATTCCGCTTAATAACATCTTATAGCAACAATTCCAACCAACTCAAAGGAATCTTACGCCACAGCTGGCACATCCTAAAGACTGATCCCATAATTGGGGTTGATATCCCTAATAACCCACTTGTAACTTTCAGAAAAACGAAGTCCATTAAGGACTTACTGGTACATAGCCACCTAGAGACTCCAGTTGCTAGGACGAATACTTTGGCTGAAATGAAAGGATTCTATCCTTGTGGCAAATGCAAGGCCTGTGCTTATAGCAAAAGGGTCTTGGGTTATGAAATCCCTGGGGTCACAAGGAAGAAAAACATAGGGTCCTTCATTACATGTCAAACACCGTACGTGGTGTATTGCCTAGTATGTCCCTGCAACCTTAAGTATATAGGGAGCACTATAAAAAGCGTGAAGTTAAGAATCCTCGAACATATGAGGGCGATAGCCAACAAGGATCTGACTTCTCCTGTTGCCAAACACTTTGCCATTAAACATCGGAGCAACAGAGATTTGCTACAATACTTCGGGGTGGACCAAGTTCCGGAAAATGAAAGGGGTGGGAACAGACTTTTGAAGCTGAGACGTTTGGAGTCTCGTTATATCATTGATCTACAGACCAAAATTCCAAACGGTCTGAACAGTGGCGAGGAATTAGCCATCCATCTGGGCAAATAAACTGCATCAGTCAACAGCCCGCTGTCTCACTCAAATCTGATGGAATCTGTTTTGACCTGGGGGGTGCCCTGGGTTATGATTTGCGGTTTCTAGCAATAGGAACCGCCTAAGCCGATCCACGGCAAGATAAGAATGGAATGTTTGATCGAGTGGGCACTTATATTCACTTTCCTGTGACGAAATGAGTAACCGTGTACAGTAAATAAGTAAAAGGACGGATGGAATTTGCATGCAATATTTAGCATATCTAAAATGTACCTGTTTTTGCTCATAGTTTTTGTCACAATAATTATTAACTGAATTCTAATTGTATGCTGATCCACAGCTTAATAACTGAATGAATCATGTTGAGAAAAGTTTTTACGTTGCCCCCTGATCACTGTAACTGCGTTACTTTGCACATTCCAATATGGCGCCCGCAGTTCTGAGTCGGGTAGTCCATTTTCAGTTTCCATCAGTAATAACGCGCTGCATAAAATGTCTTCCTGCTAGCGTTTTGTAAACACATTGACAAAGGGCTTCGCCCGAAACGCGTCTGCACTGAAAATAAAGAAACTCTGAAACCCACCCCGCGAGTGCTGCTTTTCTACCTCTCTCTCGGCTGGGAGAGGGGTTGCTGGAGCATCGATATATATATATATATATATATATATATTTATATATATATATATATATATATATATTCACTGAAAAAACCATAGGTTTCACACCAGTTATAGTTAGGAATTAGCATTTAAAAAACCTATTAAATTCACTGAAAAAACCATAGGTTTCACACCAGTTATAGTTAGCTGGAAATTTTACTCGCATAAAACCATTGAAATTCCCACTTTATAGTTAGTTGGACTCACTATAACTTGCGCGTGCAATGCACTGCTGATGACGTCACATATTACATCACTCATGACATGGTCAGTGACATCACTCATAACTGGTGTGAAACCTATGGTTTTTTCAGTGAATTTAATAGGTTTTTTAAATGCTAATTCCTAACTATAACTGGTGTGAAACCTATGTTTTTTTCAGTGAATTTCAAAGCTTTTTTAATAGCAAATCTCTATAGGTATGAAATGTAATATTTTTTTATAATGAATTTTATATTGTATAATTATGTAATAGTATTTTTTTTATAAAATTTTTTTTTTGCCCCGGAGCGCTCCCGGGGCGCGTACCAATGCGCTCACCGGTGAGCGCAGTGTTACGGCGCCCCCCGGGGTGCGTACCGCTGAGCGTCCCGTTATCGCTATTATTATTATTATGAGTTCTTATATAGCGCTCGATTACCCGTAGGCATCTCGGCGCTTGCCTTGGGAACCCGTCCTGGCTTTTCCCTGTGAGATACCCGTACTGGGCATCCCCAAGGTGAAAGCCAGGCATCCCGCCGCAGGGGGGCCGTAGTGGAGATTAAGCAGGCTAATGCCCAGAGCTGCAGAGTGTGAACCCGTGATTCAAGTAGGCACCGAAGCGAGAATTGTCGAGTCCGTGGATAATTGGGCTCAAGACCCTACCGCGTCGGGAATTGAACCCTGGTCCCGGGTCTGACCTCTGCTTCAGGGTCTGCCTCCTCTAACCAGTGAGCCACACTTCTCCACTATTCGCTTCGCTATTGCCGCGAACGAAAACAACATCGTGACGTTTCCCGTAGCCGCGTGATGCGTCTTATGACGCACGGCGTAAACGCACCCGGAAGCGCCCGGACGTATACGATCGCGCAACGTCCTGACGCGCTTACGCTACGCGCCCCCGGGCGCGCCCCGGGGCGCGTAGCGTAAGCGCGTCGGGTCATGTGACCTGAAAATAACACTTATCATTGGTTGAGATCAGTTTTGGTTTCCAAATGATGAAGGCCCGAGTCATGTGACCTGAAAGTAACACTTTTCATTGGTTCTGGACAGTTTTGTTTTCCAAATGATGAAAGTCCCCACCTATTTTCCTCATTCTCACTTTGTACTTTGAGTGAGGAAGACCTGTTGAAAGACCTCTCTGTACCTATTTGTCTGAAAAATGGCTACAGTAGCAGCAGCTGCAGGAACATCTGCTCCACCTCCACCACCACCACCACCACCACCACCACAAGGACCACCCCAACACCACAGTGGTGGAGACCAAGAAGAGGAGGACGAGGAGGAGCAAGAGGAGGGGGGGTTCCTACCAGAAGATTATACCCCATATAAGCCTAAGGAGCACTTTATCTGGCAGTTTTTTTCCATCCCAAAGGACAAGAAGAAAGTTAATGCGCCAAAGGCGACTTGTTTAATCTGTGGTTTTCAACTTTCAAGGGGGAACCCTAACAAAAAATACTCTTTTGGCAACAACACCATGAATCGGCACATGCAACGCCGGCACCCTAATAACTATGCTAGGGCAGAGGTCAGGGAACTTGCCAGAAACCCTGCCCAATCTTCTGCCAGCACCTCCCAAAGTAATCAACCCACCCCATCGGGTCCAGAAGCGAGGGAGATGAGCACAACTATTCAAACCAAGTTTTCCAATTTTAAAATCGTTTGTATATTTTGTGGAGCGACAATATGCTATGGTGAGCAAAGCATTACACTTATCACCCGTGCTTGGGATCACCACAAGTGCCCGAAGAAACATTAATTTTTTCCTGTTTTTTTTTTGCTCCAGTTGAGCCATTTACAATTCCCTGTTTTTTGTTTCTCCCCATAAAAAATACAAAAAAAATATAAAACTGTTCAGAAAAGCCAAAAAAAGTAAAAAATGTTCAAAAAAACAATAAAAAAATATAAAACAACACAAAGAATAAAAAAAACAGTTCTTTTTAGAACTACCTCTAATTTATAAAAAAATGCTACATTTTTGGGAAACTCTGTCATTCTTTTTTCTCCAGGGTACGCGTATCGGTACGCTCCCCGGTACGCGTACCGGGGAGCGCACCCAAAAAAAAAATAAAAAAAAATAAAGGAGTGAGCATGAGGGAAAGACACAGAGAGAGTGATGTTAAGAGAAAGAGAGCTAGAGGGAGCAACACAGAGGGACTGTGTATTAGATAGTAAGACATAGAGAAGGTGTAATAGGGTGTAAGTAAGAAAAGGAAAATGAATAAGGGAGCGAAAAAAGGAAAGAGAGAGAAAGAAGACTAAAACAGAGGAACTGGGAGAATGTGAGTGGGTGTTGAAAGTAAAAGGAAGGACAGTAAAGGATGGGGAATGAGGGGTTGTGACGGAACTGGAGTAAATGAACAACGGTGAGGGAGGGTGAGAAAAGAGCAGTGAGTGTAAGTAAAGAGGGGTGAAAGAGGGTGGATAAAAGTGAATAAGGGTAAGACATGGGGAGTGACAGAGAGAAAGGACAGAGAGAGTAAAGGAAGGAGTAAAGGTCTGAGTGAAGCAGCAAAGGAAGGTAAGTAAGGGAGTGTGGGTGAGTTGTAGGGAGCGAGCATGACGAAAGAGTAGTGACAGAGTTAGGGGACAGAGACAGCGACGGTAAGAGAGACAGAGTGAGGGAACGGAAGTGAGGAACTGTGAGGACAGACGGACTGAGAGAAGGAGTGAGAGGAGTGAAGTAAATGAGTAAGGGAATGAGTGAGGGAGCGACGGAAGGGAACAGAGGGTAAGGGAAGTAAAGCAGGGGGACTGAAAGAAGTTGAATGCCGTAGGAGAGTAAGGGAAAGAGGAGTAAACATGGAGGATAAGAATAAGTGAGGGAAGCAGAGTAAGGAAACAGGAGTGAGGTAGGGTGAGAGAATAGTAGTGAGGTTAAAACAAAGGGTGATGACAAACTACATTTTTTTAGTCACACTTACCATATAATTAATGTATATTTAATTACATGTTTTTACTACACTTTGTATCTGTGAAAGAGAGAAAAAAATAAGTTATAATTAGTAAAATATATATTTTAAAATAGAAGAGACAAGTTAAGAGGTTAAAAATCATAAAAGTATACTAAGAAATAAAGTAAGAGTGAAGGACACAGAAAGGGAAATAAAGTAATGTAGAAGGACAAAAAGAGGGAAAAAGAAATAGAAGGAGAGCAAATTACTAAGAGTAAGGCAGATACATTCAGTGACAGAGAGGAAGAGAAGAAGAGAGAGTAAGTAAAAAGGGAATGACTGAGAGGGAAAGGAGTCTGATTGAGGATGCATTTACAAGAATAAGGAATGGAAGATGACTGAGAGTGAGTGAAGGGGAGTCATAGAGTGAAGGGATGAAGGGAGAGATGATAATATAGAAGGATTGAGGGAAAAGGAGTGAGGAAGTTAGTAGACAGAGGGACTAAGGGAAGGACTGAGTGAAGTGGAATACAATGAGTGAGGAAAGGAAAATGACTAAGGGAGCAAAAGAAGGAAAGAGAGGGGAAGAGGACTAAAGCAGTGGAACAGAGAGAATGTGATTCGGTGATGAAACTAAAGAGAAGGACACTGAAAAATAGGAAATGAGAGGTAGTAATGGAACCGGAGTAAAAGTAAAGGGGATGAAGAACGATGAGAGAGGAGCAGTGAAGTTGTTGTAAGATAAATGATAGAAGGTAGATAAACACAAGTGAGCATAACACAAGGAGAGTGAGGAATTGAGGACATAGAGGTAGTGAACGAAAAACAGAGAGAAGAGTACAAAGGAAAGGAGCAAAGAAAGATAAGTCAGGGAGAGTGGGTGAGAAATAGTTACAGACTACGACAAAAGAGGTGAGTGAGTAAAGAGGAATTACTAAAAGAGCAAAAGACGGAAAAGGGAAGTAAAGCAGAGAGACTGAAAGCTGAAAAATGGTGCAAGGGAGAGAGGGGATGCAGACAGTTGAAATGGGAATGAGTAGTTGTGAAAGAAGTGGAGTAAAGGAACGGGGGTGAAACAGAGTGAGAGAAAGACAGTGTGAGTGAGTAAAGAGAGCTGAAAGAGGGTGGAAAAAAGAAAGTGAGTGTGAGACAATGGGAATACAATTTAAATTACACAATACAAACTATAGAATAACTTGTACAACATGTTACATAGTTTATTTTTGCTGTTGTCAGAATATATTGAATTTCACTAAAAATAGTGAGTTCAAACTACTCATCATATGACAGCGGGAAAAAACCCCACAATCTAAAAGATTGTGTTTGAAAAAACCCATATAAACTTACAAATCACATATGTACACTAATCTTTGATTCACGTACTTTTCTTTTAAGCCAAATAGTACATCATGAAGGTCATTTTCTTTGGAAAATACTCTGCTGTTCTGTAAAACTTCCATTTCATCGACTTTCTATAGGAAAAGCTCCAAGGACATGTGAAATATTTCTCAATGTTTTCTTTTCCTTCTTGTGTTCAGTCATGACTCTTTCCTTATTCCTTCACTTTTCCATAAGGTCAAATAGTGTCAGATGTATTAGTATGTTTTAAATTAATGAAAATAAACTCTGAAATTACCGTTTTCCCAACGTTCTGAAAGAAAAGCTCCTACATCATTTTCACAATATTTAAAAATTCATATTTCCATCTCTGCCTCACTGATATTCAACATTTCCTATAATACTGATATCACTTACTATGAGATCCATTTTCAGTACCTATATGACAACTACAATTTTTATATTATCTTGAACACTTTTACTCACAATATAATTTTAAACAGCAGACTAACTTTTATTAACTGCTCCTGTCTTCATAGGCCAATTACCTTTACTTAAATTTTGGTTGTAAAAACACTAGGTATGAATTTTTTAAGTCAAAAGGTAAACGTTGTTTGAAAGTCAAATGAGTATCATTGCAGTTAGTCCAACCTCTTTGACATTTTAAATAAATTGTATAATGCCCTGATGTTGTTGAAGGACCGTCATGATAAATAATAGCTACAGTTGCAAAAGTTCTTCCTGAAATTGATAACTGAGAAGCCACAACATTTTTAATAGAAGTTGTCAATTTACTTCCATCAGGTCTACATCGTTGGAACATTAAAATGACATACTGACCATCATTTTGTATAAATAATGTGGACAGCATTGCAGACTTACATTGGGTACATACCATATTGTGATCAGCTGCTTTAACTAGATTATTAAAAGGCACTGATTTGCAGTCTGGTAAAGTCAAATATATAAATCTTTCGGTGTCTATTGTAGTACTACTTGATAAACTACAGTTGTCGCAGTCATGCTGCCATTGATAAGAAAGGCTAAAAAGATTTTTTATATCTACACCTTCATCTTCCTATACATCAAACATATACATTAAAAATTCCTGACAATCTTGCTGAATATTCTGTGAAAATTGTTTTTGACCAGAACATATGTCTAAAAGATTTCAAATTTCTGAAACACTTTCTATTTTTGCTCTATCACTGCTACATTTCTCAAACACAGAATTCAATAAACAACAGAATCTTTGATCCCGATGTTCAACAATCTGTTCTTGTAAAGTTTGAAGAAAAAAAAAAACATTAACCACTACATTAGCGTAGCAGTTGACACCAGAACTGTTTTCAAACTGAAATCCAACAACATCTTCAAAAGAATCCTTTTCCTTTCTGCTTACAATTACAGTTTCATCTACTTTTTGTTACTACCTCACTGCAATTATTCTCATTTCTTCTTTTTCGGCCTACCACACGTTTTTCAAACAGAGGATATTGATGCAAATGTGGAGCATACTCTCTTCTTAACCTATTGTATTCTTTAACACAATCTAGATCTGCACATATCTTTGTTTCATCACACTCAATCAAGTACAATCCTGATAAAGTTCTGACTCGTGATAATGCCACATATGCCATACCCTCTTTAAACACAGAATTTCCAATATTCACCAAAGCACTATCTACACTTAAACCTTGAGATTTATGAATTGTCACCGCATATGCCAAACAAACAGGAAACATATAAGTCTTTCACAAGCAAAAATCTAGCTGAACAACGACAAATTTGTTCTATTTCGTCAATGCCATCAAATTTAATTTTTAAAATTTCAATTCCATCTCTATTTTTGTAATTCACAAAATCAACAACATGACCTATTGCTCCATTTACCAGACCTCTTTCAACATTTAAATTCCTTCTCAAAATGATACGACAATTTAAACACACATTCAGAGTTTTTTCAAAACCAGCAGTTTTAGATATAGTCTTCTCTAATGAATCCAATTTTGATTTCAAATTTTCAGACAAAATAATTGTTGCTCCCATATGCTCTATTTTATCTATAGCTTCCAGTTTCACTATCTCTTCATTTTCTAACTTTAACATTTTGTTGTTGAAGATGGAACATTCTTTCAGAGTTGGCATCAAACATATCCCAGGTTTGTTCTCGTTAATTTTCTTAAAAATATTCTCTGGAAGAATGTTTTCATTTGGATACAAATTTGAAATTATTTGTGCATGTAAAGCTTCTTTCCCATGCTCACTTACTTTTCCGATTCTTACATCTTGTAGAATATTTTTATAATCTTCATCCTTTACCTGTCGCATATTTTGAAGTAGTTCTGCATATTTGAAATTTAACCATATATTAACGTTTCCAATGCTTCCTAGGCACTTCCTGGTATCTTCATGCGTGACCATTTTAAACACTGGTTGTCCTTTCACTGGAGTCAACTGCAGTAGATCTCCAAAAACAATAATGTGTTTCCCTCCAAATAACACATCATACTCTGTTCTAAGAATTTCTTGCATTCTCAAATGCACAAAAGCAAGCATTAGATTTAAGACCATGCTTACTTCATCAATGATAAGAAGTTTCATTTTCTTCAGGACTCTGGAAACTTCGGAACACGCATCTCCAGATAGCTTGTGGTATTGCAATTTGTTATCATGCTCGACTGGTAGCATCAGTAAACAATGTAAAGTAATCCCTTTAATGTTATGAGCTGCCAGCCCAGTTGGAGCGGTAACAACACAAGACAGCGGTGATTCAGTCCTTTTCTGCAGATAAGTTGCAATTGCTTTAATCAGAAAACTTTTTCCAGTTGCCGCTTCTCCACTCACGTACAGTCGGACAGGCTTAAATGATGTACATGAGCACTCTTTTTTCTCATGACTGAATCCATGTTCCATCTGTACTGTGACTTCGTCATATATCTGTTTCTGCTCAAGGTTTAGTTGTTTCACCAAATCTTCTAAGTTAACTACATCATCTTGAACTTGTTCCATAGCTCTTTCCACCTCATCCATGGCAGTGGCAGCTTCATTTTGGATAATTGGTCCTCCAAGTGGATCCTGACTCAATGAAGTAGAACTCTGACTGTCTTGAGAACTGTCTCTAGCAATCTCTACAGCAATTGTGGCTTCTTGCTCTATTTCTTCGTTCAACATTTGCAGATAATTTGGAAAAACAGGACATTCTATGGTATCCTTCCTTGCATTAAAAGAATCTTCGTAACAGAGAAAATCTCCAAGTAGTTCCTCTTCTGTACGCCATGGCTTAAAGAGTTGCAAAAGAGCTAAATAGTAAAATTCCCTTTTCTCTGTATTTTCGCAACTCAATTTTCGATGATTAATCAAATGGCCTTTTCTCTGCTTCACTAGACATCCTTCACACCCAATGACAGCATATATTCCATTATTGATATCTTCTCTGATGTTCCTCTTATAAATATAGTTTTGCAGAACTTCATACAAACAACTGTTCTCAAGATGACTACTTCTATTTGGATAGTATGTATCCAACATGTTTGTCTTCAAAATATCTGTACTGTTTGGTTCTTTCTCCGCCAAATACTCAAATTCTTGTACAGATTTCAAAACTCGGTTTCGTGTTGTAGCAAGACCTAGACTTGCCCAAATATTTGTTCTAGACTTGGCGTAGAGACTTGCTGATGATAACCGATCAGAACATTCATATGCTCCAATTTCTCGATGCGACAACATCTTCAGACTGAAACTGTATAATTTTTTACTTATACTCTTTTCATGTGAAATGTCCTCCCACATTTCCTTCAGTTCTGTCTTTTCTTTTTTTGTGATGTAAGACATCACATATCGAGCCACAGCAATAGAGTTGTGAGCAACGAACTGAATATCCATGTTAGCATTCCACATGGACAAAATCACTGGGTTGTAGTCGTTGATGTACTTGGACTCTTCGTTTCTTTTTAAATTGTATGTATTTTTTGGAGATTTCCTCGTCATAGTATGTCACAGAGAAGACATTAAATTATTTACTCTTCCTTTAGAAATCACTAGTCGTGGAAAACCGAAACGACATTTTGTGTAGAACTTGTCCTTGTTTCTGAATTTTCGACGACAGTACTTTCCACAACGATGGGATTGAAAGCGTAAAACTTGTTGCCTTAAACTGTTTTCTTCGGTAGTTTTCGGAGCAGCACATGTTGAATACTCTTCAATGAAGCTCATCACTGTCTCATCCGAATCTGTTCCAAATTTGGGTGCATCTTTAATCCACAACAACATATGTATGTGAGGAGCACCTCTCGCTTGATACTCCTTTCCCCAAAAGAAATCCAAAACCTCTCCAAGGGGAGGTTTTTTTTGTTGGTAATAAAAGACATCATAGCTTCAAATCTATGATTGAAATATCTGCATACATTCACTGGATCCAAAGAATACAGTTCTCCAGGAGTTTTGAATTCTATATTTTGTATATTTGCATTTGCCTCTCGTAGAAATTGAAGTAAGTCGTCCCATGCATACTCAGCACAGCTAAGAGTGAGGAACCATGTAGGAGTTCCTAAGTTTCTTAGCATACATTTCAATTCCCCATGACGACGGTACCAATATTCGTTTGTACCACGCTGACATGCCATGAGATTGATTAGATGAGATTCCAAAATATTATCTTGCAGATTGACTTTCTCCATAAAGTCCCTCGCCGAAACATTTTGCAGATGTGCTCCACTTTTCAGTATATGGTTTACTGCATAAGAAAGCCCAGACAAGTCACTTTCATACAGTAGATGAAACAAATATGGAATGCATTGACGAAACCTTGGATCTTCAGCATATAATCTTAAAGTTCGAATTTGAAGTGGTCGATCGTCATATCGTCCACCTCGACCTGTTGGAAATAAATGTGGAAAACAACGAGCTTCCAAACTTTCTTGCCATACACTAATGGGACTTCCTTTTGCTGCTTTCATTTGAAACAACGATTCAGAAACCACCCCTTGTTGTAAATTCATTTGAAACAAGTCAATTGCATTCCCCATTACTTCTTTGGAATGCAAAGGAAGAACAGTATAATGTTCATATATTTCTTCACTTCTAGACACATCAACTTTTTCAATTTGGCCAGCTGAACAATCACTGTCTTCATCTGCAGCTGTTTCCTCTGCTCCAACACATACATGTTTGTAGTACTCATTGTTTTTGACCAAATACAACGTTGCCTTTTTGACTTTCCTAACATCCACTAAATCTTGCCAGATTTTCTTACTCTTTGTCGGAACCCCATTAACTAGAATAACCAGAGGTTCCTCTTCCACTTTCTCTACACCAATTGTATCAATATTTTTCTTGAAATCTAGAGGCAAATAAACAACTCTCCCCTTTAATCCTCTCTGTAAATCTGAAGGAGGCAATTTCCTTATCTTAGGCTCCATGCGAACAATTGCCTGAAAAGGATGGACACATTGAATCAAAATAGACTCATATGTATTTAAATCCATCAATTCAGGAGGAATGTCTACCAACTCAAGATTATTAAGACCAGCTCTAGCAGGCATTCTGTTTTGATTTAATTTAATATAACAATATTTACAAATACGCTGATCAGAACTCAAATCAAAATAATTCTCCACCCACAAATAAGTTGCAAAATCCTTCCACTCATAATTATTTATCTTTTCACTTTTTACGTATAAATCAACTAATCTAGTTTGATGCTTATAATGAGTTCGTCGACAACACACACAAGTAAAATTACTTTTCTGTACTTGAAATCTGTACATTGTCTTCCACCTTACCTTGAATTTCTGTGTCAATTTCTACACTGTCCTCTTTTTCACCAAAATAACAAATCTCAATTTCTTCACAAATCTTTTTCACATCTAATTCAGTTCCATGCAAAAGAGCACTGTTCAATTGTTTAAGCTTAAGTGCTGGACTTTTTGCATAATACAACCTTCTCACTAATTTCCTCATTTTGTCATGATGCACTGCTAACATCCTAAAATGATGAAAAACACTCTGACAGACTTTTCTAGAAAGACAAGCCAGTGAATGCCCTTGCAAACCTGTGTTTTCTCTCACTCTGCAAGGATCTAAGTCTTGCAACATCTTCACTTTCTGTTTTAGACTTTTCTTACTATATGTACGTAAGAAATTACGAAACAAATCGATTGAATCCTGTCGCACACAACAAATACTACTACACTTCCAAGTGTACACTGGACCCTTAGTACGTCTCCCTAAAACTTCATCAGTTAACACCTCTTCTGCTTCTCTAGGCACAAGTTTCTCTTTTTCAATCGGACAACCGTCTTTCACCTCATATGCTCGACCACTGGTGTCAACTGCATGCACTAAATCATTCTCCTGGAAGTAACTCTCCTCATTAAAAAATGGCTCACAACTTGAACTATGCATCCATTCTCCAGAAAAAACTTTACAAAAATTAGTCCGATTAATTACTCTTTTGCATCTACTGTTTGATTTGAAAACATCAATTGTCTTGTTAAGTGTCCTAATTCCCTATTGATTATTAAAATAAATAATTTTTTCTTAACTTCAAAAGCCTGATCAACAATCTTCTCTACACTTTTCTTTTTCTTATAAAAAGCAGCTCTCTGTTTACCTTTCCTAATGTTTTTTAACAAATGTAAAACCACCCTATTGCGAAACATTCATTTATGAATGTCCCTAAATTGATTCTGCCTTCTATTCCTATACATATTATTCTCTCCTGCTCCAGTAGTAACATTTTTGGGGGGCCTCTCCTTCCTTTTCAAATTTGCTCTCTCCTTCTCTTTATCCACATTCTGACCAACATTCTTTTTTTATCTACATATGTTCCGTAAGAAAGACTTAGTTGTCTTACCAGGAGCTTTTTTCCTGTTTTTTGAAGTATTTGTTGTAGAGGAGTACTGTAATTCCGTTGCTGTTTTTGATTTTTTCCGCTTGGCATCTTTTCTTCTCCTCTGCCTTGAGGGCATATGTCCTTACTATTGAAATCTTGATTTCAATCTGTGGTAAAGAAAAAAATAACACATTATAGACCACTATTACCAAACAACAAAGCAATGACAATAAGCAAACGATATAAACACTAGTAAATCAGAAAGAGGATGTAAGAGAAAGTATGACTTACAAATTGCTGTAAAAAAGAGAGAGAGGGAATAAATTAGAGACAGGGTGTAAGAGAATGTAAGTCAAAGAAAGAGTGTAACAGAGTGTAACACAGAGTCAGGATGTAAAAAGGGATACATCAGAGAGAGGGTGTTAGAAGGGGACAGGTGGAAAAATAGAGTAAGTCAGGAAGAGAATATAATAGAGACTAATACATTGTTAATAATCCTTGGTAAAGAAATGTTAGTGCATAAAGGAATTGTATTTTCTAAATGAGTGAGGTTTCAGTAGTGTAATCAAATGCTTATACATATGACCTATGCTCTGTTTTGTAAATGTTATTTGAAAAAAGATTTCAGGCACATGCATTGGTTTTACATTATTGACAAGGATTAGATAGTATCTGCATGATTAAAAAAATATATTAGCACTTTTCACAATCATGTTACCTGTGTTTCCTCAGATTAGTATGCAGATTGTGCAGATGAGGTGAGGCCTGTCCAGGGGTGCAAAGGAGGTGAGGCCTGTGTCCATGAGTGCAGTGGAGAGGACTGACCTCCTCTGACCCTTGGACAAGCCTTACCTCATCTGTGTACTCTGGACAGGCCTCAATGTATTGGGTATAAGTGATGGTAACTGGGTGCAGATGAGATGAGGCGTGTCCAGGGGTGTAGATAAGCTGAGGCCTGTCTAAGGATGCAGATGAGTTGAGGTCTATTCAGGGTTGCAGATGAGGTGAGGATTGTCTAGGGGTGCAGAGGAGGTGAGGTCTGTATTGAAGAGTGTAGTGGAAGAGAGGTCTGTCTAGGGGTACAAAGGAGGTGAGGCCTGTGTCTTAGAGTGCAGTGGGGGATAGGCTTCATGAAGTCTAGTCCACTGCACTCTTAGACACAGGCCTCACCACCTATGCTTCCCAGGAAAGGCCTCTCTCCCACTACAGTCTTGAACACAGGCCTCACCTCCTCTGTACCTCTGGACATGCCTCACCTCATCTGCACAATCTACTTCCTAATCTGACATAACACAGGTGACATCATTGTGAAAGGTTCAAATATATTTATTTAATCATGCAGACACTATTTATTCCTTCTCAAAAATGTAAAAGTCATTGATTTGCCCCAAAATCGTTTTTTAAATAACATTTTAGACACAGAGCACAGGCCCAATGTACAAGCATTCAGTGTCCATGAGTGCAGTGCAGAGGACTGACCTCCTCTGAACCTTGGACAAGCCTTACCTCATCTGTGTTCTCTGGACAGGCCTCAATGTATTGGGTATATTTGATGGTAACTGGGTGCAGATGAGGTGACGCGTGTCCAGGGGTGTAAATAAGCTGAGGCCTGTCTAAGGATGCAGATGAGTTAAGGTCTATTCAGGGTTGCAGATGAGGTGAGGATTGTCCAGGGGTGCAGAGGAGGTGAGGCCTGTATTGAAGAGTGTAGTGGAAGAGAGGTCTGTCCAGGGGTACAAAGGAGGTGAGGCCTGTGTCTAAGAGTGCAGTGGGGGATAGCCTTCATGAAGTCTAGTCCACTGCACTCTTAGACACAGGCCTCACCACCTATATTCCCCAGGAAAGGCCTCTCTCCCACTACAGTATTGAACACAGGCCTCACCTCCATCAGGTCTACATCGTTGGAACATTAAAATGACATACTGACCATAATTTTGTATAAATAATGTGGACGGCATTGCAGACTTACATTGGGTACATACCATATTGTGATCAGCTGCTTTAACTAGATTATTAAAAGGTACTGATTTGCAGTCTGGTAAAGTCAAATATATAAATCTTTCGGTGTCTATTGTAGTACTACTTGATAAACTACAGTTGTCGCAGTCATGCTGCCATTGATAAGAAAGGCTAAAACGATTTTTTATACCTACACCTTCATCTTCCAATACATCAAACATATACATTAAAAATTCCTGACAATCTTGCTGAATATTCTGTGAAAATTGTTTTTGACCAGAACATATGTCTAAAAGATTTCGAATTTCTGAAACACTTTCTATTTTTGCTCTATCACTGCTACATTTCTCAAACACAGAATTCAATAAACAACAGAATCTTTGATCCCGATTTTCAACAATCTGTTCTTGTAAAGTTTGAAGAAAAAAAACAACATTAACCACTACATTAGCATAGCAGTTGACACCAGAACTGTTTTCAAACTGAAATCCAACAACATCTTCAAAAGAATCCTTGTTCTTTCTGCTTACAATTACAGTTTCATCTACTTTTTGTCTTTTTGCTACTACCTCACTGCAATTATTCTCATTTCTTCTTATTCAGCCTACCACACGTTTTTCAAACAGAGGATATTGAGGCAAATGTGGAGCATACTCTCTTCTTAACCTATTGTATTCTTTAACACAATCTAGATCTGCACAAATCTTTGTTTCATCACACTCAATCATGTACAATCCTGATAAAGTTCTGACTCGTGATAATGCCACATATGCCATACCCTCTTTAAACACAGAATTTCCAATATTCACCAAAGCACTATCTACACTTAAACCTTGAGATTTATGAATTGTCACCGCATATGCCAAACAAACAGGAAACTGTTTTTTTTTTTTTTTTTTTTTTTGGGTTATAAACTTTTATTCGCCTTCAGTACACACACACAGCTCTACGCCTACAACCCTGTGGCCGGCAGCAATGTAAGTGCACATCAATACCTAACACATTGGACCAGTTAATCAAGCAGTACATCTTTATCTCAAAGTTCGGTAGCAGCAGTCTTGCTGTGACACTACTTAACCAACGCTCCAAAGGTATCGTAGCCTTCCAGCCCCGTCACCTCTTTCCTCAGAACTTGCGCTCTCAACCTCACTATGTGGACAGGGGTTGTAGTGTAGTGTGCCTGTCCGCGAACGATACCCAGTCCTATAACCACTCCTACAAACACCCCCCACAACCCCACCCCTCCCCCTTCAACCACCCCTGTGCTTGCCTCAACCTCACACCCATTGCCGTAGCGCCTCACCTCCCCGGCCACCCATTGAACACCACCCCTACCACCCGCCCCACTCCACTGTTTCCAACCCCTACCTGTTCACCCCGCCCTGCATATGGTCTATTTGTAAGTGTTCTCGAATGTCGTGTGGCCACTAGTACCCTTAAAGCCCTCGGGGACTTACCACCCATCCCACTCAGGCCCTCACAATTCACTCAATCCGACCGTGTTGTACCCCTAATCCTCAGCGCTCTCTTCCCCTTCCTGCCTCTCCTCCGTCTCCTCCCGCACTGGTTCCGCGGTATTGGCATTGGTAACATAAGTCAGATATAAGTCCCAGAAATTTTTCGGTCTACTGACAGGGGGCAGGAGCTCGCTATAGAGCTGTGTCTGGGTGCAACCGTACAGCATGTCTCTGGACCAACCTCCTTTTGTCGGGAGTGGTCCCCGCATCCAGCAACGTGCCACTGCACGTCGGGCCACAATTAGCCCCATATCCGCCAGGCGACGCATCGCCGGCGGGAGAATTCTGGAATATCCCAGCAAAGCCAACGCAGGATCAACTGGGAGCTCAGTCTCCAGTATGCGACCTAGCTCCTCAAAAACGTCTGCCCAAAATTTGTTGATGCCCGGGCAGGACCACGCCAGGTGCATGAAGTCCGCCACCAGGGCATGACAGCGCTCGCATTCCGATGACTGTCGGAGGCCATATCTATGCAGACGTTCAGGAGTGTAATACACCCTTTGCAAAAATTTGAAGTGGATGAGTCTATGCCGAGCATTAAGTGACACTTTTTTAGTGTTGTGACAGCAGTACTCCCACATTGAGTCGCTTATTTCCGCTTGCAGGTCTCGCTGCCATGCCGATCGGGCTTTAGAGGAAGGTCGTACCCCGCCGAGTTGGCCCGCCCTATACATTCGGGAGATGAGATGGCTGGAGGACTGGGTTTTAATAACATATGTCAATTCTGGCAGTTCAGGGGGCTCCTGCATGGCCGAGCCCAGCAGGGCCTGCAACGCCGCACGCACCCTGTGAAAGTGGAAACGTTGCAGCATCGAGGCTGGCGTCTGGGGAGGGACCAACTGCGTCCAGGTAATTGCCGTCCCGTCCTTGAACAGATCTCCCAACTTGAATAGGCCTAATTGACGAAGCGCGCGTATGACCCCCTTCTCTCTCAGTGGCGAGAGCCAAATTGCCCAGTCTATCGGGACAAGCGGGGAGTACAGCGTGTCATGTCCATGTCCCCTGGCCAGTGAGTGCCAGGCGTGGTTTGTCGCAGTGATGGAATCCAACGCGCCTATCCGGCGCGAAGCCGGTGCAAACACTGTAGCCGGCGGAGGGAGGGGGTCAGTGAAAAGGGTCTCCAGAATCACGTGCGGGATATTGCGATCCCCGTGCGTCCAAGTATGCAAATGTGCTGCCTGGGCGACTCTATAGTATCTTTCTAGGTCTGGGGCCCCCAAACCTCCTTGTTCATACGGGAGCATAAGCACCTGCCACTGCACTCTCGGTTGCTTGCCCCCCCACGCCAACCGCGTGAGAACCTGTGTCAGCGTCTTGAAGAATACCTTCGAGAGGGTCACCGGGATGTTATTAAATAAGAATAGAAACCGCGGAAGGACTATCATTTTTATCAGGGCTATGCGGCCCGACAGGGACAACGGTAGCTTGCACCATCTGTCCACATCATCAGACAATCTAGAACATGCCACTCCATAATTTTCCCTGACCAGAATGTCCGGGTCAGGATGCAATTGTATACCCAAGTATCGAACCGGGTCCTCCGACCACTGTAGTGGATAATCCATCGGGAACCTGCTCGTCACTGGGGTCAGCGGGAAAGCCACTGATTTCTTCCAATTCACTTTTAGTCCCGACAACGCTCCAAACTGTACCACTTCCCTTAGTACCGAGGAAAGATTGAGTTCCGGGTCTCTGATGTACAATAGGGTGTCGTCTGCATACGTGGAGATGCAGATTTTGTAAGTAGGGAAGCTGATGCCCTCGTGGCTATGGTATTCTCGCAGAGCACACGCCAGAGGTTCCGCTACTAGCGCATACAGCAATGGAGAGAGGGGGCAGCCCTGTCTGGTGCCTCTGCGGATTGCAAACGCATCTGTTACTCTGTTGCCCAGTCGAATTCTGGCCGACGGTTTATAGTACAATGCACCTATCATTTGTAAGAAGGGTTCACCCAAGCCTAGCTTCCGCAGCACTCTCGACATGAAGGGCCACTCGACAGAATCGAACGCCTTCTCCATGTCTAAAAATACTGCCAACGCCTTATTCTCAGGCTTCACATGCTGCATTGTCCCTAGCACCGTACGTATGTTATATGTGAGATTCCTAGTGGGAATGAAGCCGGCCTGTTCTGGCGCAACCAGTTCCGGGGCCAGGAGAGCGAGACGCGTCGCCAGCACCTTTGCATATAGTTTCGCATCGACATTTATCAATGAAAGGGGCCTGTATGATCCCCGTTCATTCGAGGGTTTCCCTGGTTTCAGGAGAGTGACAATGAGAGCCTCCCGCATGGATGGGGGCATACTACCTTCCAGGCATATGTCGTCAAACAGTGTCGAGAGGAGTGGTATCAACTGGTCTTTGAAGGCCTTGTAGAAACCAACAGTCAGCCCATCTGCCCCCGGGGCGCTTCCAGATCTCATGCTATCTAGGGCTTCCACTATTTTTTCGTTCTGAATAGGCATCATCAGGAATTCTCTCTGCGCATTTGACAGCTGTGGCATTTTGATAAAGCCTAAATAGTCATCGATCGCCCCTTCCATCCCTGAAGACTCGGATTCGTAAAGAGTGGAGTAGTAGTGTCGAAACTCTTCGAGTATCTGCTCGTCGTCTGTGAGGACCTCTCCCGTGCTGGAAACCAATTCCCCGACTATGAGCGGGCGTCGTTCGCTGCGAACTAGATTAGCCAGTAAGGAGCCAGGCCTCTCTCCCTCACCGTAAGTACGTGCTGTGGCATATTTACCCATGTGCTGGACCTCCCTGTCCGCTTCCGTATTATATTCTGACACAAGTTGTTTAATCCGATCTAGTGTACCCCCCCCAGGGTCAGCCTGTTGCTGCTTCTCAAGCTCTGACAGCTGTGTTTCTAGGTATTGAAGCCTCTGTCTGATAGACTTAAGAACACTGGAGTGTTTGGCCATCGCCACCCCGCGCACATACACCTTGAACGTCTCCCACAATGTTTGGAAGCTTTCCACAGAGCCCTCGTTGGTGTCAAAAAATTTTTCAATCTCGTCTGCGAGTTCGCCCCTGAACACCTCGTCAAGTAAGGAGTACGGGGGAAATTGCCACGTGAAAGGGGGTAGCCTGAGCGCTGGCAACTCAAGGATCAGGAGGAGAGGCGAATGATCAGACAGCGTGCGTGGCAGAATACGGCAATCCCTCACCCTATTTGATACGAGCTGTGTTGTGAGCCAATAATCTATTCTTGTGTGAATCTCGTGATAGGCGGAATAGTGCGTGTACCCACCTCTGGATTGGTGTCTGCTGCGCCAAACGTCTATTAAACCCAAGCGCACCATTTCAGTCTGAAGCACTGTGGCTGCACCCGACAGGCTCCTGTGAGGTCCCGCTGATCTGTCCAAGGTCGGGTCTAGGACCAGATTGAAATCTCCACCCCAGAGCATTCCAGAACATTCATACATCTTGCACCTCTGGGCTAGTGTCGAGTAAAATTCCGGGGAGTCAAAGTTAGGGCCATACACATTCACCACCATGAAATCGAGCCCCCTACCCTTGCATCTGCAGAGTACATATCTACCCTCAGCGTCGATCTCCAAGGGCGTTAATGAGAGTTTGGAGCCGGGATTAACCCAAGTGAGCGTCCCCCTTGAGTGCGTGGTGAAGCCTGACGCTATACTGCAGGCTGCCAAACCTCTGTGTGTAAGCATTTTGCTGGTCAATGGCAGGTGGGTTTCCTGTAAGAGGGCAAGGTCTATATGATGTCTACGCAAATAGCTAAGTACCTTACGTAGCTTCCTGAAGTCATTTAAGCCCCTCACATTCCAAGTCAGGACCCTCAATTGAGCCGGCTCCGGTCTCTTCAAAGACGCGTGAGCAACTGTCTCATTCCTGTCTGCCATGCTGAGTGGTAAGGTCATAATGTGATAGGCACAGGTGAACTTTGGGAGCACATGCTAGTAATCGGTTCGGCGAGGCAGCAACAGTAGCGTTTACAATAGGAGATTTCCATATAACTCGGCAAAGCACATTATCAATCAACCGTAAAGATAACTCAAATTCAAGAACACACCCCAACAATCCACCCCCCACCCACAGCTGACCCACCCCAAATCGGCCATGCAGGTCCCCATCCCACCCACCCCTCCCCAACCACAAGTCCGGATGTCCCATTAGCAAAAAGCACGTGGGCAAAGGTAGCTAGCCAATTCAGTCCCAATTGGCAAGTCACTGCTCTGGCGCCCAGAGCCCCCACCCTCCGTCGTGCACCACCAGAAATGCATCATCACACCAACCTATGCAACTGAATGGCCATTTACCCCAGCACTGCCAGGAATATCACCCTCCCACTCCTGCCACCCCAAATGCAGCCCCCTTAGACCACCCATTATCAATTCTACCATAGGACAAAACAACTATTGTGGGTGTAGACCAAAGCAAAGAGTAGACAAAGCCCGTGCCAAATCCCCATCCCCTCTTATCTGTAACACCGCATCTGCGGGGATCTTCTCCGGCACCAGGTCTCTCGAACTGCCAAGTCCCTGAGTGAAGAGTTGGAGACCATCGTCCCCCCAGGCCCTTCTCACAGAGTCACTCCTGATCGCTTGCGTGGTGCTGCTCAGCCTCTTCCTGACCTTCCGCCTGGTCTTCCGGCTTGTCTCTGGCCCACTTCTTCATGGCTTTTTGCAGCTCAGCGGGATCCGTGAAGATATGCGAATGCCCCCTCCTGTTGACCCGCAGCTTGGCCGGGTACAACATTGCGTAATCGAGACCCATGTCTCTGAGCCGTTTCTTGTGTGGCGCAAAGTGTTTGCGCGCCTCCTGCACTCGAGCCGTGAAGTCTGGAAAAATGGAGATCGCTGATCCCTCGAAGTTCAGGTCGCCCTTGGACCGAGCCAGCCGAAGCGCCGTGTCCCTGTCCCTGTAATTCAACAACTTCGCTATCAGCGGTCGAGGAGGGAGACCCGGGTTAGGCCTCGGGCCCAGCGAACGATGCGCGCGTTCGACTACAAACATCGTCGAGAACACATTGTCCCCCAGCAGTTTGGTGAGCAGGTTTTCGACGAATAGTTCCATTTTCCCGGTCTGGGTTGTCTCCGGCAGGCCAAGAATGCGGAGGTTACAGCGACGGGACCGTGCTTCCAAGTCCTCCGTTTTGTCTTGCAGTGTTCTGATCAGCGTCTCCGCCCGGCGTCTCGCTGTGTCCAATTCTGATTGTGCCTCCTCCACCTCCGTAATGCGCCGTTCCGCCATGTCTTGTCTTTCCGAGTGTTTGTCGAGTCTTTCCGCCATACGGTCCATTCTATATGACATGGCGTCCATCTTGGCCCCCAGCGCCGTTATATTCGTTTGGATGTTAAGTTCCATTGACCTGAGCATCGACTTTATCTCCGAATTCTCTTCTTGCGGTTCTTTCGCCGTCTGCTCTTCCTCCTGGTGTGTCTGAGGACTCTGCACCGGCAATCGTCTTTGTGAGAATGGGAGCTTACTCTGGGTCCTGTCTCCCTTCCCCATGGTCTCCTATGTACTGTGTTACTCGCGCTTCTGCGTGTCTGGGCCCCAGGAGCCACAAAGCTGCAAGTGCCGCCGCCCGGCCACTGAAGCGCCGCACCAGGCACACTTTTATGATGGTCCGCCGTCAGGTAGGCGTTTTGGCGCCACCCGTGCCTCAGATGGGATGAGAGAGCTGCACTTCTGTCCCCAACAAAATTCAGGATGTCCTCCAACAATGTTTATAGGCCTGGGCCACGTGGGGAGACTCCGCAGCAGTCCGCCTGTGGGTGGGGAGTGGGGGTGCCGAGCAATCTCGTGTGTCCGTGCTTCCCGGGCCCCAGAGGTAGCCCGTCCCCGAATCGGGTAGCCAGTCGGTATTCCGCTTAAGAGGCAGGGAAGGGGGTCCCCAAGTCCGTCTGCGCCCCCTACCCGCTGTCCGACGAGGCGCTCTGCTCGGGGGAAGCGATCCTTGTGCCTCCTTCTCCCACAGACCTCTGGCGCACCCGTGCACTCCCCCACCGTTACCTCACAGGCTCACTGTAGGTCACTTCTCGGCCTGGCACCGCAGACCGGCCGGCCGCCAGCCGCTATCGCCGCTTCGCCTTCTCCGACCTGGCTCCGCCCCCTTCAGGAGAACCGACAATCGCCGACTTGTCTGCCCGGCCGTGGCCGCACGTCCCTTCACGCAGCGCGGCACCTGCGCTACCGGAGGTCGCGGTCTACAGGCCCTCCCGGCGCTCCAGTGATCCGGCCCGCCGGCACCGTCAGGGCAGGCAGGATCTCTCTCAGGACGGGTCCTCCGGGTCCCAACGTGTTCCGCTATCCAGAGGGGTGCAGGGGGTGGTGAGAGGGCAAGGTTAGTGCAGGATAATTCAGGATAGAGAGAGTGGCGCCGACGGAGCCCTGGGACTAAGCGGCCATTTACCTCGGCTGCTAGCTCCGCCCCCTGACAAACAGGAAACTGTTTTCGGCGAACATATAAGTCTTTCACAAGCAAAAATCTAGCTGAACAACGACAAATTTGTTCTATTTCGTCAATGCCATCAAATTTAATTTTTAAAATTTCAATTCCATCTCTATTTTTGTAATTCACAAAATCAACAACATGACCCATTGCTCCATTTACCAGACCTCTTTCAACATTTAAATTCCTTCTCAAAATGATACGACAATTTAAACACACATTCAGAGTTTTTTCAAAACCAGCAGTTTTAGATATAGTCTTCTCTAATGAATCCAATTTTGATTTCAAATTTTCAGACAAAATAATTGTTGCTCCCATATGCTCTATTTTATCTATAGCTTCCAGTTTCACTATCTCTTCATTTTCTAACTTTAAAATTTTGTTGTTGAAGATGGAGCATTCTTTCAGAGTTGGCATCAAACATATCCCAGATTTGTTCTCGTTAATGTTCTTAAAAATATTCTCTAGAAGAATGTTTTCATTTGGATACAAATTTGAAATTAATCGTGCATGTAAAGCTTCTTTCCCATGCTCACTTACTTTTCCGATTCTTACATCTTGTAGAATATTTTTATAATCTTCATCCTTTGCCTGTCGCATATTTTGAAGTAGTTCTGCATATTTGAAATTTAACCATATATTAACGTTTCCAATGCTTCATAGGCACTTCCTGGTATCTTCATGCGTGACCATTTTAAACACTGGTTGTCCTTTCACTGGAGTCAACTGCAGTAGATCTCCAAAAACAATAATGTGTTTCCCTCCAAATAACACATCATACTCTGTTCAAAGAATTTCTTGCATTCTCAAATGCACAAAAGCAAGCATTAGATTTGAGACCATGCTTACTTCATCAATGATAAGAAGTTTCATTTTCTTCAGGACTCTGCAAACTTCGGAACACGCATCTCCAGATAGCTTGTGGTATTGCAATTTGTTATCATGCTAGACTGGTAGCATCAGTAAACGATGTAAAGTAATCCCTTTAATGTTATGAGCTGCCAGCCCAGTTGGAACGGTAACAACACAAGACAGCGGTGATTCAGTCCTTTTCTGCAGATAAGTTGCAATTGCTTTAATCAGAAAACTTTTTCCAGTTCCCGCTTCTCCACTCACGTTCAGTCGGACAGGCTTAAATGATGTACATGAGCACTCTTTTTTCTCATGACTGAATCCATGTTCTATCTGTTCTGTGACTTCGTCATATATCTGTTTCTGCTCAAGGTTTAGTTGTTTCACCAAATCTTCTAAGTTAACTACATCATCTTGAGCTTGTTCCATAGCTCTTTCCACCTCATCCATGGCAGTGGCAGATTCATTTTGGATAATTGGTCCTCCAAGTGGATCCTGACTCAATGAAGTAGATCTCTGACTGTCTTGAGAACTGTCTCTAGCAATCTCTACAGCAATTGTGGCTTCTTGCTCTATTTCTTCGTTCAACATTTGCAGATAATTTGGAAAAACAGGACATTCTATGGTATCCTTCCTTGCATTAAAAGAATCTTCGTAACAGAGAAAATCTCCAAGTAGTTCCTCTTCTGTACGCCATGGCTTAAAGAGTTGCAAAAGAGCTAAATAGTAAAATTCCCTTTTCTCTGGATTTTTGCAACTCAATTTTCGATGATTAATCAATTGGCCTTTTCTCTGCTTCACTAGACATCCTTCACACCCAATGACAGCATATATTCCATTATTGATATCTTCTCTGATGTTCCTCTTATAAATATAGTTTTGCGGAACTTCATACAAACAACTGTTCTCAAGATGACTACTTCTATTTGGATAGTATGTATCCAACATGTTTGTCTTCAAAATATCTGTACTGTTTGGTTCTTTCTCCGCCAAATACTCAATTTCTTGTACAGATTTCAAAACTCGGTTTCGTGTTGTAGCAAGACCTAGACTTGCCCAAATAATTGTTCTAGACTTGGCGTAGAGACTTGCTGATGATAACCGATCAGAACATTCATATGCTCCAATTTCGCGATGCAACAACATCTTCAGACTGAAACTGTATAATTTTTTACTTATACTCTTTTCATGTGAAATGTCCTCCCACATTTCCTTCAGTTCTGTCTTTTCTTTTTTTGTGATGTAAGACGTCACATATCAAGCCACAGCAATAGAGTTGTCAGCAACGAACTGAATATCCATGTTAGCATTCCACATGGACAAAATCACTGGGTTGTAGTCGTTGATGTACTTGGACTCTTCGTTTCTTTTTAAATTGTATGTATTTTTTGGAGATTTCCTCGTCACAGTATGTCGCAGAGAAGACATTAAATTATTTACTCTTCCTTTAGAAATCACTAGTCGTGGAAAACCGAAACGACATTTTGTGTAGAACTTGTCCTTGTTTCTGAATTTTTGACGACAGTACTTTCCACAATGATGGGATTGAAAGCGTAAAACTTGTTGCCTTAAACTGTTTTCTTCGGTAGTTTTCGGAACAGCACATGTTGAATACTCTTCAATGAAGCTCATCACTGTCTCATCCGAATCTGTTCCAAATTTGGGTGCATCTTTAATCCACAACAACATATGTATGTGAGGAGCACCTCTCGCTTGATACTCCTTTCTCCAAAAGAAATCCAAAACCTCTCCAAGGGGAGGATTTTTTTTGTTGGTAATAAAAGACATCATAGCTTCAAATCTATGATTGAAATATCTGCATACATTCACTGGATCCAAAGAACACAGTTCTCCAGGAGTTTTGAATTCTATATATTTTGTATATTTGCATTTGCCTCTCGTAGAAATTGAAGTAAGTCGTCCCATGCATACTCAGCACAGCTAA
Source organism: Lissotriton helveticus (assembly GCF_964261635.1). Classification (NCBI taxonomy): domain Eukaryota; kingdom Metazoa; phylum Chordata; class Amphibia; order Caudata; family Salamandridae; genus Lissotriton; species Lissotriton helveticus. The sequence continues at coordinate 366,421,680 of NC_136070.1, forward strand.
GAGTGAGGAACCATGTAGGAGTTCCTAAGTTTCTTAGCATACATTTCAATTCCCCATGACGACGGTACCAATACTTGTTTGTACCACGCTGACATGCCATGAGATTGATTAGATGAGATTCCAAAATATTATCTTGCAGATTGACTTTCTGCATAAAGTCCCTCGCCGAAACATTTTGCAGATGTGCTCCACTTTTCAGTATATGGTTTACTGCATAAGAAAGCCCAGACAAGTCACTTTCATACAGTAGATGAAACAAATATGGAATGCATTGACGAAACCTTGGATCTTCAGCATATAATCTTAAAGTTTGAATTTGAAGTGGTCGATCGTCATATCGTCCACCTCGACCTGTTGGAAATAAATGTGGAAAACAACGAGCTTCCAAACTTTCTTCCCATACACTAATGGGACTTCCTTTTGCTGCTTTCATTTGAAACAAGTCAATTGCATTCCCCATTACTTCTTTGGAATGCAAAGTATGAACAGTATAATGTTCATATATTTCTTCACTTCTAGACACATCAAGTTTTTCAATTTGGCCAGCTGAACAATCACTGTCTTCATCTGCAGCTGTTTCCTCTGGTCCAACACATACATGTTTGTAGTACTCATTGTTTTTGACCAAATACAACGTTGCCTTTTTGACTTTTCTAACATCCACTAAATCTTGCCAGATTTTCTTACTCTTTGTCGGAACCCCATTAACTAGAATAACCAGAGGTTCCTCTTCCACTTTCTCTACACCAATTGTATCAATATTTTTCTTGAAATCTAGAGGCAAATAAACAACTCTCCCCTTTAATCCTCTCTGTAAATCTGAAGGAGGCAATTTCCCTATCTTAGGCTCCATGCAAACAATTGCCTGAAAAGGATGGACACATTGAATCAAAAAAGACTCATATTTATTTAAATCCATCAATTCAGGAGGAATGTCTACCAACTCAAGATTATTATGAACAGCTCTAGCAGGCATTCTATTTGGATTTAATTTATTATAACAATATTTACAAATACGCTGATCAGAACTCAAATCAAAAGAATTCTCCACCCACAAATAAGTTGCAAAATCCTTCCACTCATAATTATTTATCTTTTCACTTTTTACGTATAAATCAACTAATCTAGTTTGATGCTTATAATGAGTTCGTCGACAACACACACAAGTAAAATTAGGCCTTTCACTTGATTTCACCTTAAACCTGGTAATTTCCTGGTCAAACTTTTCTGTACTTGAAATCTGTACATTGTCTTCCACATTACCTTGAATTTCTGTGTCAATTTCTACACTGTCCTTTTTTCACCAAAATAACAAATCTCAATTTCTTCACAAATCTTCTTCACATCTAATTCAGTTCCATGCAAAAGAGCACTGTTTAATTGTTTAAGATTAAGTGCTGGACTTTTTGCATAATACAACCTTCTCACTAATTTCCTCATTTTGTTATGATGCACTGCTAACATCCTAAAATGATGAAAAACACTCTGACAGACTTTTCTAGAAAGACAAGCCAGTGAATGCCCTTGCAAACCTGTGTTTTATCTCACTCTGCAAGGATCTAAGTCTTGCAACATCTTCATTTTCTGTTTTAGACTTTTCTTACTATATGTACGTAAGAAATTACGAAACAAATCAATTGAATCCTGTCGCACACTACAAATACTACTAAACTTCCAAGTGTACACTGGACCCTTAGTACGTCTCCCTAAAACTTCATCAGTTAACACCTCTTCTGCTTCTCTAGGCACAAGTTTCTCTTTTTCAATCGGACAACCGTCTTTCACCTCATATGCTCGACCACTGGTGTCAACTGCATGCACTAAATCATTCTCCTGGAAGTAACGCTCCTCATTAAAAAATGGCTCACAACTTGAACTATGCATCCATTCTCCAGAAAAAACTTTACAAAAATGAGTCCGATTAATTACTCTTTTGCATCTACTGTTTGATTTGAAAACATCAATTGTCTTGTTAAGTGTCCTAATTCTATTGATTATTAAAATAAATAATTTTTTCTTAACTTCAAAAGCCTGATCAACAATCTTCTCTACACTTTTCTTTTTCTTATAAAAAGCAGCTCTCTGTTTACCTTTCCTAATGTTTTTTAACAAATTTAAAACCACCCTATTGCGAAACATTCATTTATGAATGTCCCTAAATTGATTCTACAATACAAAATATGACCCAATCCAATGGCGAACTTCTGAATCAGTGACTGCAAGGGGGTGCCAGGAAACTCTAACTCCCTACTAGTCTCTTATCCACTTTCTAAGGAGACCACTGCACTGTTCTCCGCCTAATTTAAGAACCTGTTCTCCCAAGCAACACACAAGAACACCAAAACAGGGTGCACCAAAATGTACTTAGTCACGCACTCGTCCACTCCCAACATTGGACACCGCTCATCATAGAGCCAAAAAATGTGCGAGAAGCAAGTGACCCCTCACGGAAACACCACCATCGGGGTAACTGGTATACAATTTCCAGACAGGCCCCTGTCTCATCATCGGTGATCACTTGCTTCTCAAAGAAAAATAAGGAGAAAGGAAAGTAGTGTCCAAAACAAACAACATATAAAGTGACAAATAGTGAATTGCAGAAATTTCTGCTAGTGACAAACCCACATACAGATAATACTAACTGAGTGCATAAAAACACACACACCAGTCCCTTACCCAATTTTATTCATAGGGCGGTGAATGTGTGCTGTATTTAAAAGGCTGGTAGCTAATCATGCCTACCATAACCTGCTGCCAGTGCCAAAATTGATTCTGCCTTCTATTCCTATACATATTATTCTCTCCTGCTCCAGTAGTAACATTTTTGGGGGGCCTCTCCTTCCTTTTCAAATTTGCTCTCTCCTTCTCTTTATCCACATTCTGACCAACATTTTTTTTTATCTACATATGTTCCGTAAGAAAGACTTAGTTGTCTTACCAGGAGCTTTTTTCCTGTTTTTTGAAGTATTTGTTGTAGAGGAGTACTGTAATTCCGTTGCTGTTTTTGATTTTTTCCGCTTGGCATCTTTTCTTCTCCTTTGCCTTGAGGGCCTATTTCCTTACTATTGAAATCTTGATTTCAATCTGTGGTAAAGAAAAAAATAACACATTATAGACCACTATTACCAAACAACAAAGCAATAACAATAAGCAAACGATATAAACACTAGTAAATCAGGAAGAGGATGTAAGAGAAAGTATGACTTACATATTGCTGTAAAAAAGAGAGAGAGGGAATAAATTAGAGACAGGGTGTAAGAGAATGTAAGTCAAAGAAAGAGTGTAACAGAGTGTAACACAAAGTCAGGATGTAAAAAGGAATACGTCAGAGAGAGGGTGTTAGAAGGGGGCAGGTGGAAAAATAGAGTAAGTCAGGAAGAGAATATAATAGAGACTAATACATTGTTAATAATCCTTGGTAAAGAAATGTTAGTGCATAAAGGAATTGTATTTTCTAAATGAGTGAGGTTTCAGTAGTGTAATCAATTGCTTATACATATGACCTATGCTCTGTTTTGTAAATGTTATTTAAAAAAAGATTTCAGGCACACAAATTGGTTTTACATTATTGACAAGGTTTAGATAGTATCTGCATGATTAAAAAAAATATATTAGCACATTTCACAATCATGTTACCTGTGTTTCCTCAGATTAGTAAGCAGATTGTGCAGATGAGGCGAGGCCTGTCCAGGGGTGCAAAGGAGGTGAGGCCTGTGTCCATGAGTGCAGTGGAGAGGACTGACCTCCTCTGACCCTTGGACAAGCCTTACCTCATCTGTGTACTCTGGACAGGCCACTTTTCAGTATATGGTTTACTGCATAAGAAAGCCCAGACAAGTCACTTTCATACAGTAGATGAAACAAATATGGAATGCATTGACGAAACCTTGGATCTTCAGCATATAATCTTAAAGTTCGAATTTGAAGTGGTCGATCGTCATATCGTCCACCTCGACCTGTTGGAAATAAATGTGGAAAACAACGAGCTTCCAAACTTTCTTCCCATACACTAATGGGACTTCCTTTTGCTGCTTTCATTTGAAACAAGTCAATTGCATTCCCCATTACTTCTTTGGAATGCAAAGGATGAACAGTATAATGTTCATATATTTCTTCACTTCTAGACACATCAACTTTTTCAATTTGGCCAGCTGAACAATCACTGTCTTCACCTGCAGCTGTTTCCTCTGGTCCAACACATACATGTTTGTAGTACTCATTGTTTTTGACCAAATACAACGTTGCCTTTTTGACTTTCCTAACATCCACTAAATCTTGCCAGATTTTCTTACTCTTTGTCGGAACCCCATTAACTAGAATAACCAGAGGTTCCTCTTCCACTTTCTCTACACCAATTGTATCAATATTTTTCTTGAAATCTAGAGGCAAATAAACAACTCTCCCCTTTAATCCTCTCTGTAAATCTGAAGGAGGCAATTTCCCTATCTTAGGCTCCATGCGAACAATTGCCTGAAAAGGATGGACACATTGAATCAAAATAGACTCATATTTATTTAAATCCATCAATTCAGGAGGAATGTCTACCAACTCAAGATTATTATGAACAGCTCTAGCAGGCATTCTATTTGGATTTAATTTATTATAACAATATTTACAAATACGCTGATCAGAACTCAAATCAAAAGAATTCTCCACCCACAAATAAGTTGCAAAATCCTTCCACTCATAATTATTTATCTTTTCACTTTTTACGTATAAATCAACTAATCTAGTTTGATGCTTATAATGAGTTCGTCGACAACACACACAAGTAAAATTAGGCCTTTCACTTGATTTCACCTTAAACCTGGTAATTTCCTGGTCAAACTTTTCTGTACTTGAAATCTGTACATTGTCTTCCACATTACCTTGAATTTCTGTGTCAATTTCTACACTGTCCTTTTTTCACCAAAATAACAAATCTCAATTTCTTCACAAATCTTCTTCACATCTAATTCAGTTCCCTGCAAAAGAGCACTGTTTAATTGTTTAAGCTTAAGTGCTGGACTTTTTGCATAATACAACCTTCTCACTAATTTCCTCATTTTGTTATGATGCACTGCTAACATCCTAAAATGATGAAAAACACTCTGACAGACTTTACTAGAAAGACAAGCCAGTGAATGCCCTTGCAAACCTGTGTTTTATCTCACTCTGCAAGGATCTAAGTCTTGCAACATCTTCATTTTCTGTTTTAGACTTTTCTTACTATATGTGCGTAAGAAATTACGAAACAAATCAATTGAATCCTGTCGCACACTACAAATACTACTAAACTTCCAAGTGTACACTGGACCCTTAGTACGTCTCCCTAAAACTTCATCAGTTAACACCTCTTCTGCTTCTCTAGGCACAAGTTTCTCTTTTTCAATCAGACAACCGTCTTTCACCTCATATGCTCGACCACTGGTGTCAACTGCATGCACTAAATCATTCTCCTGGAAGTAACGCTCCTCATTAAAAAATGGCTCACAACTTGAACTATGCATCCATTCTCCAGAAAAAACTTTACAAAAATGAGTCCGATTAATTACTCTTTTGCATCTACTGTTTGATTTGAAAACATCAATTGTCTTGTTAAGTGTCCTAATTCTATTGATTATTAAAATAAATAATTTTTTCTTAACTTCAAAAGCCTGATCAACAATCTTCTCTACACTTTTCTTTTTCTTATAAAAAGCAGCTCTCTGTTTACCTTTCCTAATGTTTTTTAACAAATTTAAAACCACCCTATTGCGAAACATTCATTTATGAATGTCCCTAAATTGATTCTACAATACAAAATATGACCCAATCCAATGGCGAACTTCTGAATCAGTGACTGCAAGGGGGTGCTAGGAAACTCTAACTCCCCACTAGTCTCTTATCCACTTTCTAAGGAGACCACTGCACTGTCCTCCGCCTAATTTAAGAACCTGTTCTCCCAAGCAACACACAAGAACACCAAAACAGGGTGCACCAAAATGTACTTAGTCACGCACTCGTCCACTCCCAACATTGGACACCGCTCATCATAGAGCCAAAAAATATGCGAGAAGCAAGTGACCCCTCACGGAAACACCACCATCGGGGTAACTGGTATACAATTTCCAGACAGGCCCCTGTCTCATCATCGGTGATCACTTGCTTCTCAAAGAAAAATAAGGAGAAAGGAAAGTAGTGTCCAAAACAAACAACATATAAAGTGACAAATAGTGAATTGCAGAACTTTCTGCTAGTGACAAACCCACATACAGATAATACTAACTGAGTGCATAAAAACACACACACCAGTCCCTTACCCAATTTTATTCATAGGGCGGTGAATGTGTGCTGTATTAAAAAGGCTGGTAGCTAATCATGCCTACCATAACCTGCTGCCAGTGCCAAAATTGATTCTGCCTTCTATTCCTATACATATTATTCTCTCCTGCTCCAGTAGTAACATTTTTGGGGGGCCTCTCCTTCCTTTTCAAATTTGCTCTATCCTTCTCTTTATCCACATTCTGACCAACATTTTTTTTTTATCTACATATGTTCCGTAAGAAAGACTTAGTTGTCTTACCAGGAGCTTTTTTCCTGTTTTTTGAAGTATTTGTTGTAGAGGAGTACTGTAATTCCGTTGCTGTTTTTGATTTTTTTCCGCTTGGCATCTTTTCTTCTCCTTTGCCTTGAGGGCCTATTTCCTTACTATTGAAATCTTGATTTCAATCTGTGGTAAAGAAATAAATAACTCATTATAGACCACTATTACCAAACAACAAAGCAATGACAATAAGCAAACGATATAAACACTTGTAAATCAGGAAGAGGATGTAAGAGAAAGTATGACTTAAATATTGCTGTAAAAAAGAGAGAGAGGGAATAAATTAGAGACAGGGTGTAAGAGAATGTAAGTCAAAGAAAGAGTGTAACAGAGTGTAACACAGAGTCAGGATGTAAAAAGGAATAAGTCAGAGAGAGGGTGTTAGAAGGGGACAGGTGGAAAAGTAGAGTAAGTCAGGTAGAGAATATAATAGAGACTAATACATTGTTAATAATCCTTGGTAAAGAAATGTTAGTGCATAAAGATATTGTATTTTCTAAATGAGTGAGGTTTCAGTAGTGTAATCAAATGCTTATACATATGACCTATGCTCTGTTTTGTAAATGTTATTTAAAAAAAGATTTCAGGCACACGAATTGGTTTTACATTATTGACAAGGATTAGATAGTAGCTGCATGATTAAAAAAAAATATTAGCACATTTCACAATCATGTTACCTGTGTTTCCTCAGATTAGTAAGCAGATTGTGCAGATGAGGCGAGGCCTGTCCAGGGGTGCAAAGGAGGTGAGGCCTGTGTCCATGAGTGCAGTGAAGAGGACTGACCTCCTCTGACCCTTGGACAAGCCTTACCTCATCTGTGGCCTCAATGTATTGGGTATAATTGATGGTAACTGGGTGCAGATGAGGTGACGCGTGTCCAGGGGTGTAAATAAGCTGAGGCCTGTCCAAGGATGCAGATGAGTTGAGGTCTATTCAGGGTTGCAGATGAGGTGAGGATTGTCCAGGGGTGCAGAGGAGGTGAGGCCTGTATTGAAGAGTGTAGTGGAAGAGAGGTCTGTCCAGGGGTACAAAGGAGGTGAGGCCTGTGTCTAAGAGTGCAGTGGGGGATAGGCTTCATGAAGTCTAGTCCACTGCACTCTTAGACACAGGCCTCACCACCTATGCACCCCAGGAAAGGCCTCTCTCCCACTACAGTCTTGAACACAGGCCTCACCTCCTCTGTACCTCTGGACATGCCTCACCTCATCTGCACAATCTACTTCCTAATCTGAGGTAACACAGGTGACATCATTGTGAAAGGTTCAAATATATTTATTTAATCATGCAGACACTATTTATTCCTTCTCAAAAATCTAAAAGCCATTGATTTGCCCCAAAATAGTTTTTTTAAATAACATTTTAGACACAGAGCGCAGGTCCTATGTACAAGCATTCAGTGTCCATGAGTGCAGTGGAGAGGACTGACCTCCTCTGACCCTTGGACAAGCCTTACCTCATCTGTGTCCTCTGGACATGCCTCAATGTATTGGGTATAATTGATGGTAAATGGGTGCAGATCAGGTGACGCGTGTCCAGGGGTGTAGATAACCTGAGGCCTGTCTATGGATGCAGATGAGTTGAGGTCTATTCAGGGTTGCAGATGAGGTGAGGATTGTCCAGGGGTGCAGAGGAGGTGAGGCCTGTATTGAAGAGTGTAGTGGAATAGAGGTCTGTCTAAGGGTACAAAGGAGGTGAGGCCTGTGTCTAAGAGTGCAGTGGAGGATAGGCTTCATGAAGTCTATTCCACTGCACTCTTAGACACAGGCCTCACCACCTATGCTTCCCAGGAAAGGCCCCTCTCCCACTACAGTCTTGAACACAGGCCTCACCTCCTCTGTACCTCTGGACATGCCTCACCTCATCTGCACAATCTACTTCCTAATCTGAGGTAACACAGGTGACATCATTGTGAAAGGTTCAAATATATTTATTTAATCATGCAGACACTATTTATTCCTACTCAAAAATCTAAAAGCCATTGATTTGCCCCAAAATCGTTTTTCAAATAACATTTTAGAAGCAGAGCGCAGGTCCTATGTACAAGCATTCAATTTCACTACTGAAACCTCACTATTTCACAAAATACAAATCCTCTATCTTGCAAATGTTGATACCAAGCATTATCAAAAAAAATGACACAAACCAACAGCAAATAAGCTCAATGTGCTTCCTAGTATGAGGTAACACAGGTGACATCATTGTAAAAGGTTCAAATTTATTTCTTTAATCATGCAGACACCATTTATTCCTTCTCAAAAATGTAAAAGCCATTCATTTTCCCCAAAATCGTTTTTCACATCACATTTAAGAAACACAGCACAGGTCCTATGTACAAGTATTCAATTTCACTACTGAAACCTCACTATTTCACAAAATACAAATCCTCTATCTTGCAAATGTTGATACCAAGCATTATCAAAAAACATGACACAAACCAACAGCAAAGAAACTCAATGTGCTTCCTAATCTGAGGTAACACAGGTGACATCATTGTGAAAGGTTCAAATATATTTATTTAATCATGCAGACACTATTTATTCCTTCTCAAAAATCTAAAAGCCATTGATTTGCCCCAAAATTGTTTTTTAAATAACATTTTAGAAACAGAGCGCAGGTCCTATGTACAAGCATTCAATTTTACTACTGAAACCTCACTATTTCACAAAATACAAATCCTCTATCTTGCAAATGTTGATACCAAGCATTATCAAAAAACATGACATAAACCAACAGCAAAGAAGCTCAATGTGCTTCCTAATCTGAGGTAACACAGGTGACATCATTGTGAAAGGTTCAAATATATTTATTTAATTATGCAGACACTATTTATTCCTTCTCAAAAATCTAAAAGCCATTGATTTGCCCCAAAATCGTTTTTTAAATAACATTTTAGAAACAGAGCGCAGGTCCTATGTACAAGCATTCAATTTCTCTACTGAAACCTCACTATTTCACAGAATACAAATCCTCTATCTTGCAAATGTTGATACCAACCATTATCAAAAAATGTGACACAAACCAACAGCAAAGAAGCTCAATGTGCTTCCTACTCTGAGTCAACACAGGTAACACCATTGTGAAAGGGTCAAATTTATTTCTTTAAGCATGCAGACACTATTTATTCCTTCTCAAAAATGTAAAAGCCATTAATTTTCCCCAAAATCGTTTTTCACATCACATTTAAGAAACACAGCACAGGTCCTATGTACAAGCATTCCATGTCACTACTGAAACTTCACAATTTTACAAAATACAATTCCTCTATGCAGTAAAAACTTTTTACCAAGCATTTTCAAAAAACATGACACAAAGCTACATTAAAAAACCCCAATTTGCTTCCAAATCTTCTCCATAGAGTATACAAGTCTCTATCTATATTAAATGAATCATTACTCACCTTTACAAATGCGTTGGGAGATTGAGAACAGTGTCAGACACACACACCAATATTTCTTTAGCAGAGCAAAAGGTATGTACTCCAGCCACTGCAACCATGAATGGCTCAGAAAACCTCTAATTCTACACACATATTTCTCATGGTAACCAATCAAAACTCTTCCCTCTCTATTTTCAAACCAACACCCTTCCCCCCTCAGCCCTTTCTACCTGTTACCATAGCAACTCCCTCCTCACTGAGCTCTCATGTTTAAAAGTTTATTCTACAATGTTGCAAATGAACTTAGCAAGGATGTTTGACCTCTCAATACACCAGCTTATCCGGTGCAATGTTTCTTTAAATTACTTTTTCTCAACCATTCAAATTACTTTTTTCACAAAACAGAACCATGCACCCTAACTTTCAGTTTTCAACTATCTGAATCCACCAATCATTGCTTCTGATGCAAGAGCACTGAAACTCCACAGTTTTTTTTTGCAAACTCCTACTGTTCCAACTGCCATTTCATTCCCACACTTCATCTGACTGCACCAGAACCTCCTCTTACCATGTATTCTGTCTGGATTATTGGACATAGCTACATCCACTGGGCTCAAAGGTATGCAGCTACCAGAAATTTTCACAACCTTGATTTACCAAATGTGGACATCAAATGGATTGGCCAGAGAGGATTGAGATGTCATCAATTGATACCATTGGTGAAAACCTTTTTGCATCTGCCACACCCTCACCTCATAATCGTCGTACTTTTTCTAATTCCACACTGGATGTCGGACCTTCCCTTAGGCCCGAGGAACATATGGCCTTGCATACTCTCCCTTGTTTTTCGCCTGAGAGTTTTAACCAACTGGCCCAACGTATTAAGTCTGATTCTCCGGTAGATCCGTTGAGACCAGCTCTTTTTAGGGACCCGTTGTCTATCGATTTTTTGCCGGTGCGCTCCCTGATCAACCTTTCGCTTTCTACTGGTATGGTTCCTGTTAATTGGAAACATGCGGTGGTTACGCCCATTTTGAAGAAGCCGGGACTAGATCCTCTTAAACCAGAGAACCACCGCCCGATATCGCTTCTCCCGTGGCCGGCGAAAGTCGTGGAGGCACATGTGAACAGAGTCCTTTCTGACCACCTTCTGCGGGCAAACATCTTAGACCCTGCGCAGAATGGCTTCCGTGCTGACCACAGCACGGAGACAGCTCTTCTTTACATGGTGGAAAATCTGCGCATGGTGTTAGATTCGGGTCAAACTGCGGCGCTAGTTTTATTAGATCTTAGCGCCGCCTTTGACACCGTCTCTCATAATATTCTTCTCCAGCGCCTGGAAGAAGCTGGTATCACAGGGACTGCCCTTAATTGGTTCTGTTCCTTTCTTGCCAATCGTACTTTTTGCGTAGCCATTCCACCTCATCAGTCCAAATTCCATCCGCTGGACCAGGGGGTCCCCCAGGCGTCCTCGCTGAGCCCCACGTTATTCAATCTGTACGTGAGGCCGCTGGCTGATGTCGTCAGACAGTGGGGCCTGACTATGGTCTCATATGCCGACGACACTCAGCTGGCGGTCACGCTCAGCGGGGACTCTGATTTGGATGCCCCTAGGTTCCAGAATGGGCTGAGAGCGCTTGCCAGCTGGATGAATTCCAACCATCTCCAGTTGAACGCAAAAAAAACTGAGATCATGGTCATCGGCAAGAAATCGGAACTATGTCACATCACTACAGTGTGCAGGCACCCTTTCCTGCTGAAAAACGAGCACTGGTAAGGGCAAAATCGCCGTTTTCCCGCCAACTTCATTCCCCTCTCCCTGACTGGGACACGCCCACTTCGAGGCCACGCCTCTTGCATTGCTCCCTCCCTACAAATATGTGCATGTTCCGGAAGCGCAGCGGGCGCGACGATTGCGCGCCGAAGGCGCGCATAAGGCAAGCTCGTCTGTGCTCGTCCGTGCCGAGACCGGGTCAAGGGCCAGAACCCCTGATCAATCCCCGCGACTGGCTCCCCACATCTACCCCAAATCCACATTGATGGCACTGCGCACGCCTAACACCGACTGCGCTCAATATAATCCACACCTATGGTCAGATACCACAAAATTTACATGTCCTCACTGCAACGTTAAGCTATAGATAACGAATGAAAAAATCAAAACGCATGCTGTCACTGCATCTATGTCTTCCGACATCACCGCTGCACTAATCAATGCACAATCCCTTGTCAAGCACCGGCAAGAAATACACGATCTTATTATCAACAACAACCTTGAGTGTCTCTTTCTCACGGAGACATGGACGGATGGAGCATCCGATCCTGACATGGCAGTTGCGACCCCCCCAGCCTATAACGCCTATCGCCTAGATAGAGTGGGGCAGCGCGGAGGAGGACTAGCCATCATCGCCCGCGACCACATAACGGTCAGAATATCTCACATCCACTCCACCTCCTGCGAAGCCATTCTTTTCGATCTTAAACTCACCCCATCGTTTCATTTCAAAGGCATCCTCCTATATCGACCACCAGGCTCTCGCACCAACTTTCTAGCAAATCTGGGTGCAATACTAGAAGCTCCATCGCTGGAAGACTCATTTACATTATTGGGCGACTTGAACTTCCATCTTGAGAATGCATCTGACAAAGACACCCATTCCTTGATATCAGACATGCACACCATGAGTCTCCGGCAACTGGTAACCACCCCCACCCATATAGCCGGTCACACGTTAGACGGCATCTTTACTAATATGCAAGGCGTTAATATAATAGATACCTTACCAACTAAAAAACTCTCTAGAAATAGAGCAACGCCATCAGCCCCATGGTTTACAGAGGAGCTCCGTATTAAGAGGCAATTCTGTAGAAACAGGGAGAGACACTGGCGCAGATCCTACAGCGCTGAAAGCAAGACCAGCTATAAGGAAGCACTCATACAATACAAAGCCCTTATTGTCGAGACAAAAAAATCCTATTTCACTGAACAAATCAATTCTGCTAAAAACTCAAGTAAAAAACTTTTTGAGATAACTAAGGTCTTAGCGGGAAATGCACCGGACCTGAATCCTCCACAATCCCAAGTCTTTTGTGATTCTCTGGCTGATTTCTTTTTCACAAAGGTGAATGATATATATCAAGCATTCTCCACAAAAACAGTAATCAGCCCCCCCACATCTAACAACGGGACCAACAATATCGAACTTTCTCAGTTCTTAGACCTTGGAGAAACACAAATCAAGGAATTAACGGCCACAATTAAATCAGGCTCAGCATTAGATCCTTGTCCTCTAAAAGTCATTTGTCCGATCATGGACTATCTCTCCCCTGACATTGTATCAATCTGCAACACAATGTTCAGAACTGGGATATACCCAGACTCCCTTAAAAACACCTTGGTCAAACCCCTACTTAAGACAGCTAATCTGGACAAGGACCAACCAAAAAACTACCGCCCCATAGCCAGTCTCCCCTTTTTAGCCAAGGTAGTGGAAAAGGCTATGAACTCACAACTTTCAGAGTTCATAGAAAAACATCAACTACTGGACAACACCCAATTTGGTTTCCGCAAGTTCCACAGAACCGAAACTGCCTTAATAAAAGCTACAGAGGACATAAGAGTGATCCGGGACCAGGGAGGTACAGCAATACTCGTACTGCTTGATCTGTCGGCGGCCTTCGACACGGTCGACCATGCCGAAAACCTGGGTATCCGCCACATGGCTAGAAATCTGCTTTCCTCCTTCCTGGCCGGTAGATCACAGGTGGTCACACTGGGGCCCTTCCAGTCGCACAAGCTGTCACTACCGTGTGGGGTTCCCCAAGGCTCATCCCTCAGTCCGACACTATTCAATATCTACGTGTCGGACCTGGCCTCTGTCATCAAGGCCTATGGGATGAGCCTTACCTCATACGCGGATGACACCCAGCTTGTGTTGGCCATCAATGGGAATGGAGACAAGGTAGCTGAAAACTTCCAAGAGGGCATGCGGGCGATCGGTGAGTGGATGGCCTCTAACTGCCTAAAGTTAAATGCTGAAAAAACGGAGGTCATCATATTTGGACATCTCTCCCCCGGATGGTCAAACACCTGGTGGCCCCCTACGCACGGAACACCACCTACACCAGCCATCACCGTCAGAAATCTGGGGGTAATTTTTGACGATAAATTAAATTTCATGGCCCACTCAAATAAAATAGCAGCAACAGCCCATCACAAACTCAGGCTGATCAAGAAAATCATGCAGTTTCTACCAACCTCAGCAGGTAAGACGCTGGTAAGCGCCCTCGTGCTGTCATCTCTTGACTACTGTAACGGCTTATTCATCAACGCCCAAGCAAGAGTGACCAGCAAAATGCAGACCATCCAGAATGCTGCAGCCCGTCTCCTGTCTGGAATCCCAAAGTTCTCACCAATCTCTGAGACTATAAGGGACCTGCATTGGCTCAAGATTCGAAACAGGATCAAGTTTAAAGCGCTGTGCATACTCTATAAAGCATTGCACAACTGTGGTCCACATTTCCTGAAATCCCATCTCAGATACCAGTCCTCCATAAGATCGCTCCGATCTAACAACCTTAAAATACTACAAATACCACGAACAAAAACAGTTAACTGGGGCGATAGACGCTTCCTTGTGGCAGCTCCCAGGTTATGGAATTCCCTGCCAGCTTCCATCAAAGACAGCCCATCCCTGATGCATTTCCGCAGAAAGATAAAGACCTGGCTGTTTGATCAAGAATAGTTACCGGCCTAACCTCGGGAATACATTCAAAGTTTCTATCGCCGAGACGCCTACGGGCAATTGTACACGCTGTATAAATCTAAAAAATAAATAAATAAATAAATGGGGTGACATTTGGTGGCCTCCGGAATTGGGACCTACCCCGACTCCGGCAATGGAGACAAAAAATCTTGGAGTGTGGCTAGATCCCGCCCATAGCTTTGTCTCCCATACCAAGAGAACGGCCGCCTGTTGTTTTGGGATTCTGCGAGGACTCAGACCAGCCTTGAAGTTTTTCGATGCAGCAACCAGGCACCTGGTGTTGCAGGCAACGGTGATCTCTCGGCTGGACTATGCCAGTTCCCTTTTGGTAGGGGTGAACCAAGCTGAAATTACACGTCTGCAACGGGTGCAGAACGCGGCAGCCAGAGCTGTGGTTGGTCTGCCCAGGTTTTGCTCCGCTGTCAATACTCTGAAGTCTCTGCATTGGCTTCCTGTCAAGCAGAGGATTCAGTTTAAAGTGCTCTGTTTGTCCTATAAAATCTTTAAGGGTTCGTCGGCTCCGATTCTTACGAATCTCTTGACGCCTTGTGTCCCTGCCCGCTCCTTGAGGTCCTTAGGCCAGGATCTCGCAGTTGTCCCTCGGTTCAAGCTTAGCCGAGCTGGAGGCCGTTCATTTCGAGTTCGGGCTGCTGCCCTTTGGAATTCCCTTCCTTTAGCGATACGCGCGTCTGATAATCTCTTTTTATTTCGTAGGGCCATCAAGACTTTTTTGTTTTCTTAAATCTGTTCCTTTTTAGTCCGCTGTCTGTTTAGTTGTGTTGTGTTGGTTACCTTGTCAGGCGCCAGGACGCCCCTTTGCTGGGGCAGCTGAGCGCCGAATAAATGTCCATAACATAACATAACATAACATAATTCTGCACTGTGGTGGAAATGACTTAGGCACTTTGACTGGGGTAGGTCTGGAAATGATTTTAAAGGACACCTTTGAGCAATTGATGGCACTTTTTCCTCAAACTGCCTTGGTATTTTCCAATATATGCCAAAGACAGAAATGGAAGTGGTCCAACCAATTTTGTCCACAATTTGAGAAAGCAAGGAAACATGTGAATAAATCTGTTTCTGCTTACATGAGAGACTATGGAATGGGTTCAATATACAACAATAACTTGCGTTACAACATGCAAGATATCTACAGAGGAGATGGTGTGCACTTCTCAGATGAGGGGAATAGAATATTCCTCCTGAATTTAAGACTGTGCATTGGAACCTACTTGTAGGTACCTAAATAAGCCACAGAACCCAAAAGCTCTTTTCAGGGCTACCCTACCTCTGATCACTCCAAATGATTATTTTACTCTAACTTTTTTCACTGTTTTTCACCAAAGTACGCTCCCCGGTACGCGTACCGGACGCTCCCCTATATGGGCCTCCTAAGCCCCCCTCAGAAAACCTAGGGGGTCAGGGGGTGTCTACCGTGCCCCCTTTTACCCATTCCCAACGTTGTTTGTCCCCCATCTTGTGTCTCAAATCTACCGAAACACAAGATGGAGGACTCCCGTAGCGCTGCCGGTACGCGTACCGGGGCGCGCACCGGGAAGCGCTCCCAAACATTTTTAAAAGTTAATTTACATAAAAACCACTGGAGACACTTTCACCAAATATAGAATAGGCCCTACTACATACCAGTCCCTACCATTTTCCCAAATTTGGTGGAATTCCATTGAGCCATTTGAGCTGTAGCACTGTCTAAATATCCTGAGGTAAATTACATGACAAAAACACATATGAAGTGTTAGAATTTACAACCAATTAAAATGTTCCTTTCATTTTCTACTTTTTTTTCCTGACATTTGATTGGTTATGTACATGAATATAAATGAAAAATGAGAGGGAAACACGGCCATTTTGACTACAACTACCTGAGGTACATCTTTAAAGAATTTTCCCCATTTATCTTCATCACCTTTTAATAAGGTAAGTTGTTAATTTGTAAGGGGCACTTTAAGTTAATTTGTAAAGACTTTTTCTGATAGTTATTTACTGTCCCTCTGTTATAGTTATAGATTGAGATAGGTTTCACTGTTATAGTTATAGATTGAGTTATGCTTCTCTGGTATAATTATTAAATTACTTAGGCTTCTTCACATACACTTTATTGATATTTCTACTTCCTGCCTGATACCATACACTGCCCAAAGATAACTTCACTGTTAAAAACTCAGAAGTACCTGTCTAAACTGAAACCCAACACCGCCCTAACTCTACTGATATATTTATTTTTAATGCAATTTACAGCAAGAAAATGGAAGGAGAACCAAACAAAATTAATATTTCTTTCGAAATTGTTCTGGAGAACAATCCTGAGGAAGACTTTGACTTTATGGATCAGTCTCTGGACGAAGAGTTAGTTAATTGTGTGGAAGAAATGGAATCATGGACTGAAAATGAGGACATTCCTGACGATATAATGTTGGAAGTACTTTTAAATTTTGAAAAATCACAGCAATAAATTTTTATTTAATAATTCAAAATTGTTCGAGACATTATTCTTTTTTATATGTAATTCAAGAAATAGTACCAAAATGAATATAATATAAAGTGAGACTTATAGTATACTGTGCAACTTTTTTGTGTTACATAGTAATTTTGCTCATAGTTACTTCCTTTCTCCCACTATATTATCTCCAATGTGTATTTGACATCTCTTTTTCATCTCCTGCCTCCATGTTGTTTCTGCTTTCCTGACAGACTATGGTATGGATTCCATATACCACAATATCTTCTGTAACAACATGCAAATTATCTACAGAGGAGACGGTGTACATTGAATTTAAGACTCTGTATTGGTACCTACATGCTGGTACTTAAATCACCCACACAACACAACAACTCTATGCAAAGCTACCCTACCTCTAAGCACTTTAAATTATTATTTTACTGTTTCACTGGGTTTTCCCCTTGGTACGCTCCCTGGTACGCTCTCTGGTGCGCGTACCGGGCGCTCCGGCCGCGAAAATCGAAAACATTTAGTTGTTTTTTTGCCCTGCGGGGCCCTTTTATGGCCCCCACATCAAACCTAGGGTGTCAGGGGGGGTGTACCCTGCCCTTGCCACCTCTTGTGTCTCGATCCTACCGAGACACAAGATGGCGGCCGCTCCGGACTGTTTGGAATGTTGACAGACACCCGAGAGCCAATCAGCTTTCCGCGCGCGAACTCGCGTTATGCGCCGGGTGCGCTCCCCGGTGCGCGTACCGGGGCGCGCTTATAGATATATATATTTTTTTTTGAACCTAAATTACTCAAAATCCTCTGGAGCACATATCTTGAGACATAGCAAAGGCACATCGGGCTACCAGTCCCTACAATTTTGCCAAGTTTCGTGGGAATCCATTCAGCCGTTCGGGCTAAAAGTGAGTCCAACCGCCCTATGGAAATTAACATGGGGAAAACACGTTTTGGGACCCCCCTTTTATCTCGGCCCCCGCTTAACGAATCCCCTTCAAATTGAGAAATTCGCGAAAATTCGTCCACCGGCGCCAAAGTTATTCCCAATAGAATGTTGCGGATTTCCTATGGAAACTAGGTCCTAACTTTAACTACCTACTGGCGAATGCCAGTAGGTAATATATATATATATATATATATATATATATATATATATATATATATATATATATATTACCTACTGGTAGGTAATATATATATATATATATTTATATATATATATATATATATATATATATATATATATATATTACATACTGGCGATATATAGTTAGGACCTAGTTACCATAGGAAATCCCCAACATTCTATTGGGAATAACTTAGGCGCCGATTGAGGGATCTGCCTGTAATTTTCCTTAAATTTGCCTCTCTGCGCTCCGCTCCTTCCCTGAAAGTTTCAAGAAAAAAGGCGGATCCCAAAACGTGTTTTCCCCATGTTAATTTCCATAGGGACATTCTGACAAGGCTACAGCTCGAACAGCTGAACGGAATTACACCATATTTGGCAAAATGGTAGGGACTGGTATGCAGCAGTGCCTTTTGTATGTTTGGTGTAAATCCCTCCAGTAGTTCTTGAGAAAATTGAATTTGAAATTTTTCAAATGGCATTTTCTTTGGGACTTTTAGACACGGCTACAGCCCGAACGGCTGAACGGAATTACACCAAACTTGGTAAAATGGTAGGGGCAGGTATGCAGTAGTGCCTTTTCTATATTTGGTGAAAATCCCTCCAGTAGTTGTTGAGAAAATAGAATTTGAGGAAATTATATATCTATATGTGCTCACCGTACGCGCACCGTACGCGTACGGTACGCGTACCGTACGCGTACGTGCGCGTACCCTTACGTGCGCGAGCGAGTTTCTGATTGGCTGGCAGTCGACTGTCAACATTCCAAACTGTCCAAACCAGGAAGTGTTGGCCACCATCTTGTTTTTCAGGAGAACTGAGGCGCAAGAGAGCCCAAAACAAGAGTGGAAAACACGAAAAGGGGGCAGGGTAGAGACCCCCAACCCTCTAGCCCTTCTCAGGGGGTCCCAAAAGGACCCCCAAGGGCAAAAAAAAAAAAAGAAAAATTCTAAAAAAATCGCGGGGTACGCAATTTATTGAAAAAAAATATAGGTTTCACGCCTGATATAGTTAGGAATTAGCATTTAAAAAACCTTGCAAATTCACTGAAAAAAACCATAGGTTTCAAGCCTTATATAGTTAGGAATTAGCATTTAAAAAACCTTGCAAATTCACTTAAAAAAACATAGGTTTCAGGCCTTATATAGTTAGCAATTAGCATTTTAAAAACCTTGCAAATTCACTTAAAAAACCATAGGTTTCAGGCCTTATATAGTTAGGAATTAGCATTTAAAAAACCATTGAAATTGCTCCTATATAGTTAGTTGTACTAACTATATTTCGCGCACCCGCAATCCACTGCTGATGATGTCACATATTACATCATTCATGACATGGTCAGTGACATCACTGATGACATCACTGATGACATCTCAAATGACATCACTGATGTGATTTGAAAAAGTAGTGTGATTTGAAAAATAGACTGGATTTTACTTGGATAGGGGAAAACTTGGTATATTCACCTAAATGCAATAGAGTAATAAATGTATATAGTCTTTGCACCATGTAGCAGTGTGTTGTGCTGTACTAATTTACCCAACTGTTTGATAATGGAAAACCACCCTTTACCTCATCCACTGATCTGACAATATGGCAACACTTTGAAAACGCGTTACTGGAAGAAATAGACAGCAAGAATATGCTTTCAGCATAGGTCCCCACCATGGGTTTCATTCAGTCACTTAAGGCTGTTTGCATCTCAGTAGCGGAAGGTGCTCCTGAACCTGCATGGTGCTCGACCCCTCCAGTACTGCAGCACCTGCCTCCCAGACACTGACAAGCAGCTCTTTCACAGCTCATAAAGGGCAGAAAGAGTAAGTGTTGCCTGCTTTAGAAAGGTATAAATGTGCCTGGGGAAATAAATGTGGCAAATTGGGCATCCGTAATGCCTCCGTATGGACAGAGGGAGAACAACCCCAATCGCCAACCACATTTGCAAAATGCATGGTTTGCCTCTCTACTGGGAAGAAGGGAACCCCCTTCCCTTGACCTTCCAATGTGTGAAGCCTAGGAGAGGGCCCTCTGCCTGGGCACCACAGCTATGGTGTAGCGCTGTAAGGTCCAGAGGGTGGAGCCCTTTCCACTCATGGTTGCACGACCGAAGGACTGGTGTGAATACGAGGGTCCACACATGCCGGGAATTTCACTAATGGACCACACTATGGTTACAAACATATTATGATATTAGTACATCAGGAGGAAAATTTGATGGATTGCATAAATGGAACTTGTATCTGACTGTTGAAATAATGTCTTTTCTCATAACATATACTTTTTTGATCATCAATAAGAACATTAGAAGACTGACGTGAATTTTGTGTCACAATATTATAACGAAGCCCTGAAGAAGTCCCGAGTGGGATGAAACGTGTTGGCAGCAAGCAATCCTGTTATGTTTGAATGAATTTTGAAAAATAAAGAATGAAACAATCTACAATCAAGTCTTTGAAATTGCTTATCCTCAAGAAGCCATTTGTTGTTGTATTGTGTTGCGCACTGAAATTTATGATACAAATATATTGAAATATATATATGATATAAGTACTCTGGTGCTGGGTTATCTTGTGTGTTTTAGTTATAAGTGGTTTTTTTGTTCACTAATTGGGGATGTTTAAGGGTCAAATCCCAGACGCCATGCACAGAGAATAGTGACAAACATATAGGCCGACTTTAGGAGAGGTAGAGAGTGCTGGTCTTGTATAGCTCTGACCCTTGTAGCAGTTTGTTTGTACTGTACCAATAAGCTTGCTTCTACTAAATCCACTAAATATCTTTTTAAGATATTCATCCTCTTATCTGTCCCCTCAGCTCCATTGCACATAGGAAATTTGCAGGATTTCTGCAACAGTTTGGCCAAATTCTTTTATTCCAAAGTGGTGGATATTTATAAAGATCTGGACCTTCACAACTCTGAGCTCTCTAATTCTTTGAATGTAGAGTCTCAGGCAGTATCTGACCTTCAATGGAAACTGTCCACCCAACACAACCCTGCAGCAAGCCTATCGTGTTTTACATTGTTGAAACAACAGCAGACAGAATATTATCTGTTTGGTGTTAAAACGGGCTCCCCATTGGAACTTTGCCCCCCTAATTTATGGTCCAGGATGCCCGCCACCCCTTCCACCACCAATCCCAATGGTAGGAGACAGACACGGTTTGACTTTTGGAAGGCAGGAGGGCCTCACGACCCCCCTGGCCATATTTATTAAAATACGAAACAAAATTTAAAACTTTAAATTAAAACGTTTCATTTATTATGTACAAAATTCAACTTTCATTACACTTGATGAAGACAGGTATCCAGGCTAACCCTAACAAATCTCTAATACAAAGATTTTCCTAACCGAGTCTAACATCATGACATAATGCATTGCATACGAATTTTGTACATCCTATCGTTAAGGGCCAACGGCAAGGTCTTAACCGGTGTCAGATCCCTATCACCAAATTTCCGCCCTCTCGTGAGAGTGGCGCATGCGCAGAGGACTTTACCCTCGTAGCCAACCGTAACTTCCCTTGCCTTGGGGGCCCCCTTCCACTCGGCGCCATCTTAAGGTCGTCCGAGTTCCCATGCGGGGTAACCGTAAGAAGGACAGCGTGGACTCCCCACCTTTCCCCTCACTCTGTTCCGCCGCAGCGGATATCCGGCCCCCGGGAAATTCATGGGAGGGGCCTATGGCCGTCTCCCCCTGGGCGATCCCATCCGTAATGGTTGCCGCCCCCCGTGGGAGGGGCCAATGGCCGCCTCCCCCCGGGCGCTCCCATCCATAATGGGTGGCGCCCCCACTAGGGACCTTGAAATCACTGCTCACCGATCATGACCTTACCGCCACAGGCCAGATAGTTGACCGACTATCTGGCCCCCCCACAACTCCTATAGGTCATGTCTCCTCAATCCCACTAGTCAAGCTATGATGTCTCCTATCAATATGTCATTCCCTACCCTGTACAGGTGTACCCCATCGTCTGCATAACAACGGTCCCCCCAGATGCACCCGTGAGGTATACTTTGAAGGTGGTTAGATCGAAATATTTTCTCCATTTTATTGTTGACCCTCTTTACCGAATGGTTCAACGCTGTCGTGGACCACCCACCCCTCCATACCCTCCTCGGAATCATGTGTGACCAAGCTATTGTGCCCCCCGGGAGTGTCTTTGCTAACCAACTGACTGCTGAAAGTATGTGTCTGCCCAATCTCACCAAGTCATTGCCCCCAATGTGCACTATGACTACTGATGGCGGTGACCTGTGCCGCCCTAACAATTCTTCGACAAAACATTGTAGTTGGTCAATACACAAACCGCCCTTCCCATGGAAGGACACCCTGAAACCATATTCCTCAGATGTGTGAATCGCATCACCTGCCCTGAATATGTCCGCGGCCCTTCTCACGTATGAGTGGCCCACGACCCAGACCACTCGTTGTCCATTCCTCGCTCCTGTTGTGGTGGTTAGCTGATACTGGGCCAGTCCCAATTTCCGCCCTGCGTCACAGGCTCGTGAAACTGTAATCCAAACAAAAGACAACAAGCGTTAGTGCACATCTTCACTAAGTTACAACATGTGCAACCGCACATAAAGTTTGAAACAGTTTGAAGACCATCGCCCCAACTGTTTAACATTGTCTGCCTGCAGACCCCCGGCCGTCGCTTCTGTAGCGGCCCCTATCCTGAATGAATGAGTTCCAAAATCACCCGGGTTCAAGCCCGCAGCTGCAATCGTGATTGCCAGCACCCTTTGGAACTGAAACTTTGTTAACGGGGTGCCGTCAGCATGCCGCAGCAAGGCCCCCCCCACGTTGTCACCCTTTGTCGTAGGTAGGCCTCAACGTGCATCACTGGACAACAGGGACTACCCGGAGCGCGTTGCAACACAATGCTACTCCCCTGGGCCTCCTGGTCTGTCTTTGACCCACTAGGGACCTTGAAATCACTGCTCACCGATCATGACCTTACCGCCCGACCGAAGACTAATAAATACAACAATTAATGACCTATTAGTGGAAAAAACCTATGCAAAATTTGTATCACAGCTAGATATACTCTTCACTGCTACCCCCGTCCTTGTAGAGAGGAAGTCCCAGAGTAGTACCCCACATATTATAAACATTGCTACAAAAGGAGAAAAAGTTCCTATGACAGAGAAACCATCTATAGACAAGTAGTCGGTTGCATACACAATCTTGGAATCCATCTACAATGGGAGAAAAAGGCCTAGACAAGACGTTTCTGTATCACAATCAAATGCAGATCACCACTTTGTTTACTCCCAAACTTCTGCAACAGGGGCTGGTGGGTGGGTAAAAAAACTGCTGCTTGTTCCCTAGAGGGATCACGAGCGACGAGTGGTGCAGCCTTCAGAGCGCGGGAACAAGAGGACGCCTGCCTGTGCCCCCGCGCCTTTTAACTTGCAACGGGGAGGCGGGGCGGCATCCCCCTCCCGCCCAAAAGTGCACATACTTCCAGGCGGGGGTTAGGACAACCCTTTTAGGCGGCGGGGGCATGCTCCAACCACGCCACTTCGGGCATACCAGCCGAGGACACGCCCCCCGCCTGCAAAGGTTCCCGGGCGGTCGGGGCACCCAGCCATGCGTTCGGGGTGACCGAGAGGTCTCCCCCTTTCCATATGGTCCGGGATGCCCGCCACCCCTTCCACCACCAATCCCAATGGTAGGAGACAGACACAGTTTGACTTTTGGAAGGCAGGGGGGCCTCACGACCCCCCGGCCGTATTTATTAAAATATGAAACAAAATTTAAAACTTTAAATTAAAACGTTTCATTTATCATGTACAAAATTCAACTTTCATTACACTTGATGAAGACAGGTATCCAGGCTAACCTTAACAAATCTCTAATACAAAGATTTTCCTAACCGAGTCTAACATCATGACATCATGCATTGCATACGAATTTTGTACATCCTATCGTTAAGGGCCAACGGCAAGGTCTTAACCGGTGTCAGATCTCTATCACCAAATTTCCGCCCTCTCGTGAGAGTGGCGCATGCGCAGAGGACTTTACCCTCGTAGCCAACCATAACTTCCCTTGCCATGGGGGCCCCCTTCCACTCGGCACCATCTTAAGGTCGTCCGAGTTCCCGTGCGGGGTAACCGTAAGAAGGACAGCGTGGACTCCCCCCTTTCCCCGCACTCTCTTCCGCCGCAGCGGATATCCGGCCCCCGGGAAATTCGTGGGAGGGGCATATAGCCGTCACCCCCTGGGAGGGGCCTATGGCCGTCTCCCCCTGGGCGATCCCATCCGTAATGGGTGCCGCCCCCCCGTGGGAGGGGCCAATGGCCGCCTCCCCCCGGGCGCTCCCATCCATAATGGGTGGCGCCCCCACTAGGGACCTTGAAATCACTGCTCACCGATCATGACCTTACCGCCACAGGCCAGATAGTTGACCGACTATCTGGCCCCCCCACAACTCCTATAGGTCATGTCTCCTCAATCCCACTAGCCAAGCTATGATGTCTCCTATCAATATGTCATTCCCTACCCTGGACAGGTGTACCCCATCGTCTGCATAACAACGGTCCCCCCAGATGCACCCGTGAGGTATACTTTGAAGGTGGTTAGATCGAAATATTTTCTCCATTTTATTGTTGACCCTCTTTACCGAATGGTTCAACGCTGTCGTGGACCACCCACCCCTCCATACCCTCCTCGGAATCATGTGTGACCAAGCTATTGTGCCCCCCGGGAGTGTCTTTGCTAACCAACTGACTGCTGAAAGTATGTGTCTGCCCAATCTCACCAAGTCATTGCCCCCAATGTGCACTATGACTACTGATGGCGGTGACCTGTGCCGCCCTAACAATTCTTCGACAAAACATTGTAGTTGGTCAATACACAAACCGCCCTTCCCATGGAAGGACACCCTGAAACCATATTCCTCAGATGTGTGAATCGCATCACCTGCCCTGAATATGTCCGCGGCCCTTCTCACGTATGAGTGGCCCACGACCCAGACCACTCGTTGTCCATTCCTCGCTCCTGTTGTGGTGGTTAGCTGATACTGGGCCAGTCCCAATTTCCGCCCTGCGTCACAGGCTCGTGAAACTGTAATCCAAACAAAAGACAACAAGCGTTAGTGCACATCTTCACTAAGTTACAACATGTGCAACCGCACATAAAGTTTGAAACAGTTTGAAGACCATCGCCCCAACTGTTTAACATTGTCTGCCTGCAGACCCCCGGCCGTCACTTCTGTAGCGGCCCCTATCCTGAATGAATGAGTTCCAAAATCACCCGGGTTCAAGCCCGCAGCTGCAATCGTGATTGCCAGCACCCTTTGGAACTGAAACTTTGTTAACGGGGTGCCGTCAGCATGCCGCAGCAAGGCCCCCCCCACGTTGTCACCCTTTGTCGTAGGTAGGCCTCAACGTGCATCACTGGACAACAGGGACTACCCGGAGCGCGTTGCAACACAATGCTACTCCCCTGGGCCTCCTGGTCTGTCTTTGACCTGGCAATCGTGATGAGCAGGGAATCCCCCCTCACTTGCGTGTGGTCCCTACGCAGTCCCCCTTCGGTATCCCTTTTGTTGGCAGCCAGTAGTTCGCCTACCCGCAGGGCCCCATAGAACGCCAGTGCAAATGCTGCCCGGAATAGGACAACCTCACTAGGTGAGGAGCATGTCTCCTCTAGCTTAGCCAACAAGGCGGTTAATCTGTCAAATCCTATCAGAAGCCTGGTATCCTTTTTGCGCCCCTTTAGGCGCCGCCAGCCGCGCAGCGTCTTTCTGACTATAAAGGAGTCCGTTGGGTCCCCGATCCCTTGGAGCTGCACCATAAACGATATGGCGGCCTTATACCGACTGGCGGAAGTGGCACTAAAAATTGGGTAAAGGACCACTCCTGACCCCATCTCTGCTCCCATGCAGGGCCCAAAAAGGCGCAGTACGAGCGGACTAGACTGGCTGCCACAAGGTTTTGTAGTCCGGAGCGCCGATTTGCCATAGTGCTTCGGGAAATGGCGCTGCCACTAGCTCTGCTGAGGGTAAACAATCCCTGAATGCCTGCATTTTGAAACGAGAGAGCGCATCAGCTGCGTTATTCAGTACTCCCGACACATGTTTTGCCCTGAATTGTACATTTAGCTTCAAGCATTTCAACACAATTTCTTTCAACAATCGCAATATCCATTTGCAGCGTGCTGCCTGTTGGTTAATGCATTCTACCACAGTCATATTATCAGACCAGAATATCACCGAGTGGTTTCGGAACTTCTCTGGCCAGGCCGACAATGCTACCCAAATCGGGAATAACTCTAGGAAACCAATGTTGCTCGTCAAACCACTCGCTGCCCACCATGCCGGCCACTTCTGAGCCGACCATCGGTTACCCAAGATCGCGCCGAACCCGACACAGTGTCCAAACAATCCCAAGTCAATGACTCATTAAACTCTTTCGCTTTTCTAAACGACACATCGTACCCCTTCCATGCGCCCCCCCATATTTCTCATGGAAGCCCGTGATCCTGCTCTGGTAGCACGCAAGGTCACCCAACAAGTCTGGTGTTCGTTCACCCATAATTGCCACAAACACAGAAAAAGCCCTAATCCAATTCATCATAGACTCCTCCACCCTGAATTCCGCCATTTTGGCCCTCCATTCACTTGGGTGTAACCATTCCTTCTGGGTTTTGACATACTCTAACTCTCGGTTGTCCGTCAACAATGAAAACATATTAATATATTTGTTGGCCCACACCATTTCTTTCGTGGCCATCAGAACATGTTGCGCCAGGCATTCCCGCCTTGACGGCACAGCGCCCTCCCCCATTATTGGGAGCGACTTCTTACCATTTTCCGTCGTACCTCCGGTCGCGTCCGTCGCCTTATTCTGGGTCTCGATCGCGGCCGGGTTCGCCACCTGCAGAGGAATAGAAGGCATGTTCCCTGCCCCAGAGCCCCTCGCCCGACTGAGCTGGTCGATAATCTGCCTGGCCTCTTCAGCTGGATCTTCCGTAGCCGCGGATCCCCCCGCTCCCTTCTTCAACCAAGGCAATACCGCCGCTAGGTGCATCGCCAGTTCGGGGGGTACCTGTCTCTCATCTAGTGGTGTGATAATCACAGGGATTGGCAATCCCCCATCCGGTGCGGGCACCGGGTCGGCCGCCGGGGTTACTGGGGCCAGCGGGACTTCTCTCGGGACCGGGGCCTCGCTAGGACCCCCTTTCTCTTTCCTCTTCTTTCCCTTGGCTCCCCCCGGAGTAACGTTTGGCAAAGCAGGCCCCACAACCCTCTTTGGCCTCCCTGAGGGCCCCGCCTGAGCTTCCACCTTCTTCTGGAGCGCCGCTAAGCCGCGACCCAATCGGTCAGCTTTACCAAATTTTCTGTCCATCGCCGACACTCGGTTTACCAGTGTGCGAAGCATCTGTTCCATCTCGGAGCTCTTCCCATTCTTCTTTCCAGGCATATCCGACGTTCTGCTTTTCTCTATGCCTGTTTTACCGCGGCTCCTCGGAGTTCAGATACACCCCGACGACTGAAACAGAAAGAAAACGATTACCACGTTAAAAAAACTGCTGCTTGTTCCCTAGAGGGCTCACGAGCAACGAGTGGTGCAGCCTTCAGAGCGCGGGAACAAGAGGACGCCTGCCTGTGCCCCCGCGCCTTTTAACTTACAACGGGGAGGCGGGGCGGCATCCCCCTCCCGCTCAAAAGTGCACGGACTTCCGGGCGGGGGTTAGGACAACCCTTTTAGGCGGCGGGGGCGTGCTCCAACCACGCCACTTCGGGCATACCAGCCGGGAACACGCCCCCCGCCTGCAAAGGTTCCGGGCGGTCGGGGCACCCAGCCATACGTTCGGGGTGACCGAGAGATCTCCCCCTTTCCATTCTGCAATTAGTAGCCACAAGTATAGTTCCTTATCTTACTGAAACCCTGAATAAGGTTATTGACTCTTAGTGTTTTCCTCTAATTTGGAAGAAGGCGGTAGGTAAGCCGCTGCTCAAAAAGGCCAATTTGGATCCTGCGAAGCGAAAAAACTATTGCCCTATTTCCTTGCTGCCTGTACCCACTAAAATCTTTGAAAAACATCTGAACCTCCAGGCTATGAGCCATCTTGAACAATTTTAACTCCTACACGCTTCTCAATTTTGGCTTCAGGAGTAACTGTGGGACTGAGACTGCATTAGTATCTGTAGTCAACAACATCTGCTCAATGGTGGATGCTGTGGAGGCTGTGGTGTTGGTCCTCCTGTACCTATCGGCAGCTTTCGATACCATCTCTCTGACCAGGCTTGTCGAGTGGCTCCAGCAACTGGGGGTCAAAGACTTGGCACTTAAACTCCCGGAAACCTTTCCTGGTGACAGGTCACAGATGGTCATGGTGAATCCGTTTTGCTCTGAGTCCATAATGTTGCCATGTGAGGCTCTTCATCCTGTTCAACCTGTATGACTCCCCACTGGCTAAACTTATTAGATCTTTTGGCTACAAGCTCTCGCCTATGCTGATGAGAGCCAAAACATTGTGTCTATCTTGAGGGACATCAAAGCGACTACCTGCCATTTAAAAAAACTGTATGCAGACAGTGGATGGAAAAAAGCTACCTATGACTGAATTCGGACAAGATAGAGGTTTTGATCTTTGGTGGGAAACCCTCTGTGTGGTCCAATCTGTGGTGGCCGGACAGGCCGAGGGCATTACCCACTCCAACAAACTTTTCAAAAAATCTTGGAGTACATGTCAATACAAATCTAGCGTTTAAGCTGCAGGTAAACTGGACAATCTCTACCTGTTTTTGGATAATTAAATCCCTGGGGAAAGTGTTTCCCTTCTTCCATCTTGAGGCACAAATAGAAGTGGCTCAGGCACTTATCATGTCCAGGTTGGATCAGTGTAATGCCCTCTACCTGGAAATTAATAAGACCGTCCTTGCCAAATTTCAGCTTGTTCAGAACACTGCAGCCAGACTGATTCTTGACATCCTGAATTTTCAGTCTGTTTCTGAGGGGACTTGGAAACTTCACTGGCTTCCGATGAACAAGTGAATTATCTTCATGGCTCTTTCAATGGTTTATAATGCCCATGACAACTGATGCCCTAAACAACTTAGGAATCTATTCCAATGCTACATTCCTTCTAGACAGTTGCGACCCTCCTGTAAATACCTCTTAATTATTCCTAGGCGTAGGAAATCAAGATGGGAAGGTAATACTTTTTCGGTAGTTGCATCCAAATTGTGGAACTTTCTTCCTTCTCGATTTCCAGTCTTCAATCCCATGCCTTATTTAGCAAGGGCTTAAAGACCTGGCCGCTCACGCTATAAGGGGTATCAGTTAGCTCCTTCTCATTTCCTCCCTTCCGAAGACTAATCTTCTGTTAGCACCTTGATGCCTTTGTTTGCGCTTTACAAGTCTGTTTTATTCATGGTTCTTTAGCTAGTAATCGCATTTGCAGAGTGGTGGAGAAAGGGGGCGAAGCCTTCGACCAGCTCGTAGGAAACATGTTGTGCCAGACCTACTGGAGATAACAGGAGGACTTTTTTGCCACCCAAGGACCCTTAGCATCCAAGATGACTTAATCCCCCCAACCAGTAGTGTGCCAGGAGGTGCATTTGCACAGTGGTGTAGAAAAGGGGTGGAGCCTCCAACTAACTTTCAGCAATCGCACTAAGTGGGACTTACTGGAGGTAACAGGAAGTTCTTGTTGGCCCCCAAGGACCTTCAGAATCGAAGGAGAATTCTTCTCCCAATGTTACACCTCACTGACCTTTAGGGTCAAATACGTGGTTTATGCTGCCGATTTAGCGGAGGCAATGTGGTTAGGGTCTCCGTCTGTGTCAGAGACTACAATTCCCAGCGGGCCAGGAATCTTACGGCGGACGCACAAGTGACAACACCGTGACCTGGAAGTTTAAAGAACCGCTTTGGTGTTCGTCACAAGTCAAGTCAAGTCATAATTTATTGTTGATTAATTAAAATCATTACAATTCCCCCCCAATATGAATAAAAAACATATAAAGAAATGTCATTACATTCACGATTAAAACACACATGATATTAACACGATCCCAATAATTATTTGACAAAAGTGCAGGTGCTTGTCTTTTGAATCAAAACGTTAAAAAACTCGTGGGGGTTCCCAAATACAAAATCATTTTCCTAGCTAAAACCCTGATAGCACTTTAACTTGTTTGGTGTAATCTATCACACTCTACTGAATAGAAAGCACATAAGACAGACTATCAGTTAAGCGTGACGTTACAACATCAATGGGTCCTACAATTTAAAACTAGAACAGCTTAATTAAAAGAATGGAGACCCCTAAAAGGAGGCGATTCTTTAGATAATGCACAAGTTTTCAACAGTATAATCTTTTAGACCTTCTTTTAGAATCCTACAACTAAGCAGGGTCTCTTTATGATTTTACATTCTTTCCATTTGTTAAGGTGATGGATCAACTGTGGCCTTGCAGCGTAGATCATGCTTATTTAGTTTACTCCCGATCGGCTTGCCATAAGAGTCTTCTGACCTTTGTTATGTGTTTGACCCTCCGGCAGGCCAAGATGATGGAAGTGCTCTCCAACCAACATATCACCGCTTGCCTGCATGAACGAATGTTCAGATCGTTAAAGATGAATTTTAAGTGCTGTCTCCTCTGGTCCTGGACTGCTGGGCAAACACATAGTAAGTGGGTTAAAGATTCTGATTTAAAACCACATAATCGACAGTTCGCAGTTTGAAAGGACTTTTTCCACGATGGATGCAGGTCTTTTGAATATTGCAAACCCATTTGGTAATGTAAAAAGCTCTTTTTTAACTGCAAGCTGAAGTGAGCGGATACATATGCTTGTGGCTTTATGGATCTATAAGAATTGATGACGGTCACCCGTGCCGGCGCTTGGTAATTGCTTTTTTGTCTGCCAGCAGAGATTTCTTTTTGGCTGCGTCATTACCCGCTTTACTGAAGCTTGCTCTATCGACCCCGTTTTTCCATGCTGTTTGTAATTCCAACTCGGCCAAAGAAATTCTCAGATAGCTTCCATAGGAATTCGGTATTTCGAGGTTCATCTGGTGTTTAATTTCGTCCCAGCATAATCTGTTCATGGTATCAGGGTTAGGAAAGCGGAATTTGTGGCAACGTTTAACGAAGCTACTCATTTCCCAGAATTTCTGATGCTGGAGGCCGAATTCTAGTCAGACCTGAGCTGGGGAGGCAGACTTTGGCAGGTCAAAGACGGCCTTGTAAATCCTTGTCTGAAGTTCATTTAATAAGTTAGTTTCCTTGACACACCCGGAGACTAAACCATACGACAGGCTGGGCTGAATTTGTGCGGCCATAACTTTTAACATATGAGTATAGTTCGGACAGTCCAGTTTTTTTATGTTGTAATCATTATGCATAAATTAACGATTGAGCTTTAGCTTTTATGGCCAGTTTATGTTCCTTATGTGTTGCGCCTTGCCCTATTGTTACGCCAAGATATTTGTAGGAGCGTTGCTCTTCCACGATTGCCCCTTTCGCCGACCATTTAAACGTAGTTGTTTTGGGATCCACTAAACGAACAATTTTGGTTTTTTCTTTGTTTAACTCCAATTTTTCCTGATCCAGGTAGGTTACTAGGTTGTTTATCGATCTTTGTAAGCCGATAGGGGTTTGGCTCAGCAAAACAATGTCATCAGCGTACTGTAAAATGGCAACTGACTCATTGGCCATGTTCGGTACAAAAGGGGGTGGTGATGGACGGAGCATCTGAACCAATCAAACACTCACACCCAGTCAAAAGATCTGGGTTTGATCCATCACCGTTCTTTAGCCCACTCCGCCACCCCAGTTCAGACATGGCTATATGCAAATCAGTCTGACACTGTGCCTCATGGGAACAGTCCAGCCCGAACTGCCAAGCCATGCCTTCCCTGGACCGGAAACAAGCTTCCGAGGACCGGTTTCTGGCATTACAGCCGTCTTCAGCCCGGCTTGCTTGAATCCAGTGGCAAAGTGAGCAAGGGACTCACGTCTGAGCATACCCTGCCACACTTATGGCGGCCAAAGCGGTACAAAAGGGGGTGGTGATGGACGGAGCATCTGAACCAATCAAACACTCACACCCAGTCAAAAGATCTGGGTTTGATCCATCACCGTTCTTTAGCCCACTCCGCCATCCCAGCTCAGACATGGCTATATGCAAATCAGTCTGACCCTGTGCCTCATGGGAACAGTCCAGCCCGAACTGCCAAGCCATGCCTTCCCTGGACCGGAAACAAGCTTCCGAGGACCGGTTTCTGGCATTACAGCCTTCTTCCGCCCGGCTTGCTTGAATCCAGTGGCAAAGTGAGCAAGGGACTCACGTCTGAGCATACCCTGCCACACTTATGGCGGCCAAAGCGGTACAAAAGGGGGTGGTGATGGACGGAGCATCTGAACCAAATCAAACACTCACACCCAGTCAAAAGATCTGGGTTTGATCCATCACGGTTCTTTATCCCACTCCGCCACCCCAGTTAAGACATGGCTATATGCAAATCAGTCTGACCCTGTGCCTCATGGGAACAGTCCAGCCCGAACTGCCAAGCCATGCCTTCCCTGGACCGGAAACAAGCTTCCGAGGACCGGTTTCTGGCATTAGAGCCGTCTTCAGCCCGGCTTGCTTGAATCCAGTGGCAAAGTGAGCAAGGGACTCACGTCTGAGCATACCCTGCCACACTTATGGCGGCCAAAGCGGTACAAAAGGGGGTGGTGATGGACGGAGCATCTGAACCAATCAAACACTCACACCCAGTCAAAAGATCTGGGTTTGATCCATCACCGTGCTTTAGCCCACTCCGCCACCCCAGTTCAGACATGGCTATATGCAAATCAGTCTGACCCTGTGCCTCATGGGAACAGTCCAGCCCGAACTGCCAAGCCATGCCTTCCCTGGACCGGAAACAAGCTTCAGAGGACCGGTTTCTGGCATTACAGCCGTCTTCAACCTGGCTTGCTTGAATCCAGTGGCAAAGTGAGCAAGGGACTCACGTCTGAGCATACCCTGCCACACTTATGGCGGCCAAAGCGGTACAAAAGGGGGTGGTGATGGATGGAGCATCTGAACCAATCAAACACTCACACCCAGTCAAAAGATCTGGGTTTGATCCATCACCGTTCTTTAGCCCACTCCGCCACCCCAGTTCAGACATGGCTATATGCAAATCAGTCTGACCCTGTCCCTCATGGGAACAGTCCAGCCCGAACTGCCAAGCCATGCCTTCCCTGGACCGGAAACAAGCTTCCGAGGACAGGTTTCTGGCATTCCAGCCGTCTTCAGCCCGGCTTGCTTGAATCCAGTGGCAAAGTGAGCAAGGGACTCACGTCTGAGCATACCCTGCCACACTTATGGCGGCCAAAGCGGTACAAAAGGGGGTGGTGATGGACGGAGCATCTGAACCAATCAAACACTCACACCCAGTCAAAAGATCTGGGTTTGATCCATCACCGTTCTTTAGCCCACTCCGCCACCCCAGTTCAGACATGGCTACATGCAAATCAGTCAGACCCTGTGCCTCATGGGAACAGTCCAGCCCGAACTGCCAAGCCATGCCTTCCCTGGACTGGAAACAAGCTTCCGAGGACCGGTTTCTGGCATTACAGCCGTCTTCAACCCGGCTTGCTTGAATCCAGTGGCAAAGTGAGCAAGGGACTCACGTTTGAGCATACCCTGCCACATTTATGGCTGCCAAAGCGGGACACAAGCGGTGGTGATGGACGGAGCATCTGAACCAATCAAACACTCACACCCAGTCAAAAGATCTGGGTTTGATCCATCACCGTTCTTTAGCCCACTCCGCCACCCCAGTTCAGACATGGCTATATGCAAATCAGTCTGACCCTGTGCCTCATGGGAACAGTCCAGCCCGAACTGCCAAGCCATGCCTCCCCTGGACTGGAAACAAGCTTCCGAGGACCGGTTTCTGGCATTACAGCCGTCTTGAGCCCGGCTTGCTTGAATCCATTGGCAAAGTGAGCAAAGGACTCACGTCTGAGCATACCCTGCCACACTTATGGCGGCCAAAGCGGTACGAAAGGGGGTGGTGATGGACGGAGCATCTGAACCAATCAAACACTCACACCCAGTCAAAAGATCTGGGTTTGATCCATCACCGTTCTTTAGCCCACTTCGCCACCCCAGTTCAGACATGGCTATATGCAAATCAGTCTGACCCTGTGCCTCATGGGAACAGTCCAGCCCGAACTGCCAAGCCATGCCTCCCCTGGACTGGAAACAAGCTTCCGAGGACCGGTTTCTGGCATTACAGCCGTCTTCAACCTGGCTTGCTTGAATCCAGTGGCAAAGTGAGCAAGGGACTCACGTCTGAGCATACCCTGCCACACTTATGGCGGCCAAAGCGGTACAAAAGGGGGTGGTGATGGATGGAGCATCTGAACCAATCAAACACTCACACCCAGTCAAAAGATCTGGGTTTGATCCATCACCGTTCTTTAGCCCACTCCGCCACCCCAGTTCAGACATGGCTATATGCAAATCAGTCTGACCCTGTCCCTCATGGGAACAGTCCAGCCCGAACTGCCAAGCCATGCCTTCCCTGGACCGGAAACAAGCTTCCGAGGACAGGTTTCTGGCATTCCAGCCGTCTTCAGAACGGCTTGCTTAAATCCAGTGGCAAAGTGAGCAAGGGACTCACGTCTGAGCATACCCTGCCACACTTATGGCGGCCAAAGCGGTACAAAAGGGGGTGGTGATGGACGGAGCATCTGAACCAATCAAACACTCACACCCAGTCAAAAGATCTGGGTTTGATCCATCACCGTTCTTTAGCCCACTTCGCCACCCCAGTTCGGACATGGCTATATGCAAATCAGTCTGAGCCTGTGCCTCATGGGATCAGTCCAGCCCGAACTGCCAAGCCATGCCTTCCCTGGACCGGAAACAAGCTTCCGAGGACCGGTTTCTGGCATTACAGCCTTCTTCAGCCCGGCTTGCTTGAATCCAGTGGCAAAGTGAGCAAGGGACTCACGTCTGAGCATACCCTGCCACACTTATGGCGGCCAAAGCGGTACAAAAGGGGGTGATGATGGACGGAGCATCTGAACCAATCAAACACTCACACCCAGTCAAAAGATCTGGGTTTGATCCATCACCGTTCTTTAGCCCACTCCGCCACCCCAGTTCAGACATGGCTACATGCAAATAAGTCAGACCCTGTGCCTCATGGGAACAGTCCAGCCCGAACTGCCAAGCCATGCCTTCCCTGGACTGGAAACAAGCTTCCGAGGACCGGTTTCTGGCATTACAGCCGTCTTCAACCCGGCTTGCTTGAATCCAGTGGCAAAGTGAGCAAGGGACTCACGTTTGAGCATACCCTGCCACATTTATGGCTGCCAAAGCGGGACACAAGCGGTGGTGATGGACGGAGCATCTGAACCAATCAAACACTCACACCCAGTCAAAAGATCTGGGTTTGATCCATCACCGTTCTTTAGCCCACTCCGCCACCCCAGTTCAGACATGGCTATATGCAAATCAGTCTGACCCTGTGCCTCATGGGAACAGTCCAGCCCGAACTGCCAAGCCATGCCTCCCCTGGACTGGAAACAAGCTTCCGAGGACCGGTTTCTGGCATTACAGCCGTCTTGAGCCCGGCTTGCTTGAATCCAGTGGCAAAGTGAGCAAAGGACTCACGTCTGAGCATACCCTGCCACACTTATGGCGGCCAAAGCGGTACGAAAGGGGGTGGTGATGGACGGAGCATCTGAACCAATCAAACACTCACACCCAGTCAAAAGATCTGGGTTTGATCCATCACCGTTCTTTAGCCCACTTCGCCACCCCAGTTCAGACATGGCTTTATGCAAATCAGTCTGACCCTGTGCCTCATGGGAACAGTCCAGCCCGAACTGCCAAGCCATGCCTTCCCTGGACCGGAAACAAGCTTCCGAGGACCGGTTTCTCGCATTGCAGCCGTCTTCAGCCCGGCTTGCTTGAATCCAGTGGCAAAGTGAGCAAGGGACTCACGTCTGAGCATACCCTGCCCCACTTATGGCTGCCAAAGTGGTACAAAAGGGGGTGGTGATTGACGGAGCATCTGAACCAATCAAACACTCACACCCAGTCAAAAAATCTGGGTTTGATCCATCACCGTTCTTTAGCCCACTCCGCCACCCCAGTTCAGACATGGCTATATGCAAATCAGTCTGACCCTGTGCCTCATGGGATCAGTCCAGCCCGAACTGCCAAGCCATGCCTTCCCTGGACCGGAAACAAGCTTCCGAGGACCGGTTTCTGGCATTACAGCCGTCTTCAACCCGGCTTGCTTGAATCCAGTGGCAAAGTGAGCAAGGGACTCACGTCTGAGCATACCCTGCCACACTTATGGCGGCCAAAGCGGTACACAAGGGGGTGGTGATGGACGGAGCATCTGAACCAATCAAACACTCACACCCAGTCAAAAGATCTGGGTTTGATCCATCACCGTTCTTTAGCCCACTCCGCCACCCCAGTTCAGACATGGCTATATGCAAATCAGTCTGACCCTCTGCCTCATGGGAACAGTCCAGCCCGAACTGCCAAGCCATGCCTTCCCTGGACCAGAAACAAGCTTCCGAGGACCGGTTTCTGGCATTACAGCCGTATTCAGCCCGGCTTGCTTGAATCCAGTGGCAAAGTGAGCAAGGGACTCACGTTTGAGCATACCCTGCCACACTTATGGCGGCCAAAGCGGTACAAAAGGGGGTGGTGATGGACGGAGCATCTGAACCAATCAAACACTCACACCCAGTCAAAAGATCTGGGTTTGATCCATCACCGTTCTTTAGCCCACTCCGCCACCCCAGTTTAGACATGGCTATATGCAAATCAGTCTGACCCTGTGCCTCATGGGAACAGTCCAGCCCGAACTGCCAAGCCATGCCTCCCCTGGACTGGAAACAAGCTTCCGAGGACCGGTTTCTGGCATTACAGTCGTCTTGAGCCCGGCTTGCTTGAATCCAGTGTCAAAGTGAGCAAGGGACTCACGTCTGAGCATACCCTGCCACACTTATGGCGGCCAAAGCGGTACAAAAGGGGGTGGTGATGGACGGAGCATCTGAACCAATCAAACACTCACACCCAGTCAAAAGATCTGGGTTTGATCCATCACGGTTCTTTATCCCACTCCGCCACCCCAGTTAAGACATGGCTATATGCAAATCAGTCTGACCCTGTGCCTCATGGGAACAGTTCAGCCCGAACTGCCAAGCCATGCCTTCCCTGGACCGGAAACAAGCTTCCGAGGACCGGCTTCTGGCATTAGAGCCGTCTTCAGCCCAGCTTGCTTGAATCCAGTGGCAAAGTGAGCAAGGGACTCACGTCTGAGCATACCCTGCCACACTTATGGCGGCCAAAGCGGTACAAAAGGGGGTGGTGATGGACGGAGCATCTGAACCAATCAAACACTCACACCCATTCAAAAGATCTGGGTTTGATCCATCACCGTTCTTTAGCCCACTCCGCCACCCCAGTTCAGACATGGCTATATGCAAATCATTCTGACCCTGTGCCTCATGGGAACAGTCCAGCCCGAACTGCCAAGCCATGCCTTCCCTGGACCGGAAACAAGCTTCCGAGGACCGGTTTCTGGCATTACAGCCGTCTTCAGCCCGGCTCGCTTGAATCCAGTGGCAAAGTGAGCAAGGGACTCATGTCTGAGCATACCCTGCCACACTAATGGCGGCCAAAGCGGTACAAAAGGGGGTGGTGATGGACGGAGCATCTGAACCAATCAAACACTCACACCCAGTCAAAAGATCTGGGTTTGATCCATCACCGTTCTTTAGCCCACTCCGCCACCCCAGTTCAGACATGGCTATATGCAAATCAGTCTGAACCTGTGCCTCATGGGAACAGTCCAGCCCGAACTGCCAATCCATGCCTTCCCTGGACTGGAAACAAGCTTCCTAGGACCAGTTTCTGGCATTACAGCCGTCTTCAGCCCGGCTTGCTTGAATCCAGTGGCAAAGTGAGCAAGGGACTCACGTCTGAGCATACCCTGCCACACTTACGGCGGCCAAAGCGGTACAAAAGGGGGTGGTGATGGACGGAGCATCTGAACCAATCAAACACTCACACCCAGTCAAAATATCTGGGTTTGATCCATCACGGTTCTTTATCCCACTCCGCCACCCCAGTTAAGACATGGCTATATGCAAATCAGTCTGACCCTGTTCCTCATGGGAACAGTCAGCCCGAACTGCCAAGCCATGCCTTCCCTGGACCGGAAACAAGCTTCCGAGGACCGGTTTCTGGCATTACAGCCGTCTTCAGCCCGGCTTGCTTGAATCCAGTGGCAAAGTGAGAAAGGGACTCATGTCTGAGCATACCCTGCCACACTTATGGCGGCCAAAGCGGTACAAAAGGGGGCGGTGATGGACGGAGCATCTGAACCAATCAAACACTCACACCCAGTCAAAATATCTGGGTTTGATCCATCACGGTTCTTTAGCCCACTCCGCTACCCCAGTTCAGACATGGCTATATGCAAATCATTCTGACCCTGTGCCTCATGGGAACAGTCCAGCCCGAACTGCCAAGCCATGCCTTCCCTGGACCGGAAACAAGCTTCAGAGGACCGGTTTCTGGAATTAGAGCCGTCTTTAGCCCGGCTTGCTCGAATCCAGCGGCAAAGTGAGCAAGGGACTCACGTCTGAGCATACCCTGCCACACTTATGGCGGCCAAAGCGGTACAAAAGGGGGTGGTGATGGACGGAGCATCTGAACCAATCAAACACTCACACCCAGTCAAAAGATCTGGGTTTGATCCATCACCGTTCTTTAGCCCACTCCACGACCCCAGTTCAGACATGGCTATATGCAAATCAGTCTGACCCTGTGCCTCATGGTGAACAGTCCAGCCCGAACTGCCAAGCCATGCCTTCCCTGGACCGGAAACAATCTTCTGAGGACCGGTTTCTGGCATTACAGCTGTCTTCAGCCCGGCTAGCTTGAAACCAGTGGCAAAGTGAGCAAGGGACTCACGTCTGAGCATACCCTGCCACACTTATGGCGGCCAAAGCGGTACAAAAGGGGGTGGTGATGGACGGAGCATCTGAACCAATCAAACACTCACATCCAGTCAAAAGATCTGGGTTTGATCCATCACCGTTCTTTAGCCCACTGGCCATGTTCGGCGGGTGGAAATCGACTTTTTCATAATGCGATGCGATGTCGGAAAGGAACAAATTAAATAGGCTAGGTGCTGAAACGCAGCCTTGTTTCAAGCCTCGCTGCGTATGGATGAGGTTGTACTGCACCCATCGCCCAGCTTTACTCTTGCCCAAGTATCAGTGTATAAGGTGGTTATAGCATTAAGCATTGTTCTTGGCAATCTCCATGCGTTGAGTTTCTTCCAAAGACGCCTCCTAATTACTCGGTGGAAGGCGGATTTGATATCCACAAAAACATGCGAATAGCCGGATTTTCTTTTTTAGCGCTTTTACGATTAAGAGTGCTAAAATGGATGAGTTGGTTGTGGTGCCCATCCCTTGCCTAAAGCCTGTCTGGAAAGACTTCTTCTCATCCATCCAATCTTGGAGGTAGACTAACAGACAAGAAGCGTAAAGCTTAGCCTCTACGTCTATCAGGGAGATCAGTCTGTAGTTACCCGGCTTGCGGTGATCTCCCTTTTTAAATATGGGATGGATTATATTCCCTTTCCAGGAAACTGGAACGTTGGGCTGCGTGTAGATCTCGTTGAAAAGGGGAGTGAGCTGGGAGGACCAAAAATCTGGGTCGTTTTTGAAAATAGCGTTGGGAAGCCCATTTGCACCTACCCCTCCCTCGGTCTTGAGTTTTAATATTATACCTCTTAATTGCTTTATGTTGGTCAGGTTGTTTAGCTTATTGCTAATTGTCTCCGATCCTATTGCTCTGCCTTCCACATGTTCCGGGTCGTATGCTTATTGTGTATCTTCTTGCTCGAGATGCCGCCCACAATGCCCTTCTGCGGGACCCGCTACTGTATTGCTATACAGGTTTCGCACATGATGAGTCCACGTTTCTTCTCTAATTCCCGCTTCTTGCTGTAGTCTTGGGCCTGTTGACAATTTGTTTATAATGCCCCAAAAATCACTGCTGTTGGGCTTTTTACTTGCGCTCAATAATTGTGTCCAGATGGTATCCTTATATGCTATTTTCGCGCTCCTCAGGTTCCTCCTGTAATTGCTCCTCAGTTCCCTCAACTTAAGTTTTTCAATTTTTCTGAACATTTTTGCAGCCCGTGATTGTAGTCGCACCTCTCTTGCAATCCCTCTTTTTTGTTCTCTTAACTCATATTGAACCATGGTTCTCTTTTGGTCGCCTTCCTTGATGTACTACCCGGGGTGGCTGGGAATCTTTGAACTAATAACTGGGCCAGCTGTTCCCAAGTTTTTACACGCTCATCCTCTGCTTGCGGGCCCTGTTTGCCCAGGAATTCCCTGGCTGTCTCCTGTATGGTTTTTGATGCCACTCCCCGCCATTTTAGATTTTGTAAACTGAACTTTTCTGGGTGTTGCATGATGGAGTTGATTTTTTGTGCAGGCTTTACTTTAATATTCATTCTCAAGATGAGGGGTAGGTGATCGCTTTCGGGGAACATCCTTTCCAACGCGGATGTTACCCCGCAGTGCAGTTACGACGCGTCTTTTACAACGCAAGTCGTTACTACGACTTGCGCTGGATGGCACTGTGGGATAAGGAATCTTGTAATTTTATATTCCAACACCTTCCCTACTGTTACGGGGACTGGTGTTGGAATATAAAATTATAAGATTCCGAAATCCGCACCCTCCAACGCAAGTGGCTGTAACAACTTGCGTTGTAAAATCTGCGATGTAAAGTACCGCATTGAAAACAACCGCGTTGTACTGACATACATCCTCGCTTTCAGATTGTGGGGTAATTTTGAAAGTGTCGATTTGTGGGAGCAATTTGTTGTTGATGATTGTAAAGTCTAATTTTGAACAAACTTTTCCGCTCAAGTATGTGGCTGCCGCTGGAATATCTCCGGGTGTATTGCCGTTCAAGATTGTCAGACCAAGGATTTCAAGTTCGTTCACTAATGTTCTGACTCCCCGGTTGTCTTGCCTTTTACTTTCATACTGGGATCTGGCTATAAGGTTACAATTGAAGTCGCCTGAGATGACCATTTGACAATGCTGATGACCTCTCTGCATTGATTTTATTAAATTCATTAGAGTAGTGTATTTTCCTTTCTGCTTTTTTCTTTCGGGATGGATGTAAACGTTGACTAATAAAAGTTGCCACTTTGATTCATCAGGCAAGTGTTTGCCGCTTAGTTTGGTCACTTGGACCCAATTAGTCTCCGTGTCCAATTCTTCGGTTAACCAGTCCTGTTTTTGTGCAACATAAGTTGATAGGCCCCCTCTAGAGTGGCCAAAGATTGAAAATCTTTCAGCCAGGGTATCATATTCTACAAATCCTGGGATTGAAGTTGGAGTCAATTTCCAGGTTTCCTGGAGCAGGATTATGTCTTGTCGAAGAAAGAAGGATAGAATTTCGTGATCCTGCCTCATGTCATTAAATCCATGGACATTCAATGAGAAAATTGTGATGTTGGCTGGTCGCACCTCCTCCCCATTAAGGGCCAGCCTCCTCTCTCCTGTTGAAGTTTTCTGTTCTTCATTAGGGATACTTATCCTTTAACAATTTAGGCACCCAACACCAGTCCCTGTTGTCCTGTGGTCGACCCTCCGTATTTGCAGGACTTTCCGTTATGTTGGCCCTGTTCTCATTAGGAGGCATAGCGGGGGTTTTGGATCGCGCCCCGCGTACGCATGTTTTATGGCTTTTCCCCGGTGTACCTCCCTCTCTTAGATTTTTGAGGACTTGTGGGTACCTTGGGTGTTTATGAGCCTTGAGCATAATTTCCCAGACTCCAAACCTTGCAGTCATTGAGTATATTTTGTCCCCCAAATCCTTTGAGGACCAAGTTGTCAGAGTTTCTTCAGCTCCTGACCTTGGAGTTTGTTTGAATTCTACGGCTATTAGGTCTTGTGAACGAATTCCTTTTAATTCTGGAATTTCTTTGAATAATCTCAAGTTCCCTCGATTTAAGATGTCTTGCCTTCCTTTGGTCACATATTCGGGTACGAATGTCAATTTCGATTCGAACCCCTCCGAATAGTTTTGGTCACTGTTGAAGGATTGTGAGATTTCATCTTTTCCTGATTCACAAGTTCTTATTAATGGGATATAATTTTTGAATCGTAGGTCTCGCTCCGTAGGGACTGCGTTTACCTCCTCCAATTTCCTTGCCGCTATTCCTGAGTTTTTCATTGCTCTTGTCGCTGTTGACTCCGGTTCTGGTTCCGAATGATGGAGCTTACAACTTCGATCTTTTCCAGTCATTGTAACCTCTATTAGTTTATTAATATTTTGAACCTTGGTGGTTGTTAATGCTTGCTGCTTCTTAACTGGTGAAGCTTCCCGCTTTTCCAGTTCTAACCCTTTTTTCCTCTCCTCGTGAGGATTATCTCCTATTTCAGTTCTTTGACCTCTATTACACCAAAATTCACTTTTATCTGACATTTGAAGTGTTTTTTCTCGCCCCTCTCCTTTGTCAGTTACTTCATTTCTTTCTAGTTGCTGCGCGTCCTGTTTGGGTATCTGACCAACTTTGTCCTCTGGTGGAGATCCTACGTCCATGTGAAGGGCTTGGAAAACATCCTTTACAACGAAACTTTTACAACGCACTACCATTACGACGCAACTTTTACAACGCAAACCATTACAACGCATAGCGCTGGTGGGCGCTTTAGGATAGGGAATGTATTTAATATACTATCCAACACCTTCCCTACTATCCACGGGGATTGGAGTTGGAATAGTAAATTAAATAAATCACTATCCAGCGCCTAAAAGCACTATGCGTTGTAATGGTATGCGATGTAAAAACCGCGTCGTAAAGGTAGGCGTTGTAAAAGTATGCGTTGTAACGTCATACATCCGAAGGGCTTGGTCCGTCTTTTGATGTATAGAAATAGAGATCATACTTTGTTGTCTTGGTTTGGAGTTCGCAGTGACTTTGGTTTGGTCTACAGCAATTTGTGCAGCCCCACACGAGAGAACTTTCGATGGATTATTCTTTTCCCCTTGCGGTGTTTTTATTGTAAATATCGGGAAGATTTTCTCCAAAGCTGGGCTTAACTGTTTGTTATATTTGAGCCGGGCCTTCCTTGCACGCTTTCTTTGCCGTTTTGTAGGTTTAGCAACCGCCGGGGACTTGAGGGAGCTCTGTAAGGCGTCTGTTTGAGGGTCTGTTGTATCCGGTTGATCCAAGAACTCCACTTGCTCTGATTCGCCCTTGACGTTTCTGCTTGCCTCTGTTATTAAATTGATGCCTTTTGTTTTTTCTTCTAGTTCGACAATGTATTTTTTTTTAATCTGCTTGTTGTTACAAGATTTTTTTACTACCCCTAGGATGTCCTTTAGGATTTCTGGGAGGGTTACCAGTTTCTCGATGATTGAGCCACAGCCA
This sequence comes from Lissotriton helveticus, assembly GCF_964261635.1. Classification (NCBI taxonomy): domain Eukaryota; kingdom Metazoa; phylum Chordata; class Amphibia; order Caudata; family Salamandridae; genus Lissotriton; species Lissotriton helveticus. Next base: position 366,465,446 of record NC_136070.1, read on the forward strand.
CAATTGGGTGATTGTTTGTTGTTGTCTGTTTGCTGATCCATATTTCCTCTGCATGTTAGTAGGGATGTTATTAAATTCATTTTGGTGTTGATGCCCGAGATGTGCCTGGCAATTAGATTTACGAGATCTATTTGAACTTCCATTTTATCTGACTGGTAGTTCGAAACCCTTATTGCTTGTTCCAGAGTACTTATCAGGGTTTGATTACATTGTGTGTTTGAGTAATCTTCATTGTACTTCGCCGATTCCCCTGACCCAAGATCTTTCCTGCTAACGGATGAGATGGTTATTGGGGGTGGAAGGTTTATTTGCTTAACTCTTGTAGGACTATGGCTGTCCTCCGCTGATACAGGATGCTGAAGATCATACTTGAGTGGTGGGCTTAAAGGGGTGGATGCTGTCATTCTGGATCTGCTCTGTGATGTTCTTTTACTTGTTTCTGACTGTGGATCATTTCCTTGGAATTATTTTTCCTGAGAATTGGTTTCCAATATTTCCAGGATTTCCACTAAGTTAGAGTCATTTAGCAAGGAAAATGGTTTGGCGCGGACTTCTTCCATAAGGCCTGCCTGTACTGCAGATTTGTTTGATTTTAATTTTTCATCCTTGGTGCCCTTTATGTTTGAATGGACTTCTTCCGTGGGGCCTGTTACAGATTTATTTAACTTTACTTTTTCATCCTTCGGAACCTTTTTGATTACGTATCCCTTCGGGGCTACATTTCTAGTTGCAAAGCTTCTGTTAAGGATTTTTTGCTCTCTCTTTTCCACCGTGGGTATCTCAGTGCCACCCTCCAAGACAACGCTATTGATTGTTTCGGTTGCAATTGAATTGGAAATTATTGTCAGTAAATAAAATTGTGTGTGTTGTGGCAAGTGTTGTGCTGCTGTGGTTATCAGCTTACCCACAGCTAAATTTGCCCTATTTTTGTTGCGGGAATAATTCCCCTTGTGATGTGTTGTTAGAGTATACTAATGCCAGTAGGGGGATAACACTTGGTTTATCAGGGAGAATTGGGCTTGGCAACTGGGAGGCCTCAGCTGGTGGAGCGTAAATTGCCGCCATTGGGTCCTTTAAAAATAATAATTTAAGGATCCCTGTTTTGTTTCTTGGGCTCGGCGTTGTTGGTGTCGGGGTCGGTGCTGAGAACAACCTCTCTATTAGGCCTGTTGCCTTTCCTGTTTGGTTCAAGAGTGAGTCCTCCTCGGTGGATTTTCTGACAGCCGCCCTGGGGACCTATCTTTTGCAAACACTAACTGAATTTTTGTCTTAATATTAGCCAGGAACTCACAGTGTTAAACTCAGACACCGCTAGAAATGTTTATAACCTTCTAGGAAGAGAATGAGGTTACTGACTGTTTGTACTGTATGATACATAATTTTATGATGTACTGTTCTATGTAATGTTTTGACTCGTACTGCGGTCTGGTGTTTTTATATAACTATACTGCGTGAGAATCTAGATTGTAATTGATTTGAATCAGAAACATGAAAAGTTCACTAATAAGTGGTGATAGTAGGGCACCTTCACTCTGGTGGCCGCCAAGACATTCATGTGGCTTTCCTCACATGACACCTAACTACTGAGCACTGCGCTAATACAACGGCTGACATCATCCTTTATCGAGCGTCATCTCTCAAGGAACAACGATCAGAACAGGTACGCCCACTTATCCATTAGAAACACGCATCGTGTTCTAGGCCATACACTGTGGCTTCGTTTGCACCATTTTATCCTTGGTGAAACGATAATATCTCAGTTTGTGTATATCTCCATAAACATCTTTCCTCTTAAAGATGGCGTCTATTCCTCGCCACCTATTACTCCGACATCTTCGATGTCCACGATTCTCACTAAGCAACCCGTACCACTAGCCTACTTGTCCAGTTTAGACACGCTTGGTGTTCTGGGCCATACACTGTGGGTTCTTTGACACTATATCTTTTTCTCGGTTTAACGATATTATCTCAGTATGTATATATCTCCATAAACATCTTTCCTCTTAAAGATGGCGCCCATCTCTCGCCACCTAATGTTCCGACATCTTTGATGTCTATTATTCTTATAAAGCGACCCCTCCCACTAGGTCACGTGTTCGTACCCGAGAGACGACGACCGGGAACTACAGGAGGAGGGATACCTTACCACGGGTAAGCGGGTATAATTCGCCTTTAATCAGATACAGAAAAATACTTTTGTTCCTCTTTCTGAAATGAACTCTTAAAGCCCACTGAACCGGGCTCCCATAGATCTAACACGTGCGCATACAAATTCTTTACCCTTGCAGCGCACCGCCACATAGGAAACGCACCCGTTTCTTGCGAGCCTTTCTATGGATGGATCCCCTCCCGGCTACCACCTGATACACACCAGTATTCAGGTATTCCGTCACTTTTAGCCTTTGTAGGCTTACCGCAAACACGATGTGTAATGTCATTTGAAACACTGAGTTACACCACATTTTTAGCTGTTTAACCTATGCAACTTTTCTCTTTTTTTGCCTTTCTTTTCCAAACAGAGTGCTTACACTCGAAGATTTTCTCCTAACCAATAAGGCAGAACACAAAGAAAAAAGTGTTTTTTACGTGACTCTTTTGAATATACCCTTCCTAATTAGTCACTAACGGAGAAACTAGTGGTAAGGACACCGTTATCGCTGTCCTCTATTTTACTGAATAGATGTCCTCGGACATCCCCCTTTGGAATGCTTCCTTAATGATCTTTTTTGTTTTTTCCTCTAGTCTCTCTCCTATCTACCTATTTAGAACATGAACATAAAGTCCAGACTTATTTTCGATTAATACGATTGAGCTGAGCCCTAAGGTAATTAGTTCGCCATTTAGAGAGAGACTTTTTTGCGACGAGACTAAACTTTGTTTGCTTCTTACTCATAACGGACACTACCCTTTTTTTACACCATATCACGTTACCGTTAGAGTCCATCACTTATATTTCTACACGTTAGTTCACTATAATAAAAATATTTTTGGTTGGATGCTTCACCACCTCACAAACCTTCGGACGGTAGGATCACCGTGCATGTGTAATAAATGACCACACACCCAAACGTCATCTCACAGTACCTCACGACTGTGCACCGCCGCTCAAGGATAAACACCCACATCCTTGTGATGGCACACTTCCTAGATCTTCAGCGTCATCACCATGCACCACCACCATGTGCGAACTCAGACGCACGCATTGACTGCATGTTGGTTGCACATTTTGTCACCATTTGCAGTATGTCACAACGATATGACGCATTACTGAATATGCACATGTTATTCTTGTACCACCAGCCCTGAAGAGTCGTGTTGACTCAACTGTACACGACGAAACACGTGTCGGCTTTGTATGACATTCCTCAAGTCTGGAGAGAATAAACCATCTTCTTGCTGTGACTAAGAACACACTAAGGAATCTGCTTCTGTTTCTTTGATACTCATCAGTCATTGTACTGTTTATGTGATACCTTATTGTAGTTGCGAGAGCTTAGCTGTGTATACTGCCAACATATAACCTATCCCCTAGCTTTCTACATTATATGATCCCTATACTGAATATTCCTATAGCAGGTTTTCCCGCAAAGAAAAGTAAAGGGTACCGTCACCTTTGTTTTTTCATTTCTCAACTATGTCAATGTTCTTTATCTCAGCGCTCATCTCAGCCTGGTTAATAGTCTACAAAGAATTCAGAACGCAGAAGCCAGAAAGACAACTCCTTAGTCTATATTATGTACTGCTACAGGTTCACCCACCATATTTGGAGCATGTGTCCGATCCTCATGCACCAAACCCAAAACCTCCCATATCGACCAAACTAATGAAAGGATCCTTTCAACCATGCAGTACAAAAGGGCCTCCTTGGAACTCAAGCTACGGAATCACATACGACCAGCACTCCAGTTTTTACTGTAGCTACCTGTGGTTGGACATCACATCACACATTGAGTGGTCCATGGTTCTGGACCACTCTTTCTTTAAAATAAACCTCTGCTGCCAAAATAGATTACTTCATTACAGGTTGGCTACACTCTTGGCTATCCCTTCATTCGACACATCTAGCCTTCGTAGAAGGTTTTTCTAGGTCCATGTGGCCAGTGCCTGGAACATTATTGCAGCAAAAATAAGAATAATTGACATTCACCTTGGAATTTGAAGAACCATAAACAGCTGGCTGTTTCAAATTTACATAATTATTTGATACACTCTCCCTACTAAAGAATCTGCTAGATAAATAAGTGTCTGTGTGGGTGGCAGTTTCTGTTCTCACAGAAACAACACTTACTTATGCACAGATGCAAGTTTGCTTCACCATGGTTCAAGCATGTCTGCGATCCTTATGCACTACGTGAAACCCCTGCCATATCAGCCATACTACAGCTAAGGCACTTTCAACTCTAGAAGGGCCTTCAAGGAGCCTGATATAAATCACAGTGCTTTGCGAGTTCATCAGTGGTACGGAAGCAATGCATACAATCTACAATATTATAATATAAGAGGCAATGAATTAACATATCATAAGGGTGTTTATTATCAAGAATGTATGGATAGTTCAAAAAGTGAGGGAACGTAGAGAAGAGAGACAATGAAACGAATCAAGAGAGAAAAAAGGGGATGAGAAAGAGAAAAAAGATTGAATGTGAGGGAGGAAATAGAATGAGAAACAACAAGCAGAAAAAAGATGTTGAGGTGCATGTGTGAAAAAAAGAGTAAATCAGAGAACAAACTAATATAAAAGTGACTGAAATATCAAGGGAATAACAGAATAGAGTGAAGCAGGAGATAAAGTAATGGCATGAGGGTGAAATAGAGTGTGAGAATGAAAGGCTGAAAATAGAGATAGAATAGAGACCACATTGGTCAGACAATGTAAGAAGAGAAACTAAAAAGGACTGAGAAGAGAGGAAGCAGAGAGAGAGAGCTAATACATTTATTAAGTTGTGAAGCTTTTTTTCTCCTAAACTTCCTGTAATTCTCAAACATACAATGATAACCAGGAGGAGGCCGCAAAGTTCCCTTTATGTCGATTTTCATATGAAACCTGGAACCATTACACCCCTTGTAGTTTGTAGGAATGAAAAAAAAATCAGACATATACATTCAGCAACACGATGCGGGATAAACAGTCTTAAAGGTACCTTGCAATAGACTGGCACAGCCACTTTCAGTGATAACTAGCTCTCACAGGAAATATAAATTATAGGTAGGAAAGTAATAATAATCCATGCAAGACTTTAATGGCTAACTTGCCACACTCCCAGGAGTAAGCAGTTGAGATTGCCACAAAAGGAGCATGCAAGGATGGAGGAAGATGGACTGAAGTCACTGAACATGGTCAAAGTCACACAGAGGTGTACCAGCCTGTAGCAAAATTGGAATACCCTGTGATAGGTTGATACCTTTAAGTGTAGTGGAGAGGGCTGAGGAGCACATAGGGTATCAGTAAGTACAAGGCCATGGAGTGGACCAGTAAGGCAATACAGTAATAGTCTCAGAGAATGCAGATCACTGCCCAGAATCACATATTGTGAGTCTGAAAGGTACAGTGCCCTGTCCAGAGTGGAGCAAGGTGTTGGTGTGATGAGATAGCACCTTTCTTAGGATGTCACTTGCAAGATGGACTACATACTGAGTGCTTAGTAACCCCATGTATCATTTCCATCTTTTTCTCCTCACTAGTCTTATGTGACCTGTAAAATGAATTGTCTAAGAAAGACACCCTTGATTGCAAGGCAGGTTTACATATTTGTCTGTAAAAAGACTTCAGAATATATAAACTATAATACTACACCTCCGACAGAAAACATTTTTTTCCCTATAAACCACCATATCATAAAGGTGCACTACTATGGGTGTCGGTCTTTCTTCCTGACTGTGCTGATGAGCTGGGCGGTTGTATGTCTAAACAACAACTGCCTAAACCACGGCTTCCTTAACCACGGAAGCCTAACCACGAGATATTCTCAACCACTACCTTTTTTAACACGACTTCCTAAACCACGAAATGAAACATCTCGTGTTTGGCCAGTAGATGGCACTATTGTAATTACAATACTTCTTGCGTGAACCACTCGTAAAAAATAAACGGATCTAAATCTACTTTTTTTTTTACAATGCATACCATTAGCTTTTTTTTTTATTTTTCCTTTTTTGGGGGGGAGACCCCCCCCTAATGTTCCCTTAATTCTGAGGAGTGACGTTATACAGGAGCGGAGGGTAGTGGAGAGACTTGTGGTTCAGGGAAGTCGTGCTTAAGGAAAGTCGTGGTTTTTGTAAGTCGTGGTTCCGGCTTCGTTGTTCAGGTAAGTCGTTATAAAACTGTCGTTGTTAAGGATGTTTCCCGAGCTGGGCATAGCATGGGTCTCATTGCTGTCATTAGGTGCTAATGGACTGTGCACACAGTGCGGTGTCCTGTGCTGGTGGTCTGCACACATAGTGGGCCCACTATAGCCAGTAAGTAAAGGTCCAAGTAACCTTCCCTTACTGGTATGTATATGGAATCTCTATAGACTGTGGGTAATAAGTTTCAGTAACTTTGCCAGTATAGATATTTGTGACCCAGTATGCATGAAATTCCACTCTCTGACATGTCCCATATTATGACGACGTTCCTCTGGAAAAGTCAAAACCATTGGGGTTGTCCATGTTTATTGAGCCATCTAGACACAGAAGGTCATGAACAATGCTTAGAGAACTCCAATTCAATCTCTTTCTTCTGAGTCTGTGCACCTGCAGCGACCACTTCCTGTCTGAACTGCAAACGTATGCATGTCTCTGTATCACTTAGTAGTAGTTGTACTCCATACAATCCCACTCCACACACACAAACTTGACAATTAATGAAAGAGCACTTTATTTTCTGAAACATAAAGCTGAACCTATTGGCTTTGTCAATGCTTCTTTCAGTATTTCAATTAGGCCCCGCTTCTGAGGGCTGCAGTAAATCTGGGAGGGAATAATTCCCCAGCAAATACGGACACAACTGTTTCTCCATTGTAGTAATTCAAGTTGTAAATCTGATACAAGCACAGCAACCTATTTTACTGAATGAGAATCATAGATGCCCCCAAATTAAAGTAATAGCTATTAGAGTTTTGCACTGATAAACAGTGCATATATATTTTCAAAAACATTTGTGGCCTAAATATAGTGCATAGATTTGAATGTGACTTACTAGTGCCAGATTTAAATCTGGCACATAAATTGATATTTCTAAACTATAATCTACCCCACTTCACCTTAATCTACCCCACTGTACTACACTCCAGTATACCCCACTATACTCCTCTCCAATATAATCTATTCTAATCTACCCCAATCAACTTCACCATACTCCAATGCACACACCCTACCGCATTCTACTCTATCCTATCCTACTCCGATCTACACAATACACACCACTAGAATATAACCCACTTTACTTTACCCCAATTTAACACACTCCACTATTCCAAAATCTACCCTACTACACTTCAGTCCAATCTATCCCACTCCACTCTACAACACTACACTACAATATAACCCACTCCACCACAAACTGCCACAACTACTCCAAATCAATATACTTCACTGCAGTCTACTCCACTTTTCCCCATTCCACTCCACCCCACTCCACTCCAACCTACCCTATTCACTACACTCCAATCCAATCTACCACACATCAAACTACCCCATTACAATCTATCATTACAATCTATCTCACTTCACTCTACCCAGTCTACCCAACTCCATTCCAATATACTCTACTCTAATCCACCCAATTTACCACACTAAAACTATCTTGCTCCACTCCAATATACTCCACTCCATTCCAACCTACACCACTCCCCTCCAATCTACCCATCTCTAATCCACACAATGTACTTCTCTCCAAGTATCCCACGCAACTTTAATCTGCTCCACTCCAGCCTATGCTATAATCTGTAATGAGTACCTTTACACATAACCTGCTAAAATAAAACGTATCTGCACATCTCCACCAAATTTTCGTACCTCAAACACTAGAACTCTTCCATTACTCAAGTAATAAACCTTACTACCTACAAATAAGTTGCACTTCTAATTACTTTCTAATAAAATATAATAATAATCACTACACGTTATGTTTTCTAGACATTTGAACCTGTGCCACTACACATACACATACAACTAAATCATAACCCAAATGCATATAACTTCACTATACTTGTCACTGTTATGTTAAATACGTTGTCAAATATAACAATACACTTTGTTCCATGTCTTTCCTAAACCTTTTCAACCCTTTCCCACAAGTACTGCAGCATTCCCATAATAACTCTAATATGCATAACTAAAATATATTGCAAATACTTTATTCATAAAATATAGTAATACACTGTATATCTATGCAAATGTAATAATGAAATAATCTTTTACAATTAAAAATATGTTCTCTATAATAGCAGGGCACTATCATACCTTACATATTCCACTTTTTCCCACTTTACTTCACACTACTCTCTACAACACTCTACACCACTTCACTCTACAGCACTATACACCACTCTATACCATTCCACTCTATACCAATACATGCCATACCACTGTAGTCCACAATAAAACACTATACAACAGGGCTTCCCACTCCACGTCCCTCCACTCTACGCCCCTCCAATCCTCTCTATTCTACCTCACTCCACTTTACACCCAACCCAATTTACCCCCAATCTGCCATACCTCAATCTACTTTAATCCAATCTACCCCACTACACTTCAATTTACCATTCTAATCTTCCCAACTCTAATACACCCATTCTACTCCACTGCAATCTACCCTACTCCACCCTAATTTACCACACTATACTCCACTTCAATATGCCCCATCTCAACCCACTCCATTCCAATCTACCCCACTCCACTCTTCCCCATTCTACCCCATTCCAATATAACATAATAAACTTCACTACAACTCAATCTGTCCCACTCTACGACACTCCTATCTACCGCAGTACACTGAAACCTTCTCCTTTCTACACCAATCCACACAATTATACCCCACTCCAATCTACCTCGCTTTACTCCACTCCAATCTACCCACTCCATTCCACTGCACTCTACCCCACTCCACTTTAATCGACCAAACCCCAATCTAAACTACTCCACTCCAATTAACCCCACTTCACTCAATATACCCCACTCTACACCACTAAAATATGACACACTCCAATCAATATCACTCTAAACCAATATGCACCACTACAATCTACTCCACTCTAAACAAATATACACAACAGCATATATACCACTATACTTCACTCTATACTCTATGCACATCTACCCCACTCCATACTACCGCATTCTACCCACTCCATACTACTTTAAACCAACCTACCCAATTTATTTTGCCGCACTCTGCGCCACTCCATTTTACTTTCACCCCAATATCACTCCACCTACTGCACCATTCAAATCAACACTATAAAGTCTACAATATCTACATATATTGTCACTAATGACATCATCCATGTGACAAGCTGATAAACCTGATCATACAGTAGCATAATCTTTTAACACACATTATAAAATATGAAGTACCATATTTGAAACATTGACACACCAGTACAAGTTTCTAAAAACCCACTCAATGATTCCTACATCTACACACACATCTAACACTTACCTATAGATTCACTCATACATGCCAACAAAGATCAATAGAACACTATTAAATATACTTATATACCTACATCAACATTACATACCAGCACATATCCTATTCCTTTATGCAGACATCCTACTAACTTATGCAAACAATAGATCATACTTACATTTACTTAGCTATACACTTATACAAACACCACTTTATTTATTCATATAGATAGTAACTCATACTTAGTGTGTTATTAAATCAGTATTACAAGTATACAGTTATCCATACATCACTCATACAATCACTGAGCATTATGTATACTTATTTATATACAATAACTGTCACATACACTGCCTTTGATATTTTTAGTTTGTTGGACATATATCATTGAGAAATATATTTACTCATCACCACACCCATAAAGAGATTCCCTCACCCAAACAACTGTTTTCACATACAGTCTTCACCTCATATACTTACTAAATCAACTATTTACACATCTTTCCACAGTCACACATGTCCCACCCAACCACACACGCATTCATTCACTATCCCATACAAATACTCATTTAACTAATTAATAACTAATGTCGACTTTCACATAGGTAGTAACCATAGTAGTAGTTTACACAACAAGAGATAAAGTGATACAGTTATTAATACAGTTGAATCACTATCCCATATATTTAGTGAGACACTTAAAATTCCTCACTTAGACAGTCAATCACATTGGTACTAAATCCTCCATTCGCACACTTATACATCCACTCAGTCTTCAAGGCAGATTGCTATATATATATATATATGCTCTGCTCTGCAGTTCGTGACTTTTCCCAGCGTACTGGGCTGACCGAATCCCACCCTTGGACACTTCAAGACACCCGGCAGTGTTGGAGACATTGTGCCCCACTTTGGGTGAACCGGAGCCCCGGTTCGACCCCTGCTAAATGGACTGCTGTGTTTGGGGGTTGGTGCAGTATGAGGAGCTGAGGAGGGAGTCGCCACGCTGAAGTTAGGTTGAAGTGGCCCGCGCTATGTCATCACCCCCGTGGCTGTGCTGGACCAATGCATAGCACTCCGGTACCTGTAGTACAGACGCACTGGGCGTCCTACAGACAACACAGGCAGTGAATCATATTCCATGCTGTCTAACCGAGGGGCGGAGCTAACTCTCACCTGACTGGAAAGGAGAAGGTATTTCAACCACTTTGTTTGCCTGCTCCATGCAAACACCTCATGGCGCTGACGAAGGCGGAACTATGCCGAAATGCATTCGCCCTATTGCTGGTGTTCGTGGCATTAAAAGACCCCTCCAAAGAATCCTCTGTGTGGTTTCCACTTCTTGCTGCTGTTGGGGAAGATTTTCGTATATATATATATATTCACTGAAAAAACCATAGGTTAGAGACCATATATAGTTAGCTGGACATTTTATTGACATAAAACCAATGAAATTCCATATATAGTTAGTTGCACTAACTATATATCGCGCACCCGCAATCCACTGCTGATGATGTCACATATTACATCATTCATGACATGGTCAGTGACATCACTGATGACATCACTGATGACATCTCAAATGACATCACTGATGACATCACTGATGACATCTCAAATGACATCACTGATGACATCATGACACACCAATACCAGTTACTACATACGCACTCACTGATTCCTACGTCTACACACACATTCACTCATTCACCCATACAATCACTCATACATACAGTCACTCATTATTACAACACTATCATATGCACTCATACACCTATGCAGACACTCACACACTGCCACTCATCCATGGAGTTACTCACACACCTAGTCAGTCCTGTAAAGAATCAATCACACTTCCATTTCCTTATCTATACAGTTAAACACAGAACACCATACTTCAGTGACATCACTGATGACATCACTGATGACATCTCAAATGACATCACTGATGACATCTCAAATGACATCACTGATGACATCATGACACACCAATACCAGTTACTACATACGCACTCACAGATTCCTACGTCTACACACACATTCACTCATTCACCCATACAATCACTCATACATACAGTCACTCATTATTACAACACTATCATATGCACTCATACACCTAGTCAGTCCTGTGAAGAATCAATCACACTTCGATTTCCTCATCTATACAGTTAAACACAGAACACCATACTTTTCACACATATACTAACACATACTTACTCTCTTATACAATCACTGATACAAGTACACATTGATATGCACAGAGTCACACACCTCCCAGACAGCCACACACACACTCAGTCTTCCATACATCCACTCATTCTTCAATATGTAAAACATATTTAAACTTTACAAAAACACACAGACACTAGATGATGTCATCAGTGATGTCATTTGAGATGTCATCAGTGATGTCATCAGTGATGTCATTTGAGATGTCATCAGTGATGTCATCAGTGATGTCACTGACCATGTCATGAATGATGTAATATGTGACATCATCAGCAGTGGATTGCGGGTGCGCGATATATAGTTAGTGCAACTAACTATATATGGAATTTCATTGGTTTTATGTCAATAAAATGTCCAGCTAACTATATATGGTCTCTAACCTATGGTTTTTTCAGTGAATTTTCAAGGTTTTGTAAATGCAAATTCCTAACTATATATGGTCTATAACCTATGGTTTTTTCAGTGAATATAAATATAAATGCATGCATACATATACATATATGCATACATATGCATTTTATTTACATGAAAGTTTTAAAAACACTAATAAAAGCAAAGCTAAAAAGCCACCTCATTACAAACAGAATGGCTTTAACTTAAACGAGGGCGAGATCTATTGCATTTTCAATGCTTGTTTACTTTGGTTCTATCAAGAAGGCATTCGTCACACATTTGCCATTAATTCTGAATGTTAGCACTCTAGTTGCTCATTAGATCACTGTAGTAAAGCTAGTGCTCACCAGGGAAGTCTGCTGCTAATCATGGTTTGCAGCCATTTTCCCGCATTTTTTATCCCGCAGCCTTTCAGTCTGCATACCATTATCCCGCAAGGTCATTGACCTCGCATACCATTATCCCGCATTTTTTCAAAACGCATGTGCATTTATCGCGCATGCCTTTACAAAGAATTACGTTTTAAAGGCATGTATGGTAAATGCATTTGCGTTGTGAAAACCACGATGACGAGAGAGGTAAGTGGGTTTGTGTTAATTTTTTCGTGGGTTAGTGATTGTGTAGTGTAGTGTAGTGTTGTGTAGTGTAGTGTTGTGTTAGTGTAGTGTAGAGTTGTGGTGGTTGTTTAGTGTAGGGTCATGCTGGGGGTAGTGTTTTAGGGTTTAGGGTTGTGTTGTAGTGTTTGCGTAGTGTAGGGTCATGCTGGGGGTAGTGTTTTAGGGTTTAGGGTAGTGTTGTAGTGTTTGCGTAGTGTAGGATCATGCTGGGGGTAGTGTTTTAGGGTTTAGGGTTGTGTTGTAGTGTTTGCGTAGTGTAGGGTCATGCTGGGGCTAGTGTTTTAGGGTTTAGGGTAGTGTTGTAGTGTTTCCGTAGTGTAGGGTCATGCTGGGCGTAGTGTTTTTGGGTTTAGGATAGTGTTGTAGTGTTTGCGTAGTGTAGGGTCATGCTGGGGGTAGTGTTTTAGGGTTTTGGGTAGTGTTGTAGTGTTTGCGTAGTGTAGGGTCATGCTGGGGTGTAGTATTTTAGGGTTTAGGGTAGTGTTGTAGTGTTTGCGTAGTGTAGGGTCCTGCTGGGGGAAGTGTTTTAGGGTTTTGGGTAGTGTTGTAGTGTTTGCGTAGTGTAGGGTCATGCTGGGGGTAGTGTTTTAGGGTTTTGGGTAGTGTTGTAGTGTTTGCGTAGTGTAGGGTCATGCTGGGGTGTAGTGTTTTAGGGTTTTGGATAGTGTTGTAGTGTTTGCGTAGTGTACGGTCATGCTGGGGTGTAGTGTTTTAGGGTTTTGGGTAGTGTTGTAGTGTTTGCGTAGTGTAGGGTCATGCTGGGGGTAGTGTTTTAGGGTTTTGGGTAGTGTTGTAGTGTTTGCGTAGTGTAGGGTCATGCTGGGGGTAGTGTTTTAGGGTTTTGGGTAGTGTTGTAGTGTTTGCGTAGTGTAGGGTCATGCTGGGGGGTAGTGTTTTAGGGTTTTGGGTAGTGTTGTAGTGTTTGCGTAGTGTAGGGTCATGCTGGGGGTAGTGTTTTAGGGTTTTGGGTAGTGTTGTAGTGTTTGCGTAGTGTAGGGTCATGCTGGGGGTAGTGTTTTAGGGTTTAGGGTAGTGTTGTAGTGTTTGCGTAGGGTAGGGTCATGCTGGGGGTAGTGTTTTAGGGTTTAGGGTAGTGTTGTAGTGTTTGCGTAGTGTAGGGTCATGCTGGGGGTAGTGTTTTAGGGTTTAGGGTAGTGTTGTAGTGTTTGCGTAGTGTAGGGTCATGCTGGGGGTAGTGTTTTAGGGTTTAGGGTAGTGTTGTAGTGTTTGCGTAGTGTAGGGTCATGCTGGGGTGTAGTGTTTTAAGGTTTTGGGTAGTGTTGTAGTGTTTGCGTAGTGTAGGGTCATGCTGGGGGTAGTGTTTTAGGGTTTAGGGTAGTGTTGTAGTGTTTGCGTAGTGTAGGGTCATGCTGGGGTGTAGTGTTTTAGGGTTTTGGGTAGTGTTGTAGTGTTTGCGTAGTGTAGGGTCATGCTGGGGGTAGTGTTTTAGGGTTTAGGGTAGTGTTGTAGTGTTTGCGTAGTGTAGGGTCATGCTGGGGGTAGTGTTTTAGGGTTTAGGGTTGTGTTGTAGTGTTTGCGTAGTGTAGGGTCATGCTGGGGGTAGTGTTTTAGGGTTTAGGGTTGTGTTGTAGTGTTTGTGTAGTGTAGGGTCATGCTGGGGGTAGTGTTTTAGGGTTTAGGGTAGTGTTGTAGTGTTTGCGTAGTGTAGGGTCATGCTGGGGTGTAGTGTTTTAGGGTTTTGGGTAGTGTTGTAGTGTTTGCGTAGTGTAGGGTCATGCTGGGGGTAGTGTTTTAGGGTTTAGGGTAGTGTTGTAGTGTTTGTGTAGTGTAGGGTCATGCTGGGGGTAGTGTTTTAGGGTTTAGGGTAGTGTTGTACTGTTTGTGTAGTGTAGGGTCATGCTGGGGGTAGTGTTTTAGGGTTTATGGTAGTTTAGTTGTTTAGTGTATGCTAAAGGCATATTCGTTCTAAAAGTTTTCGTTATTTTAATTTGCGGCCTAATAGTACATGCAGGATTTTTTTTGCGGACTGATGGTATGCGGGATTTCGTCATATATTCGCTAATCATACTTTCTATGGCAAAATGAACCCCCTCATTTTGTTCCTTTTTAAATTAAATGTTTTAAGAGTTACCACTTTATTCCAATCAAGATGGCTTCAGGTGTGCCATACCTTTGTAATAAGTAGGACTGTTAGCACTCTAGTTGTTCTTTAGAACACTCTGGGACATTCTGTCATTGGGCTATAGTTGGGCTACATCTGGCTGATATTTGGGCTACATTTGTTTTTTTTGTCTCTGGTGGCCATCTTTGGGCTACATTGGGCTACATTGGGCTACATTGGGCTACATTTGGGCTCCAACATATATATAGCCCAATGTAGCCCAATATATATTTTTCAAAGTTAATTTTCGTAAAAACCACTGGAGCCTATATCTTGAGACATAGCAAAGGCACATCGGGCTACCAGTCCCTACAATTTTGCCAAGTTTGGTGTAAATCCATTCAGCCGTTCAGGCTAAAAGTGAGGCCAACCGCCCTATGGAAAATTGCATGGGAAAAACACGTTTTGGGACCCCCCTTTTTTCTCGGCCCCCCCTTGACGAAACCCCCCCAAATTTTCAGGGGCTGCTCAGAAACAAAATGTTCCATTTTCCTGAAAATTTCAGCCAATTCTGTCCTCAAACACCAAAGTTATTCGACATAGAATTTTCAAAAATCCCATAGGAAAAAAATCCTAACTATATATACCTACTGGCTATCGCCAGTAGGTAATATATATATATATATATCACCACACATCAAAGTTACCTTTGTGAAGACGCCAACACAATTGGGAGTTTGAAACCTTCTTTAATGCAGGCTGCAATACAGTATGCTCACACCATCAGCAAGTCGCCATACGCGTTTCGGGCATGCTGCCCTTGATCACTAGCTCTGCAAATTAAGGTCCCAGCAGCCTTTGCAGAACATTTCAACATCCTGTGGGCCCGCCCTGATGGGCCATGTGCCCTAATGCCTTGTGGTCTTAGAAGTCCTGATACTTTATCCACAGTGGGTGCTGTTGGGATTCATTTGCATATTATAAAATCCATAGTGGGTTTGCCTCTGGGTGAACAGTTTCTTGCACTGCCAGTATTAACCCGCAAAATTCGGCCTCCCAAATCCTTCAAGTGTCCAACATTGTAGGCACTGCGGACCGCGTTAGCGGCGGGGCATCTTCGCGACGAGGCACGCCGCATATTCATCACCACACATCAAAGTTACCTTTGTGAAGACGCCAACACAATTGGGAGTTTGAAACCTTCTTTAATGCAGGCTGCAATACAGTATGCTCACACCATCAGCAAGTCGCCATACGCGTTTCGGGCATGCTGTGACCTCCTGATCCTCGTGACCAGTGGTCGCTCCACCTCGCTCCCTGACCGATCTCCGCCTGGCTGACTGGTATTTCCCCGCAACTGCCTCACCTGTGACTGATTGCTTTTCAGCTATCAGAGCGCTCGCATCTGCTGAATAATCATAGCGCTTAGCATTAATATTGTGCGCTCGCATTTGCCGACTTTGTTTACTTTATCCGGCCATTTTGTTTGTTGTGCCTCGTAGCGAGGCTCCCCAGCACGCACCCGCCTCCCGCTGCCCCTCCCTCCCACGGACTGCCTTCAGGCTGCTTCGCTGCCCATTGCTCTGTGACCTCCTGATCCTCGTGACCAGTGGTCGCTCCACCTCGCTCCCTGACCGATCTCCGCCTGGCTGACTGGTATTTCCCCGCAACTGCCTCACCTGTGACTGATTGCTTTTCAGCTATCAGAGCGCTCGCATCTGCTGAATAATCATAGCGCTTAGCATTAATATTGTGTGCTCGCATTTGCCGACTTTGTTTACTTTATCCGGCCATTTTGTTTGTTGTGCCTCGTAGCGAGGCTCCCCAGCACGCACCCGCCTCTCGCTGCCCCTCCCTCCCACGGACTGCCTTCAGGCTGCTTCGCTGCCCATTGCTCTGTGACCTCCTGATCCTCGTGACCAGTGGTCGCTCCACCTCGCTCCCTGACCGATCTCCGCCTGGCTGACTGGTATTTCCCCGCAACTGCCTCACCTGTGACTGATTGCTTTTCAGCTATCAGAGCGCTCGCATCTGCTGAATAATCATAGCGCTTAGCATTAATATTGTGCGCTCGCATTTGCCGACTTTGTTTACTTTATCCGGCCATTTTGTTTGTTGTGCCTCGTAGCGAGGCTCCCCAGCACGCACCCGCCTCCCGCTGCCCCTCCCTCCCACGGACTGCCTTCAGGCTGCTTCGCTGCCCATTGCTCTGTGACCTCCTGATCCTCGTAACCAGTGGTCGCTCCACCTCGCTCCCTGACCGATCTCCGCCTGGCTGACTGGTATTTCCCCGCAACTGCCTCACCTGTGACTGATTGCTTTTCAGATATCAGAGCGCTCGCATGTGCTGAATAATCATAGCGCTTAGCATTAATATTGTGCGCTCGCATTTGCCGACTTTGTTTACTTTATCCGGCCATTTTGTTTGTTGTGCCTCGTAGCGAGGCTCCCCAGCACGCACCCGCCTCCCGCTGCCCCTCCCTCCCACGGACTGCCTTCAGGCTGCTTCGCTGCCCATTGCTCTGTGACCTCCTGATCCTCGTGACCAGTGGTCGCTCCACCTCGCTCCCTGACCGATCTCCGCCTGGCTGACTGGTATTTCCCCGCAACTGCCTCACCTGTGACTGATTGCTTTTCAGCTATCAGAGCGCTCGCATCTGCTGAATAATCATAGCGCTTAGCATTAATATTGTGCGCTCGCATTTGCCGACTTTGTTTACTTTATCCGGCCATTTTGTTTGTTGTGCCTCGTAGCGAGGCTCCCCAGCACGCACCCGCCTCCCGCTGCCCCTCCCTCGCCCCTCCCCCCACCATCCATCCATTTATGACAGATGCATCTGCGCGCAGCGTCCACGCGCAGCGACCGTGCCCAACCCGCGCCGAAGGTGCGCCAAAGGTAAGCCCGTCTACGCCCGTCCGCGCCTGGACCGCGCCCAGCGCCAGACCCCCTAGCCCTCGCACTGCCCAGCCCTCCCGCATTACCTATGATGCCACCACCCTCCTAGCCCTTAACCCCGGCCGCTCCCCCAACTGCGTCCAAGCCGCTCCTGGACACACCCATGGACCCTTCTCCTGCTACTCCTGCAAGTTCGACGGCACCAAGAACAACTCCTCATCTTCGAACACACAACAGATTCCCGACCCCAACCACCTACAATGCATCTTGCTCAACACCCGATCGGTCCACAGGCACGCCATTGACCTCTGGAATCTACTAGACACCATCTCTCCGGACGTTGCTTTCCTAACAGAAACATGGATGAATGCCTCTTCAGCCCCAGACATCGCCATTGCCATCCCGGAAGGCTATAAGATCATTCGCAAGGACCGTACCGGCCACACAGGAGGAGGCATCGCTATCGTCCATAAGAAATCCATCCGCATCTCAACCAGCTCAGACGTCAATCTCGGCAACTCTGAACACCTCCACTTCCAGATCTACATCGACCCCAAGACCACACTCAGAGGCACCCTCCTTTACAGACCCCCAGGACCCCGCGCACAATTTAGTGAGGACATCACGGACTTCATCACTCCACACGCGCTCCCCTCCAAAGATTACATCCTTCTGGGAGACCTCAACTTTCACCTTGAAAAGAACAACGACCGCAACTCCACCACCCTTCTGGACAACCTCGCCAACCTCGGACTTAAACAACTGGTCACTTCCCCCACCCACATCGCAGGTCACACACTCGACCCAATCTTCACCTCCAGCAATCATGTCTCCTTCAGACACACTACGGCTCTCCTCTGGACCGACCACAGCTGCGTTCACTTTACCTACAACAAGCCCAAGCCCAACAACCACCCCCAACCAACTCTGCAAAGAAACTGGAACAAAATCACCATCGACCAGATCTCCTCATCGCTTCTTCTAAACCCCCCAGCCCACTCCTCAAACCCCGACCAAGCCGCCACCAACCTCACACTATGGTTATCCAACAGCGCCGACATCCTAGCACCACTGAAAAAACGACAAATCAAACTTGGCAGCAAGAAGGCCTCCTGGTTCAACGATGATCTTAAGAAATCCAAGAAACTCTGCCGCTCCCTTGAGAAGAACTGGAAAAAAGACCCAACCTCCAGCACCAAGGACGCCTTCAAAAACGCCACCCGCATACACCACCAACTGATTCGAAAGGCCAAGAAAAGCACCCTCAAGGACCGACTAGATAGCAACGCCCACAACAGCAAGGAACTATTCAACATCGTCAAGGAATTTACCAATCCCTCGGCCAACTCTAACGACATCACCCCCTCTCAAGCCCTCTGCGACTCCCTAGCCTCATTCTTCCACAACAAAATTGCAGACATCCACAACAGCTTCGACAACCAACCTGGAGACCAACCCACCGAACCACATGCTAGACCTTCACCCTCCTCGAACACCCTTAACGACTGGAAGCCAATCTCCACTGAGGACACCATCCGCCTGATGAACTCTATCCACTCAGGATCCCCCTCAGACCCATGCCCTCACCACATCTTCAACAAAGCAGACTCCATCATAGCACCGCACCTCCGAGACGTCATCAACTGCTCCCTCAACTTCGCCACCTTCCCGGAAAGCTGGAAACACGCTGAACTCAGCGCCCTTCTGAAAAAACCCACAGCGGACCCCACCGAACTCAAAAACTACCGCCCCATCTCGCTCCTTCCATTCCCGGCCAAAGTCATCGAGAAAGCTGTCAACAACCAGCTCGCTGCCTTCCTCGAAGCCAACAAATCCCTCGACTCCTCACAGTCCGGCTTCCGAGCAAAACACAGCACTGAGACCGCACTCATCGCAGCAACAGACGACATTCGAACTCTAATGGACAATGGAGACACAGTCGCCCTCATCCTCCTCGACCTCTCCGCAGCCTTCGACACAGTCTGCCATAGTACCCTCCTACAGCGTCTCAGAAACATCGGAATCCAAGGAAAAGCACTAGAATGGATCACCTCGTTCCTCACCGGAAGAACCCAGAGAGTCCGCCTTCCACCATTCAAGTCAGAGGCCACTGAAGTCATCTGCGGCGTACCACAAGGATCTTCACTCAGCCCCACCCTTTTCAACGTATACATGAGCCCCCTCGCGGCCATCGCACGCCAACACAACCTCAACATCATCTCCTACGCGGATGACACTCAACTGATCCTCTCACTCACCAATGACCCTAGCACCGCCAAAACTAACCTACACGAAGGAATGAAAGAAGTAGCCGAATGGATGAAACACAGCCGTCTGAGACTGAACTCAGATAAAACAGAAGTCCTCATCTTAGGTACTTCCCCCTCTGCATGGGACGACTCGTGGTGGCCAGAAGCCCTTGGAAAAGCACCCATCCCGACAGACCACGCACGGAACCTGGGCGTCATCCTGGATTCCTCACTTTCGATGAACAGACAAGTCAACGCCGTCTCCTCATCCTGCTTCAACATTCTTCGCATGCTCAAAAAAACATTTAGTTGGATCCCCACCGAAACTAGGAAAACGGTCACCCACGCTCTGGTCACGAGCCGACTGGACTATGGAAACACCCTCTACGCCGGTACTACCGCTAAACTCATGAAAAAACTCCAACGAATCCAGAACGCCTCAGCCAGGCTCATATTAGACATCCCACGCAAAGAACATATCTCTGGTCACCTGAAAAACCTCCACTGGCTTCCCGTCAATAAGAGGATCACTTTCCGACTCCTAACCCACGCACACAAATCACTCTACGAAATCGGACCAGAATGCCTCAACACACGACTGTCCTTCTACACCCCCTCCCGCCAGCTACGATCATCCAACCAAGCCCTCGCCACGGTACCTCGCATCAACAAAACCACCATGGGAGGCAGATCCTTCTCCTACCTGGCAGCTAAAACCTGGAACTCACTTCCCACTTACCTTCGCCTTACCCAGAACCACCTAGCATTCAGAAAGCAACTTAAAACGTGGATATTTGACAAGTAATTTCCCACCCCTCCTCAAGCGCCTTGAGACCCTCTGGGTATGTAGCGCGCTATATACATTCTTTGACTTGACTTGACTGACTTGCCCTTGATCACTAGCTCTGCAAATTAAGGTCCCAGCAGCCTTTGCAGAACATTTCAACATCCTGTGGGCCCGCCCTGATGGGCCATGTGCCCCAATGCCTTGTGGTCTTAGAAGTCCTGATACTTTATCCACAGTGGGTGCTGTTGGGATTCATTTGCATATTATAAAATCCATAGTGGGTTTGCCTCTGGGTGAACAGTTTCTTGCACTGCCAGTATTAACCCGCAAAATTCGGCCTCCCAAATCCTTCAAGTGTCCAACATTGTAGGCACTGCGGACCGCGTTAGCGGCGGGGCATCTTCACGACGAGGCACGCCGCATATTCATCACCACACATCAAAGTTACCTTTGTGAAGACGCCAACACAATTGGGAGTTTGAAACCTTCTTTAATGCAGGCTGCAATACAGTATGCTCACACCATCAGCAAGTCGCCATACGCGTTTCGGGCATGCTGCCCTTGATCACTAGCTCTGCAAATTAAGGTCCCAGCAGCCTTTGCAGAACATTTCAACATCCTGTGGGCCCGCCCTGATGGGCCATGTGCCCCAATGCCTTGTGGTCTTAGAAGTCCTGATACTTTATCCACAGTGGGTGCTGTTGGGATTCATTTGCATATTATAAAATCCATAGTGGGTTTGCCTCTGGGTGAACAGTTTCTTGCACTGCCAGTATTAACCCGCAAAATTCGGCCTCCCAAGTCCTTCAAGTGTCCAACATTGTAGGCACTGCGGACCGCGGACCACAAGGCATTGGGGCACATGGCCCATCAGGGCGGGCCCACAGGATGTTGAAATGTTCTGCAAAGGCTGCTGGGACCTTAATTTGCAGAGCTAGTGATCAAGGGCAGCATGCCCGAAACGCATATGGCGACTTGCTGATGGTGTGAGCATACTGTATTGCAGCCTGCATTAAAGAAGGTTTCAAACTCCCAATTGTGTTGGCGTCTTCACAAAGGTAACTTTGATGTGTGGTGATATATATATATATATATATTCACTTAAAAAACCATAGGTTTCAGGCCTTATATAGTTAGGAATTAGCATTTAAAAAACCATTGAAATTGCTCCTATATAGTTAGTTGTACTAACTATATTTCGCGCACCCGCAATCCACTGCTGATGATGTCACATATTACATCATTCATGACATGGTCAGTGATATCACTGATGACATCACTGATGATGAAATCGTGGGGTACGCGCACGGTACGCGTTCCCCGCGATTTTTTTGATTTTTTTGTTCTTTTTTGCCCTTGGGGGTCCTTTTGGGACCCCCTGAGAAGGGCTAGAGGGTTGGGGGGTCTCTACCCTGCCCCCTTTTCGTGTTTTCCACTCTTGTTTTCAGCTCTCTTGTGCCTCAGTTCTCCTGAAAAACAAGATGGTGGTCAACACTTCCTGGTTTGGACAGTTTGGAATGTTGACAGTCGACTGCCAGCCAAACAGAAACTCGCTCGCGCACGTAAGGGTACGCGCACGTAGGCGTACGCTACGCGTACCGTACGCGTACGGTGCGCATACGGTGAGCGCATATAGATATATAATTTGCTCAAATTCAATTTTCTCAACAACTACTGGAGGGATTTTCACCAAATATAGAAAAGGCACTACTGCATACCTGTCCCTACCATTTTGCCAAGTTTGCTGTAATTCCGTTCAGCCGTTCGGGCTGTAGCCGTGTCTAAAGGTCCCATAGAAAATGCCATTTGAAACATTTCAAATTCAATTTTCTCAAGAACTACTGGAGGGATTTTCACCAAACGTAGCAAAGGCACATCTGCATACCAGGCCCTACCATTTTGCCAAATCTGGTGTAATTCCGTTCAGCCGTTCGAGCATTAGCCTTGTCAGAATGTCCCTATGGAAATTAACATGGGGAAAACACGTTTTGGGACCCCCCTTTTTTCTCGGCCCCCGCTTGACGAATCCCCCTGAAACTTTCAGGGAAGGAGCGGAGCGAGGCAAATTTAAGGAAAATTTCAGGCAGATCCCTCAATCGGCGCCAACGTTATTCCCAATAGAATGTTCGGAATTTCCTATGGTAACTAGGTCCTAACTATATATACCTACTGGCGACCGCCAGTAGGTAATAATACATATTTAAATAATGACCCAAACCACTTTCACTGGATGATGTCATCACTGATGCCATCAGTGTTGTCATTTGAGATGTCATCAGTGATGTCATCAGTGATGTCACTGACCATGTCATGAATGATGTAATATGTGACATCATCAGCAGTGGATTGCGGGCGCACGAATTATAGTTCGTACAACTAACTATAACGGGGGAATTTCAATGTATACGAGTGAAATGACCAGCTAACTATAACACCCCTGAAACCTATGTTTTTTTCAGTGAATTTCTAAGGTTTTTTATATGCTAATTCCTAACTATAACTTATCTGAAACCTATGGTTTTTCAGTGAATTTTCAAGGTTTTCTAAATGCTAATTCCTAATTATAACATACAAACCTGTTTCTTTTAGTGAATTTCAAAGGTTTTTTAAATGTTAATTCCTAACTATAACATGTCTGAAACCTATGTTTTTTTCAGTGAATTTCAAAGGTTTTTTAAATGCTAATTCCTAAATATAAATGCTAATTTGTAAATATTTTTTTTTATATTTTCTAATTAATTTTTTTTAATCTTTTTATTTTGAAATGTTATTTTTTAAATTACATTACAGATTTTTTTTATTAAATGTTTTTTTACATAAAAATATTTTTGTTTTCATTATTATATATCGTTCATAATATACTTTAATTATTTTTATTTCTTTTTTTCTTTTTTTATGGAGTTGCGCACTGTTATCCTATGGGTAGATATTCACTTAGCAGGTAAATAGTGTTATCGTTACCTTTTCTTACTCAGTGGTGGATCCTGGATACATCACTGCTGCATCTCCTCTAAACAGTTGAAAGAATGCAAATTACCAAAGACGCACGGAAGCCCACGCTTTTAAAAAAAACTAAATATCGCTAGAATGCGCGGATCATACGCGCACCCCGCGATTTTTCCCCAAAAAAGAAAACAAAATAGGGGCCCTGGGAGACCTTGTGGGACCCCCTGAGGAGACCTAGAGGATCAGGGTGTTTCTACCCTCCCCCTTTTCATGTTTTAAACACACATTTCAAACGCTTCTTCAGGCTCCCTTGTACCGAGACATAAAATGGCTGCCAACAGTTTCTAGTTTCGGATGTTGACAACCACTTGACACCCAATTAGCCTTCAGCGCGTGATTGGAATGGTGCGGTTATGGTACGATGACAATAAGCGGAGTATACGTATTCAATTTTTTAATGGGTAGTGGGCCGCGTGGCCCCCCTCTCGTGCCCAATTCCGGGGCATGTCTAATTATATATTATTATTTTATGGAGGAGGGCTGCAAAGTCCCCCTCCTGAAGCCACTTCAAGACCACAGGGACATCCGAACTCCATCTATGTATGTACCCCATAGGAGTTGCCTTCACTTTGCGCATGCATGTTTGTGGTAGCGCATGCGTGTTAATGTTACGCATGTGCACAATACGTTCCACCATCTGGCTATGTACCCCTAACATATTTCATTTTATTTGCGCATGCTCAATTACAACATGCCCAATCACAGCTCTCACACCCAGTGACATCATGCTCAACCAATCATCCTTCTGCAAAGCATTTATAAGCTGCCAACCTTCATGAACTTTTCCTATTCCGCAGTGACAGCCAGTGAGTGTTCGTATCCACTTCTTCGTAGGTGAGCACTTTTTTAAGAGTAATTAAATTAATTAATCTGAACAATCTTTAAATACCGCGTAAATGCAAATTTATGTTTGATATGGCAATGCTATTTTTAAGCCTGCTTTCCTGCTTTTTTATATCGTTAAAGTTGACTTCGTAACTTTTGTTTCTGTACAAATCACTTAATCCTGGTGCGTTTGTTTAATTTGCCAAGCGCCACGTGGCTGCTCCTACAGCAGTGTGCTACGTGCTGTTCAAGTAAATGCGATGTAGTTTTTCTCGTGTAAGTAGTGCGTCACGTGCCCCATGCATTGCAAAAGTAATGTTTTCGGGAAAAAGTGTATTTTAGCACAGCTTCCAGCTCTTATAACTTAAATATTTTGCCTTGGTAGGCGATGTTTCTGGGCAAATAACTTAATCCTGCCGCATATAATTTTTTAAGTAGTGCGTCACATGCTCCTTCCTCCCCATGCACTGCACATGTAATTAATTGGTCAATGTTGTATTTTAGCACGCTCTCCATGTTTTTTAATAACCTTAAACTTCATTTGCCCCCTGTTCTATCTCATTATACAGATATCTCAACCATGAGACGTACTGGTCGCCACAAGCTGTCCTGTCCATACACAATACCACATGGTGGTGAACAATTTCGACACACCAGATCCACTGACTGCTCTCCATATGTTATCAGCCGAAAATTGCAATGTAAATAAAGTGAGTGACCAATATCGGCCTAACATTTGTATAATGCAATGCTATTTCCTATTTTGCTTGCCAAATATAACCTCTGATAATTGCTTTTCATCCCCAATCCTATTGAGAACAAAGGTTTTGATGTACATTTAAATTAATCTTGGACATGTGTACAACATATACATTTTTAACTCTTTTTTCAGTTTGCAGAATGTTTGTTGCCGAGGTTGAAGAAAACGATATCCTCCTGTTCCAGCTGATTACACCGATGCCTCAAATATGGCATATACTAGTTGTCCGAAGCCATGCACATTCACAAATTTTTAACGGACAACGTTAAGGTAAATACTCACACTACGACTACTCGACAAAATTAAAAAGTAACAGATTTAAGTACTTGAGGGGTTTTCGGTGGCAGATAATCTCAAATTCATACTTCTACGAATGAGTCTGATACAGGGTGGATCTCTGTATAACTAATGGATGATTAGGTTTTAGGATGGCATACAGAGCCCCCAACCTTCTTACTTTTTTTCTTCAATGGTTCCAAATTGGGGACGAATATTAGGCTGTGCAGTAGAGGTTGACGGTGTTGCTCCACTGGTACATGGGCCTCCTCATGAAGCAGGAGGAGCCTCTCTCAATCTCCTTAACTCTTACCTTGCAAAGTTGACCGGATTCTTAGTCTGCAAGTGCTTCCGCATACTTGCAGTTCCACACCAGTCCTCTTTATTGGTCTCCTCTTGAAAGCAGAACCTCTGATAATTGCTTTTCATCCCCAATCCTATTGAGAACAAATGTTTTGATGTACATTTAAATTAATCTTGGACATATGTACAACATATACATTTTTAACTCTTTTTTCAGTTTGCAGAATGTTTGTTGCCAAGGTTGAAGAAAACGATATCCTCCTGTTCCAGCTGATTACACCGATGTCTCAAATATGGCATTTACTAGTTTTCCGAAGCAATGCACATTCACAAATTTTTAATGGACAACGTTAAGGTAAATACTCACAATACGACTACTCGACGAAGTTAAAAAGTAACGGATATAAGTACTTGAGGGGTTTTCGTTGGCAGATAATCTCAAATTCACACTTCTACGAATGAGTCTGATACAGGGTGGATCTCTGTATAACTACTGGATGATTAGGTTTTAGGATGGCATACAGAGCTCCCAACCTTCTTACTTTTTTTCTTAAAGGGTTCCAAATTGGGGACGAATATTAGGATGTGCAGTAGAGGTTGACGGTGTTGCTCCACTGGTACTTGGGCATCCTCATGAAGCAGGAGGAGCCTGTCTCAATCTCCTTACCTCTTGCCTTGCAAAGTTGACCGGATTCTTGGTCTGCAAGTGCTTCCGCATGCTTGCAGTTCCACACCAGTCCTCTTTTTTTGGGGTCTCCTCTTGAAAGCAGTCTTACATATGCGGCAAGTAACTTTTCTTGCCTTCACCTTTTTTAAGACTTGTGAAAATTAATTTCAAAACATTCAATAAATACGGTGTCACTATGCATTATGTCAAATGATTTATTAAAAATATGCAGAAAACGTTCCCTTTAATTGTTGTTAAGGTCTTTACAAAAGAATTTGAAAGGAGAAAGTAGCAAATGAAAAACAGAGGTATGACGTTATATCTCAAACTGCAAAAATTGATAAAAAGGGTGGACCAAAGTCTGCATGTACAATGCCAGTGGAACGTTTCAGGCACACTGGAAACATTAAAAAAAATATATATATATCGTCAAGTGTTACTTTGACTTGTAATGTTTGACCTCATTTAGTCACATCAATCTAATTTTAAACACTAATTTTCTTTTTTGTTTTGCAGATTAGCTACAATACTTCTTTTGGACTCCATATTATATGTTGTTTATTATATTGTTTTGTTAGTTATAGTTCTTGTTATTTATTGTATTGTTATCTTTTAGTTATAGTTCCAGTTATTGTTTTAATAAAAGTTTATTAAAAAGTACATACGTCTGTTTTTTTTGTGTGGATAGCAGTCATCAATAGAAATGATATTTATAATTTGAAGTATAATTCTGAGGCTAACTCATTAGCAACATAGTGTGGTGAACTTTTAACCTCTGTGCTCACGTAAGTGTTCCATGAACTGTTACTATGGTAACAGGCAGTTTGGGGGTAGGGTTAAAAATTATTGGCTGTACAAAAACCGTTATATTTACCCAGGATCTTCTACATCACATAAAGGAAATCAAAGTAAAACAAAACACTCTGTACCAGATTTATAACCCCCTTGCACCACTTTTGCGTCTAGCCCCCCCTACAACATTACAAGTATGTGGGCTTCAACTAGCCCCCTCAAGCCCCGGGAACCACCACCCCCTCAAATTTGTATATTACGGGACAGCTACGACTTCGGCATGTTGATGGACAACCCCAGCAGGTGCAAGAGGTCGACCGTAGCCTGGAGATTGGAGACGACTGGGGCGAGCCCACTTTCAACAACCAGTCGTCGAGATAGGGGAAGACTGGAACATCTGATCTGCGCCGATAAGTGAATAAAAATGTGAATAAATCTTTCTACTTTTTTACGAGACTATAGAATATTGTCCATATACCACAACAGTCTGCATTTCAATATGCATGGTATCTATTAAAGAGATAGTGTACATTTTACAGATGAAGGAAACCGAGTCTTCCTCATGAACTTTAGACTCTGCATCGGTACTTACTTGTAATTACTAAAATGTCTCAATAAACACAAGGGCTCTTTCTAGAACCATCCAACATCTATACACATAAGCTTGATATATATCTCAAAAATACATGCTTCGTTTTTTTCAGCGACCAACTGCGCGGATCCTACGCGCATATCGAAACTTTTTTTGTAAAAAATGTTCTTACTTTTTTTGCCCTATGGCTCCCTCTGTCATCCCCTGAGCAGGCCTAGGGGGTCAGGGTGTGTCTAACCTGCCCCTGTTCAAGTTTTGCCATCATATTTCACAGACTTCTTCACCCTCTCTTCTACCGAGGCACAAAATGGCTGCCAACAGTTCCTGGTTTCAAATGTTTACAAACGCTTGACAGCCAATTAGAATTCAGCGCGTGATCGGAACGGTGCGCTTATCCTACAAGGCCTGTCCTCGCACAATCTGCGGATTCTTCGCGGCCATAGATATATAAATGACTTTAACCGTAATTTTCAAAGAAACTACTGAACAGATTGACACCAGATATGCTAAAGGCACAAGTTGGAACTGAGGACTACCTCTCTGCCAAATTTGGTGTAATTCCGTTCAGCCGTTCGAGCTAAAGGTCCTATGAGAAATTGCATGGGGAAAACGTGTTTTGGGACCTCCCTTTTTTCTCGGCCCCCGCTTCACCAATCACCCCCAAACTTACAGGGAAGGAGCGGAACTGAGCTGGCCGAAAGTTTGGATAATTTCACCAAAGTTATTGGCAATAGAATGTTGCGGTTTTCCTATGGATAATAGGTCCTAACTATAACTACCTACTAGCAACCGCCTGTAGGTAATTAATATATATATCTATATATATATATATATATTCTGCTCCAAGTTCGCCCAGCTGGCGAAGGTGCACTCCGGGCACAGCAATGCCTCGTGATTCCTTTCTTGCACACAGACAGCAGCCTGACGCGTTTCGCCGGGATGGCTTTTTCAAAGGCTGTATCACTCAGTGTCACGGCAGCATTAGCAGTACCGCATTAGTTGAATATGCCGCCTTTTGATAGGTTGAGCTCAGAGGAGCCTCCCTCAGCATACTCCCACAGGATTGTGGTAAATGAAGTCCTGCAAAATCTACCCTAGATGGGTGTCGTTAAGCTGAGGTATACCAATGCACGCCCTGGATGGGCTCTGCGCGCTGAAAGGGATAGAATACCGGCACTGGTCCTGTTCTGCTTGTTTCCTCGCAGCGGTGCACCTTCCGTGGCAGGGCTGACACGTATACATTCTGCTCCAAGTTCGCCCAGCTGGCGAAGGTGCACTCCGGGCACAGCAATGCCTCGTGATTCCTTTCTTGCACACAGACAGCAGCCTGACGCGTTTCGCCGGGATGGCTTTTTCAAAGGCTGTATCACTCAGTGTCACGGCAGCATTAGCAGTACCGCATTAGTTGAATATGCCGCCTTTTGATAGGTTGAGCTCGGAGGAGCCTCCCTCAGCATACTCCCACAGGATTGTGGTAAATGAAGTCCTGCAAAATCTACCCTAGATGGGTGTCGTTAAGCTGAGGTATACCAATGCACGCCCTGGATGGGCTCTGCGCGCTGAAAGGGATAGAATACCGGCACTGGTCCTGTTCTGCTTGTTTCCTCGCAGCGGTGCACCTTCCGTGGCAGGGCTGCCACGTATACATTCTGCTCCAAGTTCGCCCAGCTGGCGAAGGTGCACTCCGGGCACAGCAATGCCTCGTGATTCCTTTCTTGCACACAGACAGCAGCCTGACGCGTTTCGCCGGGATGGCTTTTTCAAAGGCTGTATCAATCAGTGTCACGGCAGCATTAGCAGTACCGCATTAGTTGAATATGCCGCCTTTTGATAGGTTGAGCTCGGAGGAGCCTCCCTCAGCATACTCCCACAGGATTGTGGTAAATGAAGTCCTGCAAAATCTACCCTAGATGGGTGTCGTTAAGCTGAGGTATACCAATGCACGCCCTGGATGGGCTCTGCGCGCTGAAAGGGATAGAATACCGGCACTGGTCCTGTTCTGCTTGTTTCCTCGCAGCGGTGCACCTTCCGTGGCAGGGCTACCACGTATACATTCTGCTCCAAGTTCGCCCAGCTGGCGAAGGTGCACTCCGGGCACAGCAATGCCTCGTGATTCCTTTCTTGCACATAGACAGCAGCCTGACGCGTTTCGCCGGGATGGCTTTTTCAAAGGCTGTATCACTCAGTGTCACAGCAGCATTAGCAGTACCGCATTAGTTGAATATGCCGCCTTTTGATAGGTTGAGCTCGGAGGAGCCTCCCTCAGCATACTCCCACAGGATTGTGGTAAATGAAGTCCTGCAAAATCTACCCTAGATGGGTGTCGTTAAGCTGAGGTATACCAATGCACGCCCTGGATGGGCTCTGCGCGCTGAAAGGGATAGAATACCGGCACTGGTCCTGTTCTGCTTGTTTCCTCGCAGCGGTGCACCTTCCGTGGCAGGGCTGCCACGTATACATTCTGCTCCAAGTTCGCCCAGCTGGCGAAGGTGCACTCCGGACACAGCAATGCCTCGTGATTCCTTTCTTGCACACAGACAGCAGCCTGACGCGTTTCGCCGGGATGGCTTTTTCAAAGGCTGTATCACTCAGTGTCACGGCAGCATTAGCAGTACCGCATTAGTTGAATATGCCGCCTTTTGATAGGTTGAGCTCGGAGGAGCCTCCCTCAGCATACTCCCACAGGATTGTGGTAAATGAAGTCCTGCAAAATCTACCCTAGATGGGTGTCGTTAAGCTGAGGTATACCAATGCACGCCCTGGATGGGCTCTGCGCGCTGAAAGGGATAGAATACCGGCACTGGTCCTGTTCTGCTTGTTTCCTCGCAGCGGTGCACCTTCCGTGGCAGGGCTGCCACGTATACATTCTGCTCCAAGTTCGCCCAGCTGGCGAAGGTGCACTCCGGGCACAGCAATGCCTCGTGATTCCTTTCTTGCACACAGACAGCAGCCTGACGCATTTCGCCGGGATGGCTTTTTCAAAGGCTGTATCACTCAGTGTCACGGCAGCATTAGCAGTACCGCATTAGTTGAATATGCCGCCTTTTGATAGGTTGAGCTCGGAGGAGCCTCCCTCAGCATACTCCCACAGGATTGTGGTAAATGAAGTCCTGCAAAATCTACCCTAGATGGGTGTCGTTAAGCTGAGGTATACCAATGCACGCCCTGGATGGGCTCTGCGCGCTGAAAGGGATAGAATACCGGCACTGGTCCTGTTCTGCTTGTTTCCTCGCAGCGGTGCACCTTCCGTGGCAGGGCTGCCACGTATACATTCTGCTCCAAGTTCGCCCAGCTGGCGAAGGTGCACTCCGGGCACAGCAATGCCTCGTGATTCCTTTCTTGCACACAGACAGCAGCCTGACGCGTTTCGCCGGGATGGCTTTTTCAAAGGCTGTATCACTCAGTGTCACGGCAGCATTAGCAGTACCGCATTAGTTGAATATGCCGCCTTTTGATAGGTTGAGCTCGGAGGAGCCTCCCTCAGCATACTCCCACAGGATTGTGGTAAATGAAGTCCTGCAAAATCTACCCTAGATGGGTGTCGTTAAGCTGAGGTATACCAATGCACGCCCTGGATGGGCTCTGCGCGCTGAAAGGGATAGAATACCGGCACTGGTCCTGTTCTGCTTGTTTCCTCGCAGCGGTGCACCTTCCGTGGCAGGGCTGCCACGTATACATTCTGCTCCAAGTTCGCCCAGCTGGCGAAGGTGCACTCCGGGCACAGCAATGCCTCGTGATTCCTTTCTTGCACACAGACAGCAGCCTGACGCGTTTCGCCGGGATGGCTTTTTCAAAGGCTGTATCACTCAGTGTCACGGCAGCATTAGCAGTACCGCATTAGTTGAATATGCCGCCTTTTGATAGGTTGAGCTCGGAGGAGCCTCCCTCAGCATACTCCCACAGGATTGTGGTAAATGAAGTCCTGCAAAATCTACCCTAGATGGGTGTCGTTAAGCTGAGGTATACCAATGCACGCCCTGGATGGGCTCTGCGCGCTGAAAGGGATAGAATACCGGCACTGGTCCTGTTCTGCTTGTTTCCTCGCAGCGGTGCACCTTCCGTGGCAGGGCTGCCACGTATACATTCTGCTCCAAGTTCGCCCAGCTGGCGAAGGTGCACTCCGGGCACAGCAATGCCTCGTGATTCCTTTCTTGCACACAGACAGCAGCCTGACGCGTTTCGCCGGGATGGCTTTTTCAAAGGCTGTATCACTCAGTGTCACGGCAGCATTAGCAGTACCGCATTAGTTGAATATGCCGCCTTTTGATAGGTTGAGCTCGGAGGAGCCTCCCTCAGCATACTCCCACAGGATTGTGGTAAATGAAGTCCTGCAAAATCTACCCTAGATGGGTGTCGTTAAGCTGAGGTATACCAATGCACGCCCTGGATGGGCTCTGCGCGCTGAAAGGGATAGAATACCGGCACTGGTCCTGTTCTGCTTGTTTCCTCGCAGCGGTGCACCTTCCGTGGCAGGGCTGCCACGTATACATTCTGCTCCAAGTTCGCCCAGCTGGCGAAGGTGCACTCCGGGCACAGCAATGCCTCGTGATTCCTTTCTTGCACACAGACAGCAGCCTGACGCGTTTCGCCGGGATGGCTTTTTCAAAGGCTGTATCACTCAGTGTCACGGCAGCATTAGCAGTACCGCATTAGTTGAATATGCCGCCTTTTGATAGGTTGAGCTCGGAGGAGCCTCCCTCAGCATACTCCCACAGGATTGTGGTAAATGAAGTCCTGCAAAATCTACCCTAGATGGGTGTCGTTAAGCTGAGGTATACCAATGCACGCCCTGGATGGGCTCTGCGCGCTGAAAGGGATAGAATACCGGCACTGGTCCTGTTCTGCTTGTTTCCTCGCAGCGGTGCACCTTCCGTGGCAGGGCTGCCACGTATACATTCTGCTCCAAGTTCGCCCAGCTGGCGAAGGTGCACTCCGGGCACAGCAATGCCTCGTGATTCCTTTCTTGCACACAGACAGCAGCCTGACGCGTTTCGCCGGGATGGCTTTTTCAAAGGCTGTATCACTCAGTGTCACGGCAGCATTAGCAGTACCGCATTAGTTGAATATGCCGCCTTTTGATAGGTTGAGCTCGGAGGAGCCTCCCTCAGCATACTCCCACAGGATTGTGGTAAATGAAGTCCTGCAAAATCTACCCTAGATGGGTGTCGTTAAGCTGAGGTATACCAATGCACGCCCTGGATGGGCTCTGCGCGCTGAAAGGGATAGAATACCGGCACTGGTCCTGTTCTGCTTGTTTCCTCGCAGCGGTGCACCTTCCGTGGCAGGGCTGCCACGTATACATTCTGCTCCAAGTTCGCCCAGCTGGCGAAGGTGCACTCCGGGCACAGCAATGCCTCGTGATTCCTTTCTTGCACACAGACAGCAGCCTGACGCGTTTCGCCGGGATAGCTTTTTCAAAGGCTGTATCACTCAGTGTCACGGCAGCATTAGCAGTACCGCATTAGTTGAATATGCCGCCTTTTGATAGGTTGAGCTCGGAGGAGCCTCCCTCAGCATACTCCCACAGGATTGTGGTAAATGAAGTCCTGCAAAATCTACCCTAGATGGGTGTCGTTAAGCTGAGGTATACCAATGCACGCCCTGGATGGGCTCTGCGCGCTGAAAGGGATAGAATACCGGCACTGGTCCTGTTCTGCTTGTTTCCTCGCAGCGGTGCACCTTCCGTGGCAGGGCTGCCACGTATACATTCTGCTCCAAGTTCGCCCAGCTGGCGAAGGTGCACTCCGGGCACAGCAATGCCTCGTGATTCCTTTCTTGCACACAGACAGCAGCCTGACGCGTTTCGCCGGGATGGCTTTTTCAAAGGCTGTATCACTCAGTGTCACGGCAGCATTAGCAGTACCGCATTAGTTGAATATGCCGCCTTTTGATAGGTTGAGCTCGGAGGAGCCTCCCTCAGCATACTCCCACAGGATTGTGGTAAATGAAGTCCTGCAAAATCTACCCTAGATGGGTGTCGTTAAGCTGAGGTATACCAATGCACGCCCTGGATGGGCTCTGCGCGCTGAAAGGGATAGAATACCGGCACTGGTCCTGTTCTGCTTGTTTCCTCGCAGCAGTGCACCTTCCGTGGCAGGGCTGCCACGTATACATTCTGCTCCAAGTTCGCCCAGCTGGCGAAGGTGCACTCCGGGCACAGCAATGCCTCGTGATTCCTTTCTTGCACACAGACAGCAGCCTGACGCGTTTCGCCGGGATGGCTTTTTCAAAGGCTGTATCACTCAGTGTCACGGCAGCATTAGCAGTACCGCATTTGTTGAATATGCCGCCTTTTGATAGGTTGAGCTCGGAGGAGCCTCCCTCAGCATACTCCCACAGGATTGTGGTAAATGAAGTCCTGCAAAATCTACCCTAGATGGGTGTCGTTAAGCTGAGGTATACCAATGCACGCCCTGGATGGGCTCTGCGCGCTGAAAGGGATAGAATACCGGCACTGGTCCTGTTCTGCTTGTTTCCTCGCAGCGGTGCACCTTCCGTGGCAGGGCTGCCACGTATACATTCTGCTCCAAGTTCGCCCAGCTGGCGAAGGTGCACTCCGGGCACAGCAATGCCTCGTGATTCCTTTCTTGCACACAGACAGCAGCCTGACGCGTTTCGCCGGGATGGCTTTTTCAAAGGCTGTATCACTCAGTGTCACGGCAGCATTAGCAGTACCGCATTAGTTGAATATGCCGCCTTTTGATAGGTTGAGCTCGGAGGAGCCTCCCTCAGCATACTCCCACAGGATTGTGGTAAATGAAGTCCTGCAAAATCTACCCTAGATGGGTGTCGTTAAGCTGAGGTATACCAATGCACGCCCTGGATGGGCTCTGCGCGCTGAAAGGGATAGAATACCGGCACTGGTCCTGTTCTGCTTGTTTCCTCGCAGCGGTGCACCTTCCGTGGCAGGGCTGCCACGTATACATTCTGCTCCAAGTTCGCCCAGCTGGCGAAGGTGCACTCCGGGCACAGCAATGCCTCGTGATTCCTTTCTTGCACACAGACAGCAGCCTGACGCGTTTCGCCGGGATGGCTTTTTCAAAGGCTGTATCACTCAGTGTCACGGCAGCATTAGCAGTACCGCATTAGTTGAATATGCCGCCTTTTGATAGGTTGAGCTCGGAGGAGCCTCCCTCAGCATACTCCCACGGGATTGTGGTAAATGAAGTCCTGCAAAATCTACCCTAGATGGGTGTCGTTAAGCTGAGGTATACCAATGCACGCCCTGGATGGGCTCTGCGCGCTGAAAGGGATAGAATACCGGCACTGGTCCTGTTCTGCTTGAATGAATGAATGCTCCCTGTTGCCCAACGTGTCGGGAAGCACTCAAGGACTAGTTATGCCATGTGGATCCAGCAGCTCTTGTGAAGCGGCCTGACGCGTTTCGCTAATTGCTTTTTCAAAGGCCGATCTCTTCGGTACCCCGGTGGCTTGCGCAGGCATTAAATTCACTATTGCCTCATGCTGATTGGTTCGGCAATACCCCACTGCATAGTGGGACTTGTAGTGTCTATGCTGCACTCTTAAACCTTGTATAGGTGCCAGGAGTCCGTCGATCACTGATGCATACCCAGATGGGCCCCAAGGGCTGCACGATCATGATACCGGCACCAGTCCATCTGCCGTGAACCGGGCAGCTTCCCGACTCCGCAGCCCGCTTCCCTTAATGCGGAGGTGCTTCCCTCGCGGCCAGGCTGCCGCGAAAAAATGAATGCTCCCTGTTGCCCAACGTGTCGGGAAGCACTCAAGGACTAGTTATGCCATGTGGATCCAGCAGCTCTTGTGAAGCGGCCTGACGCGTTTCGCTAATTGCTTTTTCAAAGGCCGATCTCTTCGGTACCCCGGTGGCTTGCGCAGGCATTAAATTCACTATTGCCTCATGCTGATTGGTTCGGCAATACCCCACTGCATAGTGGGACTTGTAGTGTCTATGCTGCACTCTTAAACCTTGTATAGGTGCCAGGAGTCCGTCGATCACTGATGCATACCCAGATGGGCCCCAAGGGCTGCACGATCATGATACCGGCACCAGTCCATCTGCCGTGAACCGGGCAGCTTCCCGACTCCGCAGCCCGCTTCCCTTAATGCGGAGGTGCTTCCCTCGCGGCCAGGCTGCCGCGAAAAAATGAATGCTCCCTGTTGCCCAACGTGTCGGGAAGCACTCAAGGACTAGTTATGCCATGTGGATCCAGCAGCTCTTGTGAAGCGGCCTGACGCGTTTCGCTAATTGCTTTTTCAAAGGCCGATCTCTTCGGTACCCCGGTGGCTTGCGCAGGCATTAAATTCACTATTGCCTCATGCTGATTGGTTCGGCAATACCCCACTGCATAGTGGGACTAGTAGTGTCTATGCTGCACTCTTAAACCTTGTATAGGTGCCAGGAGTCCGTCGATCACTGATGCATACCCAGATGGGCCCCAAGGGCTGCACGATCATGATACCGGCACCAGTCCATCTGCCGTGAACCGGGCAGCTTCCCGACTCCGCAGCCCGCTTCCCTTAATGCGGAGGTGCTTCCCTCGCGGCCAGGCTGCCGCGAAAAAATGAATGCTCCCTGTTGCCCAACGTGTCGGGAAGCACTCAAGGACTAGTTATGCCATGTGGATCCAGCAGCTCTTGTGAAGCGGCCTGACGCGTTTCGCTAATTGCTTTTTCAAAGGCCGATCTCTTCGGTACCCCGGTGGCTTGCGCAGGCATTAAATTCACTATTGCCTCATGCTGATTGGTTCGGCAATACCCCACTGCATAGTGGGACTTGTAGTGTCTATGCTGCACTCTTAAACCTTGTATAGGTGCCAGGAGTCCGTCGATCACTGATGCATACCCAGATGGGCCCCAAGGGCTGCACGATCATGATACCGGCACCAGTCCATCTGCCGTGAACCGGGCAGCTTCCCGACTCCGCAGCCCGCTTCCCTTAATGCGGAGGTGCTTCCCTCGCGGCCAGGCTGCCGCGAAAAAATGAATGCTCCCTGTTGCCCAACGTGTCGGGAAGCACTCAAGGACTAGTTATGCCATGTGGATCCAGCAGCTCTTGTGAAGCGGCCTGACGCGTTTCGCTAATTGCTTTTTCAAAGGCCGATCTCTTCGGTACCCCGGTGGCTTGCGCAGGCATTAAATTCACTATTGCCTCATGCTGATTGGTTCGGCAATACCCCACTGCATAGTGGGACTAGTAGTATATATATATATATATTACCTACTGGCGGTCGCCAGTAGGTATATATAGTTAGGATTTTTTCTCTATGGGTTTTTTGAAAATTCTATGTCTAATAACTTTGACGTTTGTGGACGGAATTGGCTGAAATTTTCAGGAAAATGGCACATTTTGTTTCTGAGCAGCCCTTGAAAATTTGGGGGGGGGTTCGTCAAGGGGGGGCCGAGAAAAAAGGGGGGTCCCAAAACGCGTTTTTCCCATGTTAATTTCCATAGGGCGGTTGGCCTCACTTTTAGCCCGAACGGCTGAATGGATTTGCACGAAACTTGGCAAAATTGTAGGGACTGGTAGCCCGATGTGCCTTTGCTAGGTCTCAATATATGTGCTTCAGTGGATTTTGAGAAATTAACGTTCAAAAAAAGATATATATCTGTAACAGCGCACCGCTTCGCGTACTTTTCGCGTTACGGAGCTTTGCGAAGCGAAGCTGATTGGCTCTCCGGTGTCTGTAAACATTCCAAACAGTACGTAGCGGCCGCCATCTTGTCTCTCGGTAGGATCGAGAGACAAGAGGAGGCCAAAGCGAAGGGGCAAATGACCATAAGGGGGCATAGTAGATCCTCGCTGACCCCCTAGGTTTGATGTGGAGGTTTTAAAAGGGCCCCGCGGGGCAAAAAAAAAAAATAATAATAATAATCGAACGGCTGAATGGATTTGCACGAAACTTGGTAAAATATTAGGGACTGGTAGCCCGATGTGCCTTTGCTATGTCTCAATATATGTGCTTCAGTGCATTTTGAGAAATTAACGTTCAAAAACAAGATATATATCTGTAACAGCGCTCCGCTTCGCGGAGATAAAATTATATCTGTATTACCTAGCTGTTGCTAACACCAGTTAGCGACGGCTAGTAGGAGATAGCGACCATCTTGGGTCCCACTTTGCATGTGAGTGATATTTATCACTAATAACATGCAAAGTGGGCATGCCAAGATGTTAGCGACTGGAAACAGTCGCTAACATCGCTATCTCCTATTATCAACTTTTGGAAATATTCGAGATAAGCGCGAATATCTCCAAAAAGTAACAGCTGCCCTGAGCAGTTCTTAGCCATGTTATCCAATGGGAGGTGGATAACATGGCTAAGAGCATTAGCTCGGTAATGCATGAATATCGCGGAGTTTTCAGCGATATTAATGCATTGCGCTCGTTTTTTATCGTATTTGTGATAAACCTTGATAATAGCAAGGTTTATCTGCGATAATTTCTGACGGTAAAAAAATCTTTGCAATGCATCGTTAGGGATAAATATCGCTTAACTTTGGTAATATGCCCCAACGTCTGTTAACGTTCGATTCGAAGGAAATCAGGAATTGTTGAAAAACATTGTGTGCGCCATCTTGCCTTTTTTCAAATGCCACACTTTTGTCGTGCACGGCAGCCATTTTAGATGCCTTGACCAGACCCACTCTGTGCACGCTGTCGATCCTTAGCATGGCTCCCCACCCTCGCAAGCATCTCACCCAGGCAGTGGTCACCCCCGCTCTCTGTCTTATGCATGGGTAATAAACCTCCCCCCATCTGCGCTGCTCTTCCCTGAGAATCACACCCTGTGCCCGCCCGACACCTCCCTTTCGCCCTATTCACTACCGCACCCTCTGACACTCCTTTTCCTCTGTGTCCGATTGTCCAGGCCGGTCCTAGGCTATCAGCTAGCCCTGCAGATGTAGTTTATGGCCACAGCTGTAAAGAATCACCCCTCTTCAAAGGAGTTATAGTAGATCAAGGCCCACACTCGATGAGATCCGTCACAGCAGAAGCGTTGCTATTATCTGAAAACCATCCTGTATTGTGATTGGGGAGGGGACCGAGCGTGAAGCGGAAGATTCCAGGGATGACTCTTTGTACATCAAAGTTTTTACAATTATGTGTCACATTAAAAATATATAGCACTCCGACAAAGTAGTAAGATTATAAAACTTTAATAATTTATAAATATATACAAGAAAACAAAAATAGTAATAACATATAAACATTTTTAGAGAAAAACAACGAAGTAGCGGTCGGCTGTGCGAATAGTCCCAACGCAGCACAACGTCCAGATTTCCGGCGTGGGGCGTCGCGGGGGGTGGGTCATCAGTAGCAAACTGTTGTGCGAATAGTTCCAAGGCAGCAGAACGCGCCGAAATCTAGATGACACGAAAGTGATGTCTAGTAAGTTGCCACCCAGCAAATAACGGCGTGGGGCGTCGCGGGGGGTGGGTCATCAGTAGCAAACTGTTGTGCGAATAGTTCCAAGGCAGCAGAACGATGGCACCAAGGTGATGTCCAGTAAGTTGCCGCACTGGTTTTGGTATCCTACAATGCTGCTCCGAATAACGGCGTGGAGCGCCCCGGGGGAGGCGGCGTGAACGGGCCTCTCCAGGTGGAGTCTCATCTGTTTTAGTGGGGCGCCCCTTTACCGTTTCAGTTGCCATTCCGTCCGCTTTTGGTCCACTGTGTCAAAATCCGCCATTCAGCTGAGTTGCACCCACTCTTGCGGTGCAGCGATAGGCGGCTGCCACAGGACTCTCAAAATGGCGGCAGGCTCTTTCCTTTTTGGGCGTGGTCCACTGAAATGGCCCTGGGACACCTTGGAAATCGGACGCTTGTCTGCTAGGTCTTGGACCCCATTCTCGAAAGCGTCCCCTCCGCCTTGAGAATTCATCAAAAGTTTTGGGGGCCCCGACTCCTGCAGGCTTCTGGTGGGGAGCGGCTGCCATGATTGCTCGCGGAATGACCACGACGGAGCTACGAGATGGTGGTGCTCTCATGCTGACGCCAGTTTAGTCTGAAACATCCAGAAACAAGGTGGGGCTTTCATCGTTTGGGGGAAAAAAAAAGTTTTCATCCAATGAAAAGTGTTGTTTTTAGGTCATATGATCAAGCCTTCCATCATTCGGAAACCAAAAGTAAAATGAACCAATGAAAAGTTTTATAAACAAGTCACATGACCTGTTATGCGGCATAGGGTATAAAATGCGGAGAAAATACGTTGGCACGTGAGGCGGCGTCAGTAGCGGACCGATGTGCGAATAGGCCGAAGGCAATACAACGCGCCAAGATCCGGATGGCACCGAGGTGGTGTCATAGTTGAGAGTTCTGAGCAGCGGTTGTAACACTGTCTGAAGCTTATTTGCAGCTGCTGCAGCTTCACTACGCGCCAAGATCTGGATGGCACCGAGGTGGTGTGTAGCAAGTTGCCGCACTGGTGTGGCCATCCTACAATGCTGAAAGTCGGCGTGGGGCGCCCCGTTGGCCTGTGAGTTTGCGTCAGTAGCGGACCGATGTGCGAATAGGCCGAAGGCAGCACAACGCGCCAAGATCCGGATGGCACCGAGGTGGTGTCTAGTAAGTTGTCGCACTTCTGTGGCCATCCTACAATGTTGAAAGTCGGCGTGGGGCGCCCCGTTGGCCTGTGAGATGGCGTCAGTAGCGGACCGATGTGCGAATAGGCCGAAGGCAGCACAACAATATTTTCTGACTGACACCACAAGGCGCTGAGATGCCAAGATCCGGATGGCACCGAGGTGATGTCTAAGTTGCGGACTGATGTGCGAATGGGGCCAAAGGCAGCGTAACAATATTTTTTGTATGGAAGATACCACTAGGCGTTGAGATGCCAAGATTCGGATGGCACTGAGGTGATGTCTAGCAAGTTGGTGTGGTCATCCTACAATGCTGAAACTCGGCGTGGGTCGCCCCATTAGCCTGTGAGATGGCGTCAGTAGCGGACCGATGTGCGAATAGGCCGAAGGCAGCACAACGCGCCAAGATCCGGATGTCACCGTGGTGGTTTCATAGTTGAGAGGCACTTCATCTGCAGTGGGGCGCCGAGATCCGGATGGCACCGAGGTGATGTCTAGCAAGTTGCTGTACTGGTGTGGTCATCCTACAATGCTGAAACTCGGCGTGGGTCGCCCCATTAGCCTGTGAGATGGCGTCAGTAGCGGACCGATGTGCGAATAGGCCGAAGGCAGCACAACGCGCCAAGATCCGGATGTCACCGTGGTGGTTTCATAGTTGAGAGGCACTTCATCTGCAGTGGGGCGCCGAGATCCGGATGGCACCGAGGTGATGTCTAGCAAGTTGCTGTACTGGTGTGGTCATCCTACAATGCTGAAACTCGGCGTGGGTCGCCCCATTAGCCTGTGAGATGGCGTCAGTAGCGGACCGATGTGCGAATAGGCCGAAGGCAGCACAACGCGCCAAGATCCGGATGTCACCGTGGTGGTTTCATAGTTGAGAGGCACTTCATCTGCAGTGGGGCGCCGAGATCCGGATGGCACCGAGGTGATGTCTAGCAAGTTGCTGTACTTGTGTGGTCATCCTACAATGCTGAAACTCGGCGTGGGTCGCCCCATTAGCCTGTGAGATGGCTGTTCTTTGGATTTGGGCCTGGTCCACCAAAATGGCCCTGGGACACCTTAGAACTCGGACGCTCGATTTTTTTTTCCTTTCCTGTACATGCAAAAAAAGGTAAATGCCCGGTACGTTACACGCTTCATCTGCCACGATGAACTCTCCAGAGGAACCGAAAAAAAATATAGTTGTGGTAACTATACCATGCATCGTCATATGGAGAGGTGGCACCAATTAATTATAGTGCTGCATAAAAGAGAGATTTGGAGGAGAACCCCTGACCTGCTAGTACATTCATCAAAGAAGTGGCACTGAGAGCTTCAGAGGCAAGGGAAACGGTCCCAAATATTTAGAAGAACTTTGGAAAGATTAAAATGACATGTTTAGATTGTGGCAAATTAATTTCATGTGGACAGATGAGTGTTACTCTAATAAATACAGCATATGAACATCATCATAGTCGATGGTTGGTAGAGACATTTTGACTATATCCTGGACCTGCCCGTCCTCGCCCAAAATGGCGCCGGAATAAATGGGACTCGTAACTCCTTGTTGTGTACTGGTTGCAGAACCTTGAAATCACGAGATACGTATGCAGTTTTGAAGCACATGGCGGGCGGGGACGAGAATTGATTGAATATTTCGACATCCCTATTGATTTTAAGTTCTGATGCGTTATTGATTACTGTACTGTTGAAAGTTCGAATTAACGTCACCCATGGTACTTGCCCGCAAATGTATATCTAGATAATTTTATTGTAACTGGCCCTGTCGTATTTTAATTATAAAATGTACGTCCACCGATTCCGTAACTCTTAGACACCTTAGTTCTTGCAACCTAATGGCCCGCCCGTTACGTTCCTCTACAGTGTAAATGTCTATTCATCATATACGATTACAGTTTGCTCTGTGGCAGGCCCACGTGGTTATAGGCTCGTATTTGTATAATGAAATTTTCACAATAAAAGTTTTTAAAAGAAAACATGGTAGTAGTATATACATTGGTAAAGTTTTTAATAATAGTGACTGTTTTAGAATCATTAAAAGGCAAGTGAAATAAAGCAGACCAAT
This sequence comes from Lissotriton helveticus, assembly GCF_964261635.1. Classification (NCBI taxonomy): domain Eukaryota; kingdom Metazoa; phylum Chordata; class Amphibia; order Caudata; family Salamandridae; genus Lissotriton; species Lissotriton helveticus. The sequence goes on from NC_136070.1 coordinate 366,508,142, forward strand.
TACATGAAGGGTAAAAGGTATAATACGAAGGAATGCAGTAAAGATAAATGGTCAAGGGCTGTTGTGTTTTCTATTCCTGCAACATAAAGTGATCGATAAGAATCTCATATTCAGGCGTATCGGCGACTAAGACAGCAGGTCGACCCTCTTTTGCTCAACGGCTCCGTCATGGGACGAAGAAACGCTCTTTTTCTCGAAAAAAGAATATATTTTACTTGCAGGACAGTTGTAAAATTTCCGGGAAAGTACATTAGCCTGGAACATTATAACATATATTTAAGAAAAAATAATGTTCGGAAGTAATGAAAAGCGTAATTTTTAGGTCATATGACCAAGCCTTTCATCATTACAATAAGAAAAGTAAAATGAACCAATGAAAAGTTTTATTAACAAGTCACATGACTTGTTATGCTTACGTTACGCGCTGCGCGCCCCGGATGACTTCCGGATGCGCTAACGCGGCGCGTCATATGACGCATTACGCGACAACGCAGGTACAGAATATAGTCAAAATGTCTCCACCAACCAGCGGTCGGAACACAACCCCTTTCAGCAGGCTAAATAGTTCTGTTAAATGACAACAGAAGGGACAGGCAACAAGAACCATCAGTCAAAGAGGGGAGAGCTAGTTCTTCTCTACCGGGTTACATTGGGGCGCTACCGGAACTGATCGAATTGGTAGTCTACAGTGTTTCTGGATGTTTCAGACTGAAGCTGGGGTTAGCATGAGAGCAGCACCATTTCGTAGCTCCGTCGTGGTCATTCCGCAACCAATCATGGCAGCCGTTCTTTATCGTTATTTTGGGCGGGGTGGGTGGCGGAGCCGAGCTGTTTTGCAGCCATCATTGTGTGGAGTTCAGTTCATCTCACTAGTTTTGTATTTGTCATGAGGGGTTGTTCCTAATGTTTCTATTTTAGCGAGGTCAAAAAGAGATCCCATTAGTGGCCTACTGATTTTGCTCGATTCCTTTTCTTTTTTTTTTACACGATTTTTCGTTATCTGCAAAGACTAAACAGAGTATTGCGACTCTGTGTTTGTTTGTAAATAGAGAATGAACCAAAGAGAACTAATTCTAAAACAGTAAATACTTGGATAACAATCAATCAAATGGAGAGAGAAGCAGGCACGACGGATTACAATGGGGGCAAAGACCTGCGTTAACTACCTTTCACTATCTGCAAAGAGAGAGTACTCCTAATAGAAATGAGGGGGGGGGGGCACCATTCAAAGCAGATCAGTGTGCATAAACACGAAAATGTTTTCACTTACCACGTACTTGACATTCGACAGCTTATGATATTTGCTATTAAAAAACCATTGAAATTCACTGAAAAAACCATAGGTTATAGACCATATATAGTTAGGAATTAGCATTTACAAAACCTTGAAAATTCACTGAAAAAACCATAGGTTATAGACCATATATAGTTAGGAATTAGCATTTAAAAAACCTTATTTTACTCACACAAAACCATTGAAATTCCATATATAGTTAGTTGCACTAACTATATATCGCGCACCTGCAATCCACTGCTGATCATGTCACATATTACATCATTCATGACATGGTCAGTGACATCACTGATGACATCACTGATGACATCTCAAATGACATCACTGATGACATCACTGATGACATCTCAAATGACATCACTGATGAGATCACTGATGACATCTCATTTGACATCAATGACCACATCACTGATGATATCATTCATGTGACAATACAATGCATCTCCTCACATTTTAATATAACCTCTGTTTCACCCAGTGTTAAATACAGAGTATAATTTTTGAAACCATTGACACACCAATACTAGTTACTACATACGTACTCACTGATTCCTACGTCTACACACACATTCACTCATTCACCCATACAATCATTCATACATACAATCACTCATCTTTACAACACTATCATATGCACTCATACACCTATACAGACACTCACACTCTGCCACTCATCCATGGAGTTACTCACACACCTAGTCAGTCCTGTAAAGAATCAATCACACTTCCATTTTTTTTGTCTATACAGTTAAACATAGAGCACCTTACATTTTCAAACATATACTAACACATACTTACTTTCTTATACAATCATTGATACAAGTACACATTGATCTGCACAGAGTCACACACCTCCCAGCCAGCCACACACACACTCAGTCTCCCATACAAATACTTAGACAATCAATCAATAACCCATATAGTTAATCATATAGCTACTGATCAACACATGCAGCAGTTTACAGAACAACAGACATAATGATGCACAAATTAAGACAGTTTAGTCACTAACCCATGCACTCAGTGAGACACATTTAATCACTCACTCATACATTCAGTCATGCACCTACTAAATCCTTCGTCCAGACACTTATACATCTACTCATTCTTCAATATGTAAAACATATTTAAACTTTACAGAAACACACAGTCACTGGATGATGTCATCAGTGATCTCATCAGTGATGTCATTTGAGATGTCATCAGTGATGTCATCAGTGATGTCATTTGAGATGTCATCAGTGATGTCATCAGTGATGTCACTGACCATGTCATGAATGATGTAATATGTGACATGATCAGCAGTGGATTGCAGGTGCGCGATATATAGTTAGTGCAACTAACTATATATGGAATTTCAATGGTTTTGTGTGAGTAAAATAAGGTTTTTTAAATGCTAATTCCTAACTATATATGGTCTATAACCTATGGTTTTTTCAGTGAATTTTCAAGGTTTTGTAAATGCTAATTCCTAACTATATATGGTCTATAACCTATGGTTTTTTCAGTGAATATATATATATATATATATATATAGATATATATATTCCAATAGTTTTTCAATTAGGCGCTCACTCAGGATCTCAGTTTCATCAGCTTAGATTTTATTGCACCAGGTTTTGCGTCTCGAGGAACCTCGTCCTCTTGTTCACACACTGGCTTAGCAAAGCAACCACCTATTTACATGTTATGGTATGAACATGAAAAAAGAACTGCACATTATGTCCACATGAATTACTGTGATACTGTGGCGGCCATTTTGTAATTTTAAAGTATAATACAGAAAACAAAAGAGAAAACAGCTAAATGAGGTATTCTCATAGCTCATATGATAATATCGAAAACACCAAGTGGCCTTCTAAGTTTGGTTATTTGTATCCCAATTCTATCTTTTGAATTGAGTCCTGTAATTTCAGGTAGAGTTCCAATTATTACCTTTGTATCTTTTGGTATCAAAACAGTCTTGCAATGTACTGCAATTCATTACTAACCTTGCCTTAGTGGCACATATCTAGAGGGATACAAATCTTAATCTCTTCTGCAAGTGCAGATGAACAATCTTATGTTAAGTGAGATCTAAACCCAGACGAAAGAGCTGTTTTAGGGTATTGGTGCTATATATACTTGTGTATGCCTATTGTAGTTGCTAGACAATAGCTGCTATAAATATCATGAACCCTGTCTTTATTTACTTCCTCTGCCTAAAATATAAATATATATGTGTAGCAAATGATATATTCCAAGTGAACTTATGTAACAAGTGCTTTTGAATCACGATGAAGTAATCCCGAAGAAAAGGGTAGGCGACCTCTATCAGCTTCTCCTTCCAGGAGTTGGCCTCTTCCTTTCCTCCTAAGTGAGAAAATAAATAATAGGAAATTCAGATTAAAATGAGTAGTTTTAAACAGTTGGCGCATCACTAACTATACAAGTTCATTTCTCATCAACTTCTTAGACATTCTTTTAAACAGATTAGCATTCGGTTTCCAATTACTGGGAAAAAGAAAAAGAAAAAAACTAAAATAACCATGTAGGAGAAAACTAGTTTTCTTGCAAGTGTATTGCCAATTCCGCGTCTAAATTCAAGCCTCCAGGGGTTCTCTATTGGAGATCTATGATATGCCAGGATTCCCTCTAGGATGTTTGTATACCTGTTCTATCACATAGTATTTGAGGAGCGAGCTATTTGATAAGTGATATTTTTAAAAATGTCTCGCCACTGGATAGTGGCTATCTTTATTGGTAATCGCCCTTAGATGTTCTAGAATCCTCTTTTTAGCCGCAAAGATGGTACTACCCACGTATTTCAGGTGGCATGGGCACTCTAAGACATATACCTGGTGTGTTGTGCTGCAAGTCGAAAATTGTGAGCTTGTTTTAGTTCTGTTTGGTGTATCGTATGTTTTTTTGATGGAGCTAAATCTACACGCTTTACAGTGGCCACAGGGAAAAAAATCACTGCAGGTGTTGTTGTGGTCCTGTTATTTTGTGGCTAACATAATTTCTCACTAGGAGATTTCTTAGACTTCTCCCCTTACGATATGTTACCATTGGACGATCTGCTTCCTTTAGACCTAGTACAGGGTCACACTTCAAGATGTTCCAATTTATTTTTAGGATATGTTTGATACTCGTAGACTCAAGGTTGTATTTTAGGACCACCTTAGGTGTGTCATTCTCTCTAGTCTGATCCTGAGTTTGATGAGTGTTAGTTAGTATTTCTTCCCTCGTGACTTGTTTCGCTTTGTTGATGGCTCGTTTGAGGACCCAGTTAGGATATCCTCTCTCTTTAAAAAGTTCCATCATGTCTGTGCTTACAGTTTGGTAAGACTCTTCAATGCTGCAGTTTCTATTTGCTCTCAGCAGCTCCCAGAGTATCTGGGTGGCTGCTGAGAGCGTGAAGTAAACTGTTGCCCACTGTTTCCTTTCTAAAGAGCTTTGTGGTAAGGGCTTTGTTTTTCACCTCTACTAATACATCTAGCAATTCGATGGAATGTCTGCTCATTCTGTTAGTTAGTTTGAGGTTGAATGTATTTCTGTTTATCATTTCTTTGAAACTAATAGCTGTTTTCTCACTCCCCTTCCAAATAACAAACAGGTTGTCTTTGTACCTGAGCCAGACTGTTGCCTGTCTGAATAATTGGGAGATATTAGGGTCTTTATAGATTTCCTCCTCCCATGGCCCCAGGAACAGGTTAGCGAAACTGGAGCAAAACAAGAGCCCATTGCTGTTCCTCGTATTTATCTGTACATCACACCATTGAACGTAAAAATAGTATTGTGGAGACAGTATCTTATCACGTCCACAATCATATTCATATGGTCAAGGTATTGAATTGGTCTTCCTTCCAAGAAGTAATGACAGCATTGTATCCCCAAATTATGATCTATTATGGTGTACGAGTTCACATCCATAGTTAATAGTAGGCAGTCTTCTTTCCATGTGATGTCTTTCAATTTGTTCAGAAAATCCTTGGTATCCCTTATATGTGAAGGAAGAGCTGTGACGTACGGTCTCAGAAAACTATTCACATATCTGGATATATTTTCCACCACGCTCCCAATAGAGGAAACTATGGGTTTTCCTGGGGGCTCCACTGGATTTTTGTGGACTTTGGGCAATGGATAAAAAAGAGGTAGTCTTCAGTAATCTTCTTTCAGGTAATTAAATTCCTCTTTTTGTAAAATGCCCTTTTTATACCATCCACTAAGTTGGTTCCATATTTGGATAATACTTTCATTGTATTCTCTGTCATTACTTTCAGTGTAGAAAGTTCTATCTCCTAGCTGTTTTATGGCCTCTTTGACGTGGAGATTCTTGTCCCAAATAACAACATTTCCTCCCTTATCGGCGGGCCGGATGACAATATTTTCATCATTAGCTAAAGATTTTAGTAGCTCCCTTTGTGTATAAGTGAGGTTCTGTGTTTGGTCTTTACTTTTGTTTCATTTTGCCTAATTGTATCAGCTCCTAAGTGGTAGTATCTTCAAATGTATCAATATTGTCATGCAGTGTATTCAGGGAGAATACTGATTTAGGTTTAAAATTAGTGTTCACTGATTTATCTGTAGTTATTTCTATCCCTTCTCAACTGTTCATTATCTCTGGGTTTGTCTCAACCAGGAACTCTTGTAGGGAGCGAAGTACCTCCACATCTTTTATAGTCAGAACCTGATCGGGAGTACTGGTACTCTCCCTTTGATTTTCCCTTCTCCTCATTTTTGTTTCATAATTAGGATGACGTAATTGATGCTATTTCTGTAATTTCATTTTTCTGGCAGATTTGAATACATCAATTCTCGGGATATCAGGATAACCGAAATAATCAGTTGGACAGAATGGCATAGGGTCTGTTTTCCTAGGAAGCCTAGAGGGCGATTTGATAAATTGACTACTGTTCTATTTACCGTAGCTTCATTCCTCATGTTTGGGTTATTGGAGCTGCTTTTTTTTCCCCATAGGTCCTTTTCCATATCCCCGTCCTCTTCTGCTTCCTCTGTTTGTGCTACTGTCTCCGCCGCTTGTTTCTTCCTGGTCACTTGCTCGGCCCCTTCCTCTCTGTCCCCGTCCTCTTCCCTGTGTCTTGGGAGTGGGTGTCGCTCTTGGTGTTTTCCTCTCCGTAAGCAGGAGGCAATATTCGTCTAAAAAAGTCATATGTCCTTTAAAACTGTCTTTGACTAGTAATTTTCTTGTCGTTGAGCTGGATGGATCTTCGGTCTCACTACTTGTTATAGAGTCTGTACCACTTGTGGCTGCTGTCATCTCTTCAATTGTTTCTCCATGTGCCAATTTCTCGTACAAGTGGTCGTACTTGTTGCTGTGGGTTAATATTCTGCCCGTCTCATAACCCTTGACCGCGGCGCAAAATTGCGCCGTGGTGCTGGGGAAATAATGAGTGGGCGGGGTTTGGACGGCCCCTCGCCATCCTCCCCACATGCCCACTGTGACGTTGGACGGCCGTGGGACATCCGACACATGCAAGGGGTTAATCGGTACAGTCTTCTATGTAATTTGCGCTGTTTCCGTGCCTTTGTACAGCGTAACTTTATGTTTCAAGTCCTCCACATATTTTTGATCAGTTCTTGGTCTTTGTGTGTTTTCAAATCATCCTCACACAATTTCAACTCTTTCAGAATGTTCTCCCTGTCTTCCCAGGCATATTTTACTGGGATCTTTAGCATTGTTTCGGAGCTTCTAGCAGAGTTCTCCACCCATTCTTTGAGCATTTTAGGATTTGTCGATTCATACGATGGAGTAATATAAATGCGTAAATCCCTTGGGACCATCTGTTTTTCTAAATAGTCCTGGAGGGAGATTGCCTTCCACCATTTTGATGTTTCTGCTTTCTTAAGTTTTTCCAATTTTTTTAACTTGTCATTTAGTGTAGTGTCTTTCACCACTGGTCTTTTCTAGTCTGGTTTTTGTTAGGTGCTCTAGCAAATATGCTGGGGGCAGCTGCTCTCCTTTCCACCTCTTCCTCCATTTACTTGAAAGTTACTTTTGTGCTTATTAGGTAATATTTAGAACAGCGCTGTCATCTGGTTATGCTGAATGAAACTGAGTCCCCTTCCCTATGCATATGGGAAGTTACTGCTGTCTTAGAGGATAATTCTAACTCGGCGTGCCATAACTATTACACATTCCTAATCCTTGTATTGGACGGTAATAGTGCCCTTATCATGTCCCTATTAGTTTATGTTGCTTAAAACAGTGTAGCACAGACTGACTGGTAATTGTCCTGGAAGTTGGGCTCAGTATATTCTATATGCTGGGAATAGACCTGGGTCCTGTAATTGTATCATCAATTCCCAGTATTGTCTATACAAAAAATGCAATTCCCATGTATATGTCAGGACCCTGCAGGATACTGAAACTGACCCTACTGTCTCTGTTCTTTTGCCTGCATGTGCTTGCCCCTGCCTGGGGATCCCTCTGTCACGGAGATCACCATCAAGAGAAGTATGGCAATCAGATTAGGTTCAGACGGGTGTCGGGAGAGGTCGCAAACATCCTCCGACCTGCTGAATCTCTCCCAGACCTCCCACCTTTCCTGATCATGGCCTCCTTACATCTGGGATGCCGTCCTGGTTTCCTTTGTTTTTGTGCACTTCTTCCCGCACACTTTGCTTCTGGAAGCTAGTACGTTTTCTTTCACTGCCTGTGTGTGATCAAATCACGCTGTCCATTGTATCACCGCAGAGTCCCTTTCTATCTCTGTGTGGATGGCACAGTGCCAATCCTATTCTTAAAGACTTTGATAGAAAAGCAGATATTTGAGATGAGCAAATCTAGAGTGTTGCTGGTGTTAATAGTGCTCTATACAGGAGCTGCTTTCCAACTAAACTTGAGAACTACCCAGAGTTCACTGCTTCTTTTTACGCATAATTAATGTGTCACTCTATGCCTGAAAGGGTATTGTTTTGACTTATACTGGGTGCTCCCTTGTGTCTAGACAAAGCTATACTTCTGTGAAGAGCTCTAATAACTTTTACTCATTTCAGGTTGGCTTGGTTGGTATTTTAGCAATTCAAAGCTATAATACTGTGCCTGGAGTGTCAAAAGGCTTTTGTCATTTTACAGCTGTGCATGGACAGCACTGTTCTAGTCCTATGCTTAAAGTCTTTGCTGTAGAAATTGCAAAAGACTTTGTCCCTTTCTATCTCAGCGTGGGTGGCACGGTTCTAATCCTATGCTTAAAGACTTTGAAAGAAAAGCAGACATTTGAGGTGAGCAGATCTAGAGTGTCGCTGGTGTTGAGAGTGCTCTATACAGGAGCTGCTTGCCACCTAAATTTGAGAACTACCCAGAGTGCTCTGCTTCTTTTTTTGCATAATTTATGCGTCACTCTATGCATGAAAGGGTATTGTTTTATATATATAAATATATATACATAATATTTAGTATTGGGAAAACCTGCCTCTGCGTTATTTATATTACTAAACACTAGGTCACTCGTTGTTCATTTGCACATGTGGTGCAATTTTTTTACTCTATTCAATTTATAAACAAAGCTGGTCACCCCGCCCCTAGCTAAACATAAAAGCATAAACAAAATCACTGCAGCCAATAATTTCCCAGTTTAGGCTGCACTTTACATTTGCCATTTTAGGCTGCACTATATATTTATATAGTAATACTTCCATACACAAAACATAAAAAAACAACAGTATGCAGAACAAAGCAAATGGCCCCACAGGACTATTCAAATAATGCAGAATACAATGTCAACCAAATAAGAACTACCTTGTATTTAATAAGTAGTGCTTCTTAACAGGTGGGCCTTCTGCTCATTTCTAAGTTTCAAAACTATTTAAGAAGTACTGCTGTCGATAGGGATGTTAGCTAATTTACTATATTAATAGCGGGCAAAAGGGCAATCATTCTTCAATAGCACTAAACACTGTATTTCCTTGTTCAGATACAAGTCAGTAAGACAAGTGCCTTTTTTACTACTTTATGGTGCGTAAGGTACACTTAGGTAACATTTCATAATAAGAAAAGTTTAATGGTCAAAGTATAAAAAATCAACAATCAACAATTTTCAAATGCAAAAATGGTTTCTTTAACTTTATGTTAGGGTACGCTTTTGGAACCTGGCTGGCTGTTTCACTGACTTTCGCTGCCATCGCTGCATCTGGTAACAACGGACCTACCTGCCCTCAGTTCGCCGCTTTTTTTTAAATCCGGGGCAGTTGCTTGTTTGCGACATTGCTGGGGTAATCAGGTCTTGGTTTTAAAAGTACAACATGAGTAAGACCACCCAAAAGGGGGTTGTCGGGACACTCGATGCTTTTCTTCTGAGAGCCGAATCTGTTCTCATCAAAGAGATCGAGCTCGCTCAAAGAAGATTATCCATCGATCCCCATAGAGTATCAAAAACTAAAGGGCCCCCTCGCGGTAAGAAAGGCCACCAACAAGAGGCTGCCACTCCCAAGATTTCTAGTCCGACATTCACTAGTCACCCGATCAGCCTTAAGCAGATGCCTTGTGATGTGGAGGTGAGGCTTATTGCCAAGTTTGAAGAACTATTACAGGCAAAGTTTGATCTGTTGGTACTAAAATTGTCAGACATTAGTCAAAGACTAACTAACATCGAGCACCAATTATTGAGTAACATTCCAAGTTGTCCTATTGTTCCCATTGAAGCATTAGCTCCAGCTCCAACTGTTCCCGTTGATTTACCTATTAGCAATAAAGCGTTGGCAAGTACAAATGTGGCAGAACTCTCTCAGCATCGGATGGGCAATTCACTGGACCACATTTATTGAGGAACAGGATATCATATTTTTTCAAGAAACCTGGGCAGTGACAAGGTGTTCTTTGATTGATATATTAACTTTTCTAAACCAGCAGTTCAGGGAGAAAGGGGTAGACCAAAGGGTGGCTTGTCAATCTGGATTAGGCAGACCCTCTCCTACAATCTAGAGGAGATTGTTATTGATTCATGGGACATTCTTATTCTCAAACTATCCTATGGCAGTACCCAGGACATTGTATTTATTAATGTTTATTCTAGGGGTCTGCAAGGCGAGAAGTCGTCTGATACAGTAGACCTCTTAGATGTCTTTTTAACTCAACACAAAGGGAATAGCAACATTATAATCGCAGGGGATTTTAATTGCACTTACTAACCACTTGATTGTGAGCATATGAATCTTAGCTTTGAGGAGAACGATCAGTGCTTAATTCCACCGCTGGATCTTTCTCCCATAAAAAAGTGGACCAGAGCAGCTCTCCAGCTAAAAGCTCTGTGCCTAGAACATGGGTTAAGAGCAGCCAATGGCGGCACGAAGTCCGACAAGTTTGGGGCCCCAACAGTTAGCAATGGGCATCGTTCTAGTCGTATAGACTATTTTATTATCAATATGGAACTTTGGCCAGATTTGCTTGATATGATGGTGGTTGCCCGGCCCAAGAGTGACCACAACCCACTCTTAGTTTCCATGCGGGCCATTGCCCTTAAAAATCTGGTAGGACCGCAAAATAGTCTGGATTTCGTAGAAGGCCACCTGAATAATGACACCAGACGTCTTAAATGGTGCAAGGCAGCACTTGACCGAGAGAAGTTGCAAGCTATGAGTAACCTTGTAGCTAATTCCATTGTTACCCTTCAGGCAGAGGCTGAATTGGGGGTGGCTAGGGATGGAGTTCCACAAACACACGAGCATCTTTTTAATCAATTGAAAGTTTTTTGTATCACACACACTGAAAAGGCCCAGTATCATCTGTGTGCAAAGCAGCATTGTGGTATAACTCCAAATGTCGGGCTGCTTACAAATCATTGGCAGCTGCAATTAGGAGTAAGAACCAGGCCTCTATAGGAGAGAAGCGGCAGGGTTACAAGGTAGCAAAATTCAAGGCGAAACGGCAATGGGATGAGGCCCATTGGGCGGAACTTCTCCTCGCATGCTCTGGAAGGGATATGACACGATTATGGCACTGGGTGAAATGGGGGAGTGGGGACTTTGGTAAAGCTCCCACCAACCATGTGGAACAGGATCAGTGGGTTTGTCACTTCAAAGATCAATTTGCTATTAACTCGGGCACTCAGGACACCTTTGTTGTGCCATTATCCTCTCCTCCACTTAGCATCTCCAGTAAGGAGGTAAAAGTAGCCCTCCTTAAAGTTCCCAAAGGAAGGGCTCCGGGTCTAGACTGCATTCCTTCAGACCTTTTTGTACAAGATTTGGCATCCTGGGCAAAATATATCCAACTTCTAATGAATGCCATCGATCAAGGGGGAGCAATTCCAAGTTCCTGGGCTGGTGCTGTCATCCTTCCCATTTTTAAAAAGGGGGACCGCTCACTGCCAGGAAATTATAGACCTATTAGCCTGATCGATTGCATTCAGAAAGTTGTGGCTAGAGTGATACTAGGGAGAATACAGGCATGGATGGACGATTGCCACATCCTATCAGACTTACAAGCTGGCTTCCGACGATGTATCAGTACAGTGGATCACGTGTTAAGGTTCATTCTCATCTATTGGCGTACTGTTACTCTGGGGAGAGGTTCCATCTACGAAGCATTTGTGGACCTTAGGTCTGCATTTGACCTAGTCCCACGCTCCAAACTGTGGCATAGCCTTTTAAAGTTGGGTATGCCATTGGAGATTTTGTCTTTTGTTGTTAAATTGCATATAGACACCTTTGCCCAGGTTAGGTGGGATAGAGCAGGTCACACCACCGACAAGGTCCCGGTCGAGAAGGGTGTTAGGGAGGGGTGCGTCCTTGCACCCACTCTATTTTCCATCTACATAAATGGGGTATTGAAATATTTTGAAAACTGCCCAACTGATGCCCCCAGCTTAGGTGGAAAAAAGATCCCACTCCTAATGTTTGCCGATGACACCCTTATCATATCCAAAACAAGACAGGGTCTCCAACGTGCCCTGACAAGATTCGAAGAGTTCTGTGAGGATCATGACCTCGTTGTCAATGTTGACAAAATGAAGTTTATGGTCCTCCAGAACTCCTTAAAACAAATCGGTGAAGTTAGGATGCAGGAAGGTGCTCAGGAGCAAACAGAGACTTTTTCATATCTTGGGGTAACCCTTGATAAAAAGATGAGTTGGAAGCCCCAATTCGACTGTCTCATGGTTAGACATGCCCAACTCTTGGGTGTGTTGCTTAGGGAGCATAGTCGCTCCTATACCAAACCTGTGGCCCCAGTACTGCAGATTTACAATTCTAAAATCAGTGCCGCAATTTTGTATGGTTCAGAGTTGTGGGCGCATGTGAATCTGGAAGCGCTGGTGGTAGCACAAAAAAGTTTTTTAGGATCTTTAACGGGTTTGCCGCAATCAGCCCCCTTAATTCCTCTCTATATGGACCTGGGGTGTCACTCCATAAGAGATGTTACCCGTTATAGATCAGTATTATACTGGAGAAGACTCTGGGTGACTCCCGAATTAGCCAACTATGCGTTGGCCGTGCGGGAAATTCGGGATATGGATGTAAACAATAAAATAGAGTGGTTCAGGGGTGTCAAAAATATTCTCAGTGAGTTGGGATTGAACCGGTGGTGGAACTCGCCATAGGGAAGTGTCTTTCCTTCTAAAACAGAGCTAAAGACAGCCTATTGGCACTGGATCTATTCCCGACAGTATACATCTTCCAGTAGTCTTACACTGTCAAGCACCTACCTATATATTAAATCCGAACCTAATTATGAACAGTACTGGGATTTAATGTCCTCAACTCGTGATCGTAAATTATTCCATCAGTTTAGAGTCGGTACTTTACCCACCAAGGTCTTCACTTCTAAGTGCTCTAACTTGCATGCCAGCAATAGTAAATGTCCTTTTTGCCCAGAAAGGGATGAAACGGTGGGCCATATGTTATTTGCATGTCCAGCGTATCACAACCCGAGGAGATACTGGCTAAAACCCCTGTGTACTTTCATGGGGACCAGGGTCCACAGTGAGGCATTCAGATTATTTAAATCTGCAGTGGATGGCCCTTATGTGATTGCCCTAGCTAAGTTTTTGGGCTGGGTGTGGGTGATTCGCTGGTCTGCAGGGAGCCGTACGTAATTTTCCTCCCCCTTTCTTGCGGTTTTAATATGTGTCACTTGCTTGTATATGAATTTTAATGTATTGTTCGATGCTCTTTTTAAGGTGAACTGTTCTTGGTCCACTATATAGGTGGGTTTTAGTGTTGTATTAAATTATTTTATCAAAGTGTATTATAGGATTCAGCCCCAGCCACAGTCAGGTGTATCGGAAAAGTGTAACGTAATGTCTATTGATGATTTTTAGACCCTGTGTTTGTACTGTGTTGACTTTTGTGATTTTTTTAAATCAAAATAAAGTTTATAAATGAAATGAAATGGTTTCTTTAATTCACCGAACAAAATCTAATTTTAAATACTTGTCCTTTAATTTGTTTACAGAAAAGAAAATTTAAAGTATCAACATTCTTACACATTAACAGGAAAAATTAACAATAGGGTAAAGAAACTACAATATATTAACACAGAGATACAAAGCATACAAAATTAAAACAATAAACTAAAATATTTACAAAAATATAACTATGAATAAAATTCTACAAGCTTGCTATCATCAGGGACATGAAATATTTAATATCAATTCAAGAGGTAAACAATGCCTACCAAATAGTACTTTTGCAATTTTGTATAACTACTATAAATCAGCAGAAACTTGGAATGATGTATTATCATTATTACTATATTATGGACCTAGGTGATCAAATATTTGCTAAAATGCAGGCCATTCATAATGAAATGCTTATGCATTCACATGACTTACCTAATTATATACAACACAATAACACCATATACTCACTTAAATTAGGAACACCCTATTATGGTGACATGCTATATTGTATTGATCCTTTATATCTCGATTTTTTAAGTGCATTAATTTGACAGTAATTGTTCATTCAGGCATAATACTCTGCATGAATACATATATAATTTCTATTTTCACAAATGCACAAACTTACTTCAGTTTTTGATTCAAGTAGCCAAGATAACAAAGGGATGCCTCTTCCAAATGGCACGTATTACTATTCAAATAATGAGCCTTGAGGGAGTAATACAATATATTTATCAACTTGCAAACAATATTAAAGTTCCCCATGAAGATTTCATTGCTTTTGAGCTAACTCGTATATTTATAAATACAATTTTAGCAAAATCACTTAAAGCTGCACACCTAAGATACAAAAGAAAAACAGAACAAACTGGCATGAAAAAAATATTTTCACACAAATTCTGTAGCATTTCATAATACACACAAAGATAATGCCTCAAATACACATATTGGCTTTAATATAAATACAACTGTAGACTTAGCACTAATTTCAATCTGTAAATCACAAACCTTTCTACAAACAACACAATTTACTTATTCTGAAACTACCACATTAGCACAAACACTAAAAAGGAAAAGAAATATTTGGCCATCAAAAATATTTAGCTCCCACAAGAAAGCATATATGAACACAAACAGCATTGACAGCACAACAAAAAGTCAGTTAACCATACAAGGAAACACTCAACAAGCAAATCACATAATAAGCAACTTTCATAAGGAAATATTTTATGGCCCAGAATATATTTGTTCTATTTGTAATCAATTATGGCATAACAATCTTTAAGAAGGGTCACAAACATTAGTACACATTCCACATTCATACAATGTAACATAACCCTAAATTCAACTGATAATACATGCAACACATGCAATATAAGCATTAGCAACAATAAAATACTACCCTGGTCCGTTCAGTTTGTCTTTATTCGATAATTTTCAATCATAAAAGACACAATACAGACATAAAAGTGTTGATAAAAAAAATAACACCCTAAAAATATACAATTCATACAAAAAGTAATATCAGTCATTATCAATAAACCCAACAAAAGTGTTAACGTTAAAAAAAAGGATGAAATCAAGTCAAAATATACCATATCCCTGCGGCTCCTCGCAAGGAGATGGACAATTATTAATAACATATGTAGGAGCTGAGTATAGACCCTGGAGCAGCCTCCAAATTTTTTCTTCTTAGTGCCCACGACCAGCTTAGAAATTTTGCAATAGCGATAACAATATCTGCACGAGTGTTTGTTGCCAGGATACGCATAGCTGTCATACAGGATCTAGTACCATGATTGGACCACAACTGCTTGAGCCGCCTACGACCGGGGCCCTTATAAGCCGGGCACACGAACAATACGTGAGCTATTGACTCTTCCTGGGTAGGGCAAGAAGGACAGTTAATATCCGAGACATTATTCCATTTTGCTGCGAAAGGTCTTAACGGAAGAGTGCCCACTCTGAATTGGTGATATAGTTTCCTATCTCCAATTTTCAAAATCAAATTCCAAGCTTCTACTTGCGTTACAAGCTTATGCTCAAGGAAGATGCGTGTGAGCGAAGTACTACCCACCATCGACAGGGTCTTCTTGGTGATCATGTCCCAATAAAGCAGTTTATAGTCATTTTTGTTGGGAAATGAATTCCCTATTGGGTCGATCCACAGATGGCTAAGCCCCATGACATAGAGATTGCTCTTAATCTTCTGCAGCCATTTGATTTGTGACGATAGGTCAGCATTCCTGACATGCATTAGTGCATTTGCATAGGGTGCGAGTTCTGGAGTAGTCCAGAGCCTCCTCCAATAGGCTAGGGGTCTGAATCCTGCAACCTCATCAAAGGAAGTGCAAAGGCTTGGTGGGGCTTGACCGTGGGAGGGCAGTCAGAGATCTCAGAAACTTGTTTTGCGCACAAACTAGGGATGATAGATTTTCAAAACCCCAAAGTTCAGCGCCATAGATAATAGAAGCTCTGATTTTCCCATTATAAATCGTTTGGGCTGGGCCTACAGGTTTAGTGTTTGACAGTCGATGTTCCTTTAGGACGGCTCCAGCTAACTGGTTGTGCCTAAGAACTAATACATCTAATTGTGGTGCCCAGTTCATCCTTCTACCCATAGTCACTCCTAGATATGTAAAGGTATCGGTTTGTTCTAATGGTGCTTTATTAATTGTTACTTTGCCTTTAATAAGTTTATATTTGTGCAGCAACATGAACTTGGTTTTGTCAACGTTCACCACAAGTACATGACCATTGCAAAAGACTTTGAATCTGTCAAGGGCACGTTGCATACCAGATTGAGTTTTGGATAGAATTAGAGTGTCGTCTGCGAACATTAATAATGGTACCCTTGAACCGGCAAGAATTGGAGCATCAGTTGGGAAGTTGGAATAATAATCGATGACCTTATTTATAAATAGGGAGAAAAGGGTAGGGGCAAGGACACACTCTTGCCGCACTCTCTTGTTGACTGGAAAGCGATCAGTCAATTCACCCTTCTTGACCCCACCTTACTTGGGCATAATTCGCCTCATGCAATTTGATAATAAAGCCTACAATTTCTAAGGACATCCCCGCCTCCTTAAATGAGTCCCAAAGCTTGTGACGGGGTACTAAGTCAAATGCTGATTTTAAATCAACAAATGCTGCATAAAGGGTTCCCCCTTCTAAAATCACTGTACTCCAATAAATCATCGTAAATCTGAAAACTTGATCAATGGTGCTGACGTGGGGTCGAAAGCCCGCTTGATAGGTAGATAATACATTCTTGTCTACTATCCATTCATTGACTCTACCTAGCACAAGTCTGGGAACTATTTTCTGTAAGGTGTCAATTAGGCTTATCAGCCTATAGTTGCTAGGACTGGCACGGTCACTCTTTTTATATATAGGAATAATTTCGGCCCCACGCCAAGAATCCGGTATTGGTGCGCCTCTGGCTATAGCATTTACAATGATATAAATACATTCTGTCCAGATCCTCCTCTCCAGTTTATAAAGATCAGCCGGAATACAGTCCGGGCCGGGAGCCCTCCCATAGGAACCCCATCCAGAACCCTTTCTATCTCTCCTTTGTTAAATAGAAGAACAGCCTCAGAATTTGCCTCAGGGTAATTAGTGCCAGTATTGAGCGAGGAGGCAAATTGGCCTTTGAAATGCTGAACCCAAAGTTCGGGAGGCACGTTATTAACTACCCTGGTCATTTATCAATGGATGAAGTTACCAAATATCCCAATGCAATTTCATTTACATAATTTGGAAGAAAAATGAGTTTCACTACGAATTGCCTTCATACAAGTTAGAGCATTGCCACTTTGTTTTCGGAAATCAGTATCAGGTACTGTTGTTAATGTATCTGCAGATGTTATGACAATATTACCAAGGCAAATTAATGATGAGATGGCAATTCCTAAAAAAAGTGAAAAGAAGGTTAGCTTATAAATCTTATACACATTTTGAAAATGTAAGACCAATTAGAGTGAAATAAGCAGCATTATGGTTAGCATTCAACGATCACATGTTCAAAGAATATGGAATCACTGTTAATCCAGAATGGAAGTATATAACACAACAAATAAATGATTGCACTTATACATCAGAAACAAATGATTCTTCTGATACTACAGACAACATAGCATCAGGAAATCTATACACCATGTGAACAAGTGAAACAATTAACAATTGTACTGCTACTATCTTAAGCTTAGCACCTGCTGACCATAACTCACCCAGAGGTTTATATGAAGATAAAGATTCAGAATTTTTAGCTTTTCCTACATTATTTTGTGATGAAGGAAGACCTAATAATAAACATAGACACTTACCTGTACATTACAGTACAATATGTCAGTGGGAATTAAGAAGCTGTGATTGAAGAGAAGCACAATCTAAGAATAATATTTTCTTTAAGCTAAAAAAATTCACATAAAACAAATTTGGGGAAAAATTAACATATCACTCCGAAAACATTTTAGCAATTGGGCATTTATTACTGCTAAAGACATAAAAAATAATTTAGGGGCATCTTACAGTACAACGAAGGATACAAAATACTAGAAACTATTTGCACTTCTCCAACATATTGGGAATATTGCAACAAAGATCTTTTTGCTATAATATGACAACTTGGAATACCAACTTTTTTCCTAACTTCCTCTTCAGCAGAACAAAATGGCGCCATTTTATAAATATACTATTAAGATTACAAAAATGATATGGATACACAGAAGAGGAATTCCAAACTTTTCCTTGGGAAACAAAATGTAAATGTATACAACAATATCCAATTATATGTGCAAGACATTGTGATTTTCATGTTCAGAAATAGCTTAATTGCATTTTAATGCAGCAAAGTAATCCCATTAGCAAATAAATTGTACTTTTACAGGGTAGAATTTTAGCCAAGAGAATTACCACATATACTTCCTTTATTATGGCTAGAAAAGGCTCCACAGTATGGAAAAACAAACCTACAAGAAGTAATAAAATGTATTGATAAATATATCACAAGTGCTAAATCACAAGAGCCACAACTACAACCTTTAATACCACTACAAAGGCATTCACACACCAAAAACTGCCAGCAAAAAACAAAAGTGACATTTAAATATCAATATCCTAAATATCCTATGCCACAAACTATAATTATTGAATCCTTAATATTAGACACAACAGATAAACTGTTCGAACAACAGATTCAAACATTCATGACACTATGAATGCACCAGCATTCGAAAAATTAGATGTTGATAATTATTTAGAACATATCCATTTAAATACAGAACAATACATTACATGTATACAATCTATTATAGAAAGAATGTTTTTTGCGTGAAGAGAAAACCAGCAAACTGGTTTATTAATAACTATAATTCAATTCTTTTACAGTCTTGGAAAGCAAACATTGACTTAAAGTTTATATTAGATGCTTATGCATGTGCTGTTCACAAAATTTCATATCTAAGTAAATCGCAAAGAGGAATGAGTAAAATAATTGTACAAGCAGCAAAAGAAGTATATTACAATACTAATGTAAAAGAACAACTTAGACACTTAGGCAAAAAATTACTAAACTGTACTGAAATACGTGCTGAACTGTACTGAAATACATTCTTCAAATTCCATTACGTAAAAGTTTACTATCATTTGTATTTATTATTACAAACCCTCCAGAAAAAAAAACTTACTTCATGAGAGACCTAGATACTATTAAGTCATTACCAGATCCATCAACTAACATTCAATTTGACAATATAATTTTAAAATATAGCAAGTGAACTAAAGCCTTAGAACAATGCACATTAGCAGAGTATGCTTCTATGTAGAATCATAATAGTACAAGTAAGCAACATAAAACTGCAAATGACAATGAGAACGTACTCGCTGAAACAAATGTTTAGAGCTCAGATCAGATCAGGAATAAATTGAAATAGACAACTAAGACCATGAAAAAGACAATACAGACATAAATACAATCAGTAGTAGGTCCATAGGTCTAGTTAGTTATTGGAGTATGTAAGTATCCCTTTCTTAGAAAAATTCCCCTCACACACCCTTAGGTGGCATGCTTCGTCATAGGGGATCTCCTTGCACTACGAGCCTAGTCGTATTGTTGGCTAAAACCCCCTCACTGAGAGGGAGGAGCTCGGGGATATTTTATGAGAGATGATGAGGTATCCTAAACCTCTTGATAAGCAATGTGTGGTGAAAGGTAAGTAAAAAAGAGTAAAAGTGGCTAAAACTAACTCTGCGATATGCTAAACAGTTTAATATGGCATTCATAGGTCAGGATTAAAAAGGTGAAACTAAGACTATTACCAAATTAAACTTACTATAAAATCATGCATAATTTAACTTTGTTTACCATCATTTACATTGGTTCAAAAATAAAAAAATCACTATGCTATACATTCTGTACTGGTGGGGAAGGAGTTAAAAAAGCTTTCTTATTACAGCACTCTATCAAACATTATTATGGTGTTATAATACTAAAGCAGGTGAAAATCCAGACAACATTTATATACCACTTACAGTACCAACAGGTAAAGCAGCACATAATATTATTGGGGAAACACAACATAGTCGCGGTAGCACATCCACGGGGTCCGGTAGCAGGAGACGCTAGGTGCAAAACGGGTGGCAGGCGTTGCGGGCGGTGTGCCATTGTCGCTCCCCCCCCCCCTCCCGAGACCCATGGGGTGTGGATCTTGTGCATTACAAACAGTACAGGGACCTCAAATTGAAGGTTTCCCATCACTTTTGTTTTGTTTTTGCACTTTATTTTACACACTTGTTTTTAACTTTCACGTCCTCTGGTAAGGGTGGGCCTTAGCGCGCCCATACCGCCGAGGTACACCACCTGACGGTCCTGATGAAAGCCCAGTAAATGACACATAGACGGGCAGAAACATGTTGACCCCTCTTTAAGTGGAAACAACCGAGTCATTAACTGGTAAGTTTCCCATACATATTTTACTTGTGTCAAACTGACCATTGAATAAAAAAAAATTCCGTATGGTACAGTTTCTGACATTTTTAATTCACATTTCTTTTTGACACTTTTGTCACAAAGAACCTGCTCCGCAGTAATCTGGCGTTGTAGCACACCAGGGAGGCATTCGGCTTCTCCTGGTGGGCCCGATGATGAATCATGTCACCACCCAGGGTGGTGAGTGAGGGCTTCCTAAAAAAAAACGCTGATTTCCACTGCGACTTCTTCAGGGAGATTTCTTCTCTGTGTCTAGTGCTTACACACTTCTCTCACAACACTCTTTTGTTGTTTTACAAGATTTAACAGGGGGACCAAGAGTGTCCTTTTCCCTCTCTCTCAATTTGTTATTACTGAAACACAACATAGCACATCCAAAATTCCTGTCACAAATGTTTACTTATAAGCATTTAACACATGAAAACAGGACTGCTCTTCAAAGTCAACTAATGCATCTTAAAGTACTAATAACTGATGACATGTCCATGGTTGGGACAAATATGTTAAATTTTATAAATAGCTCGAAGGCGCAGACACTGGGCGTATTTCTTTTCATCTTTTGCACGGACTAACGGAGGCTGAATATTGAACACCCACCAATCGAGGGGCAGAGAACTTTGGGAAGCACAGCCGGTTCGGGACTGCGAGGACCAGCGGGCCTTGGCTGACATCATTGGCCACAGCTGGGGCCTCTTCCCGCACCCTCCTCCCTCCTCCCTCTCCTCTCCTACATAACACCTCGCGGCCCCCGCTCCGCGGGAGCCGCTCGTAGGCGCAGACACTGGGCGTATTTCTTTTCATCTTTTCCACGGACTAACGGAGGCTGAATATTGAACACCCACCAAGCAAGTGGCAGAGAACTTTGGGAAGCACAGCCAGTTCGGGACTGCGAGGACCAGCGGGCCTTGGCTGACATCATTGGCCACAGCTGGGGCCTCTTCCCGCACCCTCCTCCCACCTCCCTCTCCTCTCCTACATAACGCCTCGCGGCCCCCGCTCCGCAGGAGCCGCTCGTAGGCGCAGACACTGGGCGTATTTCTTTTCATCTTTTGCACGGACTAACGGAGGCTGAATATTGAACACCCACCAAGCGAGGGGCAGAGAACTTTGGGAAGCACAGCCGGTTCGGGACTGCGAGGACCAGCGGGCCTTGGCTGACATCATTGGCCACAGCTGGGGCCTCTTCCCGCACCCTCCTCCCTCCTCCCTCTCCTCTCCTACATAACGCCTCTCGGCCACCCGCTCCGCGGGTGCCGCTCGTAGGCGCAGACACTGGGCGTATTTCTTTTCATCTTTTCCACGGACTAACGGAGGCTGAATATTGAACACCCACCAAGCGAGGGGCAGAGAACTTTGGGAAGCACAGCCGGTTCGGGACTGCGAGGACCAGCGGGCCTTGGCTGACATCATTGGCCACAGCTGGGGCCTCTTCCCTCACCCTCCTCCTACCTACTTTAGCAACACCCACACCCGCGCACGCGGGACGCGCGCGGGTCGCGCGCCGGGCGAAGCCTGGGCCAAGGGTGGGCCCGTTCTAGCCCGTTCCAGACCGAGTAAGACTGGACTGGGCCACCCCCCTTGTGTTTGCATCCCGTGGGCTCATAAACTGTATGTACTTTACACCTACTTATAGATTGTAAACTGATTGTGTATTAGTAAGGATGACCACCAGAGAAGGTAGAAGTAAGGCTGCGAAGGGGGGAATCCAGTTAACAGGTACCCTTGACAATTTTATTACTAGGACGAACTCGGTAATAGATATGGGTATAAGTTTAATGGAGCAGAGGGTTTCACTGGATCTAGCAATAGCCAGAAGAATGTCACAAGACCCAGTAATGGCTAAAAGATCATCCTTGGGGCATATAGCATCAGCTAGAAGTCCAGAACGCATCGACATCGCTGCTCCCTTACTGTTGCAAGTCGACGTGCACCACACTACAGGGCCGCTCCTTCAGTCACCAACTCCTCCTTTTCGGGTGCCCCTGCAACTGCCCAATGAGCCTACATCCTGTCTAGGGCTAGCTGTGGGGGGTGATAATACACCAGAAATTGTAGAGATGGAGACTTCAGAAGACGAGGCTAGCACAAGACAGTTACGCGGGAGGCAGGAGGGTGCCATACCAAAACGGAAACGTCCCACCGCTTCTGCTTATGCAAGGAAGAGGGTAAAAATTACAAAGGTACAGGAGAATAAGAATAGATCAGGTAAAGAAGGGGATGGACGGGAACTGTGCCACAGGTTGTATTCAGTGAGCAGGGTGAAGCTGGAACTGCTGCAAGTCCAGATATAATAGAAAGGGTGCAAGATCCCGTAATTCATGGCAAGACGGGGGATAGTATAATTGGGAATGCTGATGAGAGCAATGTGATTCTACTAAGGGACATAGGGGACCTTTTAAAATCATTCTTAAACCCATTGGAACTAAGACTGACACGAATGGAAAACCAGTTACTTGAGGTTGAAAAGAGTATCATAACACTGGCAAGCCTCAGCATAGTGGGGTCAGTGTCTAATCACACTGTAGGTGCCGTTACAGTACCTTCGGTGCCTTTATTAGACAACAATAAATCCCAACCACCACTCCAGGGAACTAGTGCTAACCATACAAACGCAAACATGATAAATCCAGTAGGTAGTGTTCCAATAGCCAAAGAAAATCCAGCAAGGGGCACCAACGCTACTAACATCATCCAGCAGAGCCAGAAAGGGTACCAACTGGGAAATAAACCTAGGGGAGGTTATATTAATCGCCCACCAGATGTTAGTCCATATGCAATCGTCTTGACAGGGGTTCCTGAGCTAAACAATCAACCCGAGGAAACTTTTTGGACACTAAAAAATAAAGTCTCACACTGGTTAAATGAAAAGAGGCCATTACCACATCATATAAAAAGTAAAATATTAATGGTTCGTAGAGTTCCATGGGTAGGACCAACAAGGAAAGTAATCCCAGGAGACTGTGTGGTTGTAACGTTTGAAGATCCACGTACTGTGCACCACTTATGCTCATGGAATCCTCGTCTTCATGACGGAAGCACCATAATTGAAATCAGACCACTCTCATTTTTTTATCCATCTAAAATGTGTTCTGAGGGTGGTGGAAGTTGGACAGTGGTGAACCATCACATTCAGGGTGGGACAAGTTGTGGGAATTTGGGCAATCCCAGACAATGGATGGGAGTACCAACCTTTAATAGATTTAGCTGCTTAGAAGCAGTCGACTGACTGAATCCATCAGCGGGTTGTGTAACTAGTACCAAAGCCAGACCACGCAGGCTGAGGCCCATTCCCACCAATGAAACTAGGGGAGGATACATGGAGGTAAATGGAGAAGTGTATGTGGGTGCAGAAAGTAAAAACAGCCACAGTGCACGCGTTAATCCTAGGGACCCAAGTGCTGCTAAGTCATTAAGTAGTGTTGGAGCGATGGTGGCAGGTAGTGCCCAGGGGGTGAGACAGCTAGGTCCATCAACATTTGAGTCTGGGAGTACAAATAGTGCTATTATGCTGGGAGAGCGAGGTAGAACATATGAAGATCTGGACCCACTGGGAAAACATACATTGAGAGGCGTGATACTAAATACAAGGCCCCCAACCTTGGAGCCACTCCCTACATGCAGCCGTAATATCAAGACACTGAAATTAATATCATGGAATATAGCTGGTTAGCCAAGAACTTGAGGGACCCCGAATGGGCTAAGTATATTGATTCTAGTGACATTTGCCTTTTGCAAGAATCATGGTCACTTGATACCCCACATAGAGTAGGCTTCAAATCCTTTGGAATTGGTGCCATACCCTCTTCAAGGGGAAGACCTTTAGGCGGTTTAATTGCATGGGTCAAGGTAACTCTAAGGATCCAGGTTGAAATCATAGATACGAGCTCACTAGACATATTAGCATTGAAAATTACAACATGCGAAGGGAAATCCCTTTATCTAATTAATGTCTATAACAGACCTGCCTCTGCCTCCAAAGAATCCCCTAACCTTGTTAAACTGGATTCTTTTCTAGGTAAAATAGTTGGCAGGGAAGCCGTTATTATAGGTGGTGACCTAAACTGCAACTATGAACCTGTCCTAGGGCTCAGCGACGTCTTCGAGGAAGAAGACCAAGCTAATAATATTCCTGCATTGGACAATAGCGAACCTGCTAAATGTACAGTCTTGGCAGTTCAATTGGTGAAGTTGTCTGCGGAGCATGGTCTTAGGGCCTGTAATGGACGTCTCCCATCTGACATTCCCAAAAAAACAACATTTTCTAGAAACAAGTGTAAAAGTAATCTAGATTTTGTAATCGTGTCATTGATTATCTGGCAGCACATGATCGATCTCTAGGTAGAAGATAGGATAGAGAGTGATCATTGTCCCCTGGTTTTATTGTTTGAATCTTGCTTGGTCATGGGGGTTGGGTATGGTGTTTTAACAGATGTACACAGTGGCTCGCGTGATGAGATCCTTGTCAGTAACAACAGACGGGCATTAAAATGGTCCCATATATTGGAGCATGGTGAGATCCTTGCAGAAATTTATTTACAATGTGCGATGTCTTTTCGGGTCTTTACAGGTTCCTTTGTTGAGGATAACAACCCTGATCATTTTATGGCACTTCACAATGACTTTTTTAAAACATTGAAAGCACTAGTCACAAAAATGCCAAAGAAAAGCCAACAAAAATTGAATAATTTGTCTCACAGCAAGCCATGGTATGGCAAGTTATGCAGGGAGTCTAAGGGGTCTCTTTTGCTGGCAATTAAAACTAAATCCGCAGAAGATGTTAAAATAGCAAGGAAAGTTTACAAGCAGGTGCAAAATGTCTCAAGGAAGACTTGGGAGGAAGATAGCTGGGCGGACTTGTTGGTGGCTGCCAAAGCAAGGGACACTGCAGGGTTCTGGAGGTTAGTCGCCAATGGTAATCATGAAGGGAGAATTGCAAAGGATATTTACCTTGACGAACTCACGTGGGTCAATCATTTCACGACCCTATACAAAATGTATGATACAAACCTCAAAAATACTGGCGAGGATGCACCATGGCTTACACCTCCCAAAGAATATCTGAAATTCTCAATAGAGGAAACTGAGGTAGCAATTAACGCAGTAAAAAGAGGTAAAGCGCCTGGTCTAGATAAAATACCGGGGGACCTCTACAAGCATGACCTGAAGGTATGGGCACCGTATATAAATTATTTGTGTAACACGCTGTCCCGTAATGTAGATTTTCCAGAAAGTTGGAGGGGAGCCGAGATTGTCTTAATTTTTAAAAAGGGGGACCGGTTGGAACCCTCAAATTACCGGCCAATTAGTTTAATGGACATACTCCCAAAAATGTATTCGAGACACATTTTAGCTCGTGTAAACGAGTGGTTGGATGAGAACATGGTCCTCATGAAGTATCAAGCTGGCTTCAGAAGTAAAGTGAGCACCATTGACCACGTTTTTCGATTTTGCTGTCTTTATTGGAAATATGTACATATCAAAAAGGGCCATTTATACGTTGCTTTCGTAGATCTCAGAGCGGCGTTCGATCTAGTGCCGCGAGATCTTCTCTGGAGGACCCTATATAAGGCTGGGCTTCCTAGTAGTCTGCTGGTCCAGATAATTGAGCTGCACGCCAGGAACTTTGCCAAAGTGAGATGGGGCCCAAATGGGGAATTAACCCAGAAAATACCCATTGAGCGCCGCGTTCGACAAGGCTGCGTTTAGGCCCCTACATTATTTTCCCTCTTCTGAATGACATCCCAGCACACTTAAAGGGTTGTAAAAATTACTCACCAAAACTAAATGGAGAAAAGGTATCCGCGCTACTATTCGCGGATGACACTATTCTTATTTCGCAAACTAAGAAAGGTCTCCAGGCACTGCTTAATTCTTTTAGTGATTATTGTAACAAGAAAGGCTTAGAAATCAACGGAAAAAAAAACTAAATGCATGACCCTAAACCCCATCAAACCAGATAAAGGTTGTTTAACATTAAATGGTCTAAAATTGGAATTGGTTCAAAATTTTTCTTATTTGGGGGTCACGCTCGATTCCAACTTTACATGGAACCCCCAAGTCGAAAAAAGCAAGCTAATATATACACAGAATATAAAACCTATCCTTAAGAAGCAAAGTTTAAGCATTAGTAAAGCTGTGTCACCTGTAGTGGAGTTATTTAAATTCAAAGTCCTACCAGCAGCCCTTTATGGTGCTGAGATCTGGGGCCCGATGTCAAAGGATGTATTTACTATTATGGATAACAAATTTATGAGAAGTTTGGTAAGGGCTCCAATAGGTACTCCTTTGGTACCTCTCCAGTTGGACTTAAATGTGAAAAGGACTGACCACTACACTATTGTCCGGCCACTAATGTTTTGGATGAGACTATGGCAGACATCTGAATTGCTTGACTATAGGAATGGGTTAAAAGAGATACTGTGTTTGGACACATCGAATACCAATCTATGGCTAAAACATGTTAGATTGTGGTTTACTAAAATAGGACTATTGCAATTTTGGGAAAACCCAGAAGGGTTACCGCCGAATTCAAAACTGATTGTTAAAAGTGCTTTTTGGGGTTTCATTTACAATCAAACAACTAACAAGAATAACGGGGGGACCCTAGTAAAAAATGTCTTACGTTTCAAGGACGAGCCTCTTTTTGAGACCTTCCTTGATTAAATCGAGCCCCCACTTGCCAAAACCCTTTATATGAAACTGAGATACGGTAACCTTATGATCAAATCAACCCTGGCGCGCTGGGCAAGAAAAAGGGCTTATGGGGTAATAACGACAGATGGAATTTGCACTATGTGCGAGGGCAATTCCAAGGAGGATGATCTCCATATCCTTTTCTTCTGCACAGCCTATGTGTCGGCCAGAAGGAAATGGATTAAACCCATATGTAACCTTTTGGGACTAAGGTCTTGCGAAATGGCATTAAGAATGTTTAAGACAGACACAACTCAAACTATAGTATTTAGCATCAGCAGATTTCTGCTTTCTATTTACTTTGTGCGTAGGAAAAAGGGTTTAAATCTGTAATGACAAAGGGCTAACTGGTGCGTTTTAAGATGCGCTTTCCGAGTAATGTTAAATAGGTCAATCTGATGATGTTTTGTTTTAAACATGTTTTATAACTGTATTGATTTTTAGATCATAACAGTGTTAGCTGTTTTTTTCATGAAATGATAATTGTGACTTAATTGTATTTTTTATATGGAACTGTTTTGTGATTATTTTATGGCAATTCAAGCCGAAATAAAGAATGAATGAATGAATAAATAACAGATTATAAGAAATAAAAGCATTCAATCTCCCATTTGGCAGTATCTCCATGTTACCTATTGGAGACTTTTGCCAATTAAAATCAGTTTTTGACACCTACATTTTTGAGAATACAAACTATGCATATGGGACACTCAGTACTAACTTATGGGTGACACATTTTAAACTTTATGAACCTCCAAACATTATGAGGCAACACAATGAACTACCATTTGCAGAGTTGCTAAACAGATTATGAGAAAGTAATCATACCAAAACAGATATTATATACATTAAATACAACCAGATGAAAGTATTATCAAAAAAATACCATATATCATATCAACAAAGAAGTAAATAACATTAATAATAAAGTTCTAATGCAACACATGCAACAATATCCAGTTTTCCTAACTATAGCTAATGATACAGTAAGTTCTGATCTTTCAGAAGAAGTAAAGCAAACAATATTAAAATAACTACCATCTGATCCCACAAAAACTATGGGACTGGCACACACATTATATATTATATTAAATCTACGTTATAATCCAACTTGTACTGTAAATGTTAATGATGGATTAACAATTGGAGCTTAAGGTATTTTAGAATTAGTAGAAACTATCAACAATACACCATTCATAGTTTGGATAGCATTTGATGAAGAAACACTTGGCAAACTTACAAGAAAAGAAAACACACACTTACATCACAAAACAATTTAAGCTAATTTGACACCCATACATTCAATAATAAGGCACTTCCAATACACAAGAAAATGTATTACCGTTATACGCAAACAATTTCCATTACGCCAAGCATCTGCATCAACAATACAAAGGGCACAAGGTGAAATTATTGAGCCACTTTATATACACTTTAACAAGAGCAAAATACATCACTAGCTTTAGGCAGAGCTAAATCAATATCAAACATATACATTCAACACTTTGCTGAAGAAAATACTTGTACATCACAAAGTTAAGGAAGAAATGCAACCTTTACGAACACAATTTCCATTACATTTATCTGTAGCACAAATAAGCACATACAACGAAAATGTCAATATTATCATACAAAATATACGATCACTTCCAATGCATTTCAAATCACTAACATCAGATCAAAACATAATAAAGGCAGATATTTGCCTAACGGAAATAAACACAACTAGAAAAGCTGCAATTGACACATTCTCAATTCAAAAATATCATCAAATAATATTTGATAAATACCACAGTGAGCAAACACAACATGGAATTGGAATATACTACATAAAAGAGCTTTGCATACTGCCTATTTTTGAAGCAGAAAAAGGAATTTACATTATACATTTTACACTACATATTAATGAATACAACTACTTAATAGCGATATTGTACAAATCACCCCATATACCAATACAAAAACTATTGCAATCAATAACAAACATAATTTACTTCTACCACAATTTTCCACATAACATTATCGGTGATTTTAACATAGATTTAAAAATCCAACCCTACAAAGTTCCTTAATACAAGATTTTATGCACACATACTCTCAATGCAAACAACTGATAAATAGTTACATCACAACCTGCCAAACATTATTAGATCACATAGGCAGTAATGAATATATAAAAGGTTTTGGGACTTTAGAAAACTATTATAGTGACCACAATGCTTTATGGGAAGCAGTTTAACATAAGAAGTATGTACTGCTTAACAATTTGTTTCTCTTTATAGATGCTTTCCATTCAAGACATCCTTAGAAAATCAAATGATGACAACAAACCATATATCAAACCAATTAAAGCAATTATAATTATGTGTACTACCAAAACATATTACAAAATAGCTAAGCAAGAAAATAAAGTCCTTTATCATGTAGCATTGGCAGACACAAATGGATAAATGAAAGCAACTTCTATAATGAAGGCTATTATATTCTAACTAAAGAAAAGAATGTAATTATAATTCGAAACTTTATGATGAAAAAACAATGTCATTTTTATCACAAAGCAAACTAAAATGAGAAGTATCCCTCCAATACCAATTCCAGATACTATTGTGCAAGAATTTGAATATTTACTGCAACCACAAGCATTGTGAATAAAAGCTATATAGGAACCAAAAATGAAAACACTAATGACAGTTTGCGAAGCAGTAACATAGGTGAGACAAGTACCGCACTTGACTCCACTATACCACTCTCTAAACCAGAGGTCAAACAAACTGTTGTGCTCCAAATCCCCCTAAGCAAAATGTTTTAAACCTAGCCTACCCCCAAAAAACGTTATGTCAAGGATTGGGACCGAAAAGGCTGAGAGTAGAGGGCATGGTTTATGAGATAATTTTAGGAGCACATTTTCTATAACTCATAAACCACAATTAACATTACAAATATTGAACAGCCAATAAATCAAACCAAAACAGTTATTACCCTCAAGAAAGGATCACCATAATGAAGTTGTTGTAAGACCCTCACACTTCAGTAACCCAATGCAACAACACTTGCTGCACTAACAAAAACTGGAATCGTGTACCATGCTATCTCCTCTACCTTTTATACCACTTCACCACCATGCCAAACCATCACTACGAGCTTGAAAAAGACCTTCTGTCCCTTTCAACAAAAGAATAAATAAGCTGCCACATGTTTTTACAATTTTCTGCAAAGGTACCCTCGGTCCTAATTCTAGAAAGGAAAATAAACTCAAATGCCCATTTCGTAAAGTGAGGCAGTCACAATTCTAAAGCAGGAGTCCCCTGTAGCCCCTGGACTCCAGTGCAACTGAACCGGCTTCAAAAATGTTAGTAACTGCCTTGCAAGAAGGGCAATATGCACTGGCCTTTCTTACAAACATAAGCTCTAATCTAGATACACCCCCTTCTCTAACATATCTCCAAGTCCAAACAAAAGTGTCTCCACTGCTTTAATATTCCCCTCCTGTAGACCACTGTTCTAAAGCCGGAATCAACACTGGCAAGTATGCAATACAACCTAATGCGAGCAAGCAAAACAAAATAAACAGCCAGATTTAAGGTTACATTTCCTCCTCATACATCTGGGCCCTGCTACCACTGTAACCGCAGTACTAATGTTTTTTTTCTGCCCCTTTGTGTTAAAAAAATAACAAGGGTAACCTGGGCTTGAAGACTAACTAAAGAAATAGACACACACTCCACTTCATAGTAGGACAACCATAATTAGGCAGCAGTGGCCACGTATACCTGCTGCACTAATAAATTACTCTTTTTAACAAAACGTATATCTTTCCCTTCCTCAGGGTATCTCTCAAAAAAACTGGACTCTAGCCATTGTAAACATAAAAATTAGCCCCCAAACACTGCTTCCTCTTCTGGCCCATCTCTTAAACAATATCTATAAAACTCACTATTTTCTTCTTTCATCCTACACTATTACTCTAAGAACCCAGTGGCCAAAATAATAACCCTACTGCCCCCTTCCTTTTCACCTCCTAAACTCACCAATTACAAACTGACATACACCGTCTACAGATCTGTACAGCGCCGGGACACTCTGCCCGAGTAGCCGTGCGCTATATAAATCATCATCATAACATAAGATAACATACTTTTAAATGTTTAATAATAACTCTAAGGTATCTATAACTAAAAGCAAAGGCGGGGTAGTATAAATAGACTTAAAGAAAAAACACAATGCCAAAGACTATGTCAAATTCACTTTATGGAGAGAAGCAAGCAAATTCCCATACAAATTGGACAATATATCTAAATAACTCATGTCACAGTAAATCCATTTAATGAGGAAAAGATTTTGAATATGACGAAACACAGCATAATACAAGTAAGTACAAAAGAATACAACTAACATGACCCTTCAATCAGTAGAGAATTGACTTTTTAACTCACTTTCAGCACTCCTCGGATCCACAACTAGCTTAAATACCAACAATAAATTGTGGATCGTATTTCTAGAAGACTTGGTAGGCTTAGCTCCCATTTTATTATCTGCTAAAAGTTTGTCTTCCCGTGATCAAAATTTCACTTACTGTATTGTAGAACAATAACTAAAACAAAAATGCACAAATGTTTTATATATACGTTATGCAAAATCCCTCCCAAGTACTTAGGTTTAACTAATTTATGGATGACTACAAATAATATTAATTCCCATTCTAAAGCGCATATTAACTCAAAGTGTTTAGAACATTAAAAAATGCCAATTGAGAAAGCAATTAACATGATAACAATCCAACATAAGTTATTGCTTTCTACTACTAATGCCATGGAGCCTTACTAAACATGGGTTAAAGCACCAGAACACAGGTTTTATCTCATGTAATATAATCCATTTTCTAGAGCTTGTCCCATCACTGGATCCTGGTTTACTTCTCTCCCAAGTTGTCCCTATAACAGTAATTGATAACAAATTACTAAGCACTTTACATTATTCTGGCCACTGTACGCAGTTTCTTGATCATGTTTTTATGCTCCCCTCTTAGTGGGAACATTTTATATCACATCAAAAGGACATCATCTTTTTACAACACCCAAGGCCCCTAAAATGTGCTTTACTGCCCTAAACTTTATCACCCAAATGCTGAATTAAAGGAAATACATTAGAATTTATCATTCCACAGTGTGACATTACTTTAATAACAACAATGGTTAGGTTTCAGGAAGGTACTAAATTTGGAATATACCATTCATATTTTAATATTATTTTTTCATAGGTTACAGAGGCACTACCAGAAAAAATTACAATACATATATATGGCATCGAAAAAATGACACCAACAATAGTTAGGTTTCAGGAAGGTACTACATATGGAATATACCATTCATATTTTAATATTAATTTTTCATAGGTTACAGAGGCACTACCAGAAAAAATTACAATACATATATATGGCATCGAAAAAATGACACCAAAAAATGTGCACTTTAACAACACAGGTGGAAAACAATGAAAACTATTAATCCATGGACATAAACAATGAACTACTGTTGAAGTAAAGATTTAACAGATTAATTAATGACTCATCTACCTTTCACATGTGAAGTTACTTTCTATAATGGGTGTATAAAGAAAATGTTATGAAAAAATTGCCACTTTATAACAAACTAACAGAATTACTATACAATAAAGATTTAAAGTATATTGAAAAATGTACATCTACAAAATACAAAACATATGTACTTGATATTAAAAAAAACTAAGTTTACTTAATACTCAATAAAAGCAACTATAAGGTACAAAGTAAGTTGTCTACCGTCACTTGGTCTTTTTGGGTACAATATTCGGCTGGTTTTGGGATTCTTTCTAATGGGAATTGGACTTCATTTTTGCCTACAGTAATTTTATTCCACCAATACATTAACATTTTCAATGCCAATAGCTGTAACAAACAATTGTGAGACCTCTTGCATTTTCAACCTGCAATGTAGGGTGTGGGCCTCCTTCTGCTTCTTCATCCATGCAGACTTCGCGTTTGGGAAGTCACAGTACAAAAATTCAAAAGAATTTTTTTTTTCAGTCATAGCAGATGTCATGTAGCAGGGGTATGACAATACCAGTTACTAACACTGCTCATAAAAGCCCCATGAAGCACCAAAGTATGTTTGAAGTGCTCAGTAGACATGTTGGCTGTATATTCAGGAGCATTGTCACCAAAACACATATAAATGCGATTTAAACACTCCAAAAAAAAATCCTTTGGAGTGAAAAAGCGATTTCTTCTTGCTTGAAGTGCAAGAAATTGCTACCTTTTCTAAAATTATTTTCATATTTCATAATAAAAGTACCTCAATGAAACCTTGATAAACTGATGTTTCTATTTTTAGAGGAAGGGACATTTTGAGCATCTTTTGTTTTCTGTTGATAAACATGTTTGCATGATGGCTGACGTTCTATAAATTAATCAATAACTACATTTGTTGATTTGTTTTAAATCAGCGGGAAAATATGGAAACTGTGAGTTTAATTGGAATATGTATATCTAATGGCCTATGTTATTTGTATGATGATACCTTTATGGATCTCAACTACCTGGCAAATTGGGTACTTGCAAGAGGCCTAGACAACTACATTACTCTGCATTTTCAACGTGCTCATTTTATAATTGTATAGCAGATGACAGATTCCGAAGCTGCTCAGACATTAAGCCTGCTCTCAACCTCTCCAAAATATGCACAGGAGGGGACTCCTAGGCTTTCCTAACCAGTTTCAGTGCTAGCCAATGAGCTGCAGGTAAGCAGACAGAAGGTACTAAGGGCAAATGTACAGCACTATTACATGTTTGTGACCAGAAAAATTTGCTTTTCTATGTTACAACCCTATTTTGCGAGTCAGTAAGTTATTACTGACTCACAAAATAAGGGTTTGAGTTGCAATTAGGAAGAGGCATGTAAAGGGAGTCCCTTCCTAATAGTGAATCGCATTGGTATGTATGAATCCTTTGCGACTGGGAATACGGTCACAAAACAATTGCAGATTACCACCAATTTCAAATTGGTGGTAAGCCGTTTGCAAATGGAAAGGGGCTCACAAGGGACACCTTCCCCTTTGCGAATCAGGGTGCCATCATTTTTTCATAGCTGCCAGTGGTCTCATGGACCACTGCCCACTGTAAAAAAATTAAAAGAATCTTTTTATTAAAAGTTTTGAAATGGATCCCATTTTTCTTTTAGGTAAACATGATGCATTTTTGAAAAAATACTGCTTTATTTAAAAAACTGTCACAGGCATGGTGGTCCGCTGACCCCAGCAGGACACCATGCCTGTGTGTGCCCCCCATTCCCAATGGGTCACAAATGGCGACCTGCCTCATGATTATTAATGAGGCAGTTCCCTTGCGACCCATTTGTGAATTGCAAACAGTGTCTGAGACACTGTTGTACATCGCATGTTGAAACTTACTCGTTGCAAGTCACAAAATTAGGCACCAGCAAAATGCTAAGGTCGTACAACTGGCCCCATGGGCCAAATCTACAATGGGTGTTAGCAGTCGTCAACAGCGAATTGGGCCGTTTGCAACCACTAAAATGCCTTTTAGCATGTACTAACCCTATTTTGTGAGTCAGTAACCTATTACAAACTCGCAAAATAGGGTTGTGAGTCAGTATTTAGAAGGAGCGTGCCAAAGGCATCTGTTCCTAATAGCAAGTTGCAGGGGGATGTACGACTGCTTTGTGACCAGAATGCAGTCGCAAAACAATTGCAATTTACCGCCTACTTCAAGTAG
The DNA here is from genome assembly GCF_964261635.1 of Lissotriton helveticus. Classification (NCBI taxonomy): domain Eukaryota; kingdom Metazoa; phylum Chordata; class Amphibia; order Caudata; family Salamandridae; genus Lissotriton; species Lissotriton helveticus. The sequence continues at coordinate 366,543,229 of NC_136070.1, forward strand.
ATTGTAAGCTAGTCACAAACTGGCCCTAGGGACACCTCCCCCTTTGAGAATGTCAGAAAAACAATTTTTAAGAGCAGGCAGTGGTCCTACGGACCACTGCTTAATCTTAAAAATGAAAATGAAACATTTTATTTCGTGTTTTGAAATACATACCATTTTCCTTTAAGGAAAATGGGCTTCATTTAAAATAAACTTTTTTTTTTAAAAGCAAACACAGACATGGTGGTCTGTCCCCAGGAAGCCAATATCTCTGTGTTTTTAGCAATTTTCAATGGGTTACAAATTGCGACCTACCTCATGAATATTAATGAGGTAGGTCGATTGTGATCCCATTGGCATTCACTAAATGTGTCTGAAACATATTAGTGCATTGTATTTTCCACCTTCCTTATTGGTAGTTGCATAAGTCGCAATTAGTCACTTGCGAAATGCTTTGGTCACAAATGTGGCCCTAAGAGGCCAACTTGCACTTCTGAAAATGGGAGTTTGGGCCGAAGGAATTGGGCAAGCTTGTGTGTGCTGTGCAGATCATACAGCTACAAAGTGATGCACAGTCCACGGCCAGTCTTTTGACCACTGAAGATAAAAGCAGAGTGTTAGTGTCCTGACCCACCTAGGTCATTTTATGCACATCTATAAGTCCCTATATGGTACAGTACTTTAGAATGAATAGAGTAATTAATACCCTTGACCAGTTCACAAAGTGCATAGATTTGCATTGGGTTCCTGTGCGCCCTTTCGCCTTGCATGGCTGACAAAGTCTTAATTGTTGTTTTCATCTATATGGAAGGTTTTGGGTGATGTTCAGAAGGTTCAGAAACATGCTCTAAGCACAGTGTGATGAGCTTTAAGCAGCCTATAAGAGGTGCAAGTAGACAGTCACTGTGTATGCTCTATAGAACTTAACCAGGGGTGATAGTGGTCCATCCCTGCTGCAGGCACAGTTAAATAACCAGTCTACATGCTTTGTGGAGTCTACTAGGAGCAGCAGAGGCCTAGCCTCACCAAAGGTCCATTAAAATAGCCAGGCTACTAGAGCTGCAGGAATAAGGCAGGCTATATATTATATTGAGTTAACTCAGGATTGGCTTAAGCCCATCCCCAAACTAGGGTAATTAGAGCAATTACGACAAAAGCTTTACTGAGTTAGAGTGGCTGTGCCCCAAATCCTCCTTGAGGTGCAGCTAGAAGTCCAATGTGTATGCTCTATGAAGTTTACTCAGAAACTCCAGAGGCCAGACCCCAATGGATTAAGCATCAGACATGCTATTACAGAGTGGTTCACTGCCACTCTCTTTTCTTTTACTGAAATCACAGCACTGTTTTTAACTATGAAATGTGTCTGTGTTTCCCATGGACACACTACGTGGTTCATTCAGACTTAGAGACTCAGTCATAGACTCATGCGTACAGTCTCATACCTACTTAGAGACTCTGATACCCACTCACAGACCCACCTGGGTACTCATGCACCCACTCACAGACCCACTCAGATACTCATGCACCCCCTTACAGACTCACTCGGAGAGTCATGCACCCATGTATAGACCCAATCAGAGGCTCATGTACCTACTTAGAGACCCACTCATAGACTCATGCATACAGTCTCATACTGACTTAGAGACTCTTACACCTACTCACAGACCCACCTAGGTACCTATGCGCCCACTCACAGACCCACTCAGATATTTATGCACCCACTTACAAACTTACTCGGAGAGTCAAGCACCCATGTACAGACCCACTCAAAGACTCACACACCCACTCACAGACTCACTCACATACTCAAGTATATTCTCACAGATTCACTGAGACATTCATACACCCACTTACAGATCCCCTCATACACTCATATACCTACTCACGCACCCACACAGTCACTCCCACACTCAGTCACTGACCCTTTTAGAGACATATAGACTCAGTTAGTCACTCATACACTTAGCAACTCACACATCCACTCACAAACTCAATCAGATATACACACACATTCACTCCCCCAGTCAAGGCTCATGCATTCACTCACAGACACACCCAGTCACTCGCCATCCCAGTCACAGACCAACTCAGACACTCATGCAAGCACCCATTCACTCACCCACTCAGAGACTTATGCTCTCACTCACAGACCCATTGAGGCACTCATACACCCACTCACAGATCTACTCAGACACTCATACATTCACTCATGGACCCACTGAGACACTCACTTTCTAGGCAAGCTGAAAACTTTGCATACAGTCTTATATGTAACTGTCTTCTACACACTCTCAACACAAAGGCTCTTGTCAGAGCCGCCCAACAGCCCAAAATTATGTTCATTTTCTTGTTAAATCATTTTTTGGGGTGAATATTTTTATTTTGCGGCGACGTAGCGATGATCGCTATCGCAAAATCGTTAGTGGAGAAGTGTGGCTCAGGGGTTAGAGGCAGCAGACCCGGAAGCTGAGATCGGTCCTGGACCAGGGTTCAATTCCCCGCCTCGGCAGGTCTTGGGCTAAAAATTCCACGGACTCGATAATTCTCGCCCCGGTGCCTCCTCGACTCTCGGGTTCACACTCTGCAACTCTGGGCAATAGCTTGCTTAATCTCCACAACGGCCCCTCGCGGCGGGATGCCTGACTTTCACCTTGTGGATACCCTGATATCTCACAGGGGAATACCAGGAAGGGTTCCCTAAGCAAGCGCCGGGAAACCCACTGCGGGTAGCTGTGCGCTATATAAGCTCAACTACATTTACATTTACATCGTAAAACAAATTCAAACATTCAATGGCCACCACCACATTAATAATATTAACTTAAAAAATTCATTCTAACTATTACAATGCACACATTACTAACTTAAAGAACATGTTTGTACACATATATTTGTAGTAACATTTTAAAAAACTTTGTTTGAACCCTACTTCCTGTTTTCACGATAACATCGAGAGTCGTGGTAACTTCGGTAACCGCAACCATTGTGCGTTTTTTTATAAGCGGTGCAAAACACATATATGCACACATTTTACAGTATTTTAGACATTAGGGTTTATTACTGCACTGTTTAGAGTCTTATTTTTGTAGTGAGTTTGTATTGAAAAACATTTAAACCGATTTTTCGTTTTCATGGTGATGTCAGGTGTCACATTGATATTGGTAGCCGCACTCACCGTGAATAAGTTGCGCAATGATTAAACATTGAAGACATTCAATAGCCACCACCACATTTGAAACTTATAACCGCAAAATGGATTATAACCAACACACTAACCACATTACTATCTAAATGACTGTATTATAGCATGTACAACTCCCTTAATATCTGTATATAGACTGCAGCAGATATAAATGCAGCAACACAATGGACGTTCTTCCGGAAATTATTGGTGGATCAGGAATAAGTGTGTTACTTTAAGAAGTGGATAACAGATTTTTTTAATATGAATAGATATAGTGCCTCGCGCTATATGGTTTTGGATGCGTTTAAGACGGTAATAAGGGGGAGATGGGAAGTTTCATTTGTAATAAAAAACAGCAACAAGAGAAGAAGATCAAGCAACTCCGAGCTAAGCTCTGTGATTTAGAGAGAGAGCACATGGGTAAGATAATGCGGGGGATGGAAGTGGACATTACTTTGACTAAAGCAGGTAGCAGCATGATATCAGACTCATAGAGCAGAGAGCTACGACTATTGGAAAACAGTGGGAAAACTCTTGGCTTTAAAGACAAGACAAAAAACAGTGAAGAGCCAGATAACTCAAGAATAAGTGGGGGAACCTCATATACAGAACCGGGGGATATAGTGGATATTTTCCATAGGTTTTACCAAGATCTCTACACAGAAAAGAAACAGGGCCACCATAAAAATGTATTCATGAGGACCAGCGAAGAGTATACGAGGCTGGGGGGGATGCGAGAGAAAGATTGGAGTCGGAATTCACAATGGAGGAGATACAGATAGCGATACAGCAGCTGGCCTCAGGTAAGACTTCCGGCCCTGATAAGACCCCACTAGAATTTTATAAAATCTTTTTAGAAGAGTTAGCCCCTCTGCTCTGGGATCTGTTTCTGGGGGTACAATATTTTGGAGATCCACCCGATTCTTGGAAGGGTACCAATATTGTTATCTTTCACAAAAAGGATAAACCACAGGATGTGCCTACTTCTTAACGGCCCATTTCCCTAATTAATGAGGACGCAAAAATCTATTCTAAAATCTTGGTGAATTGCCTCCAGGGGGTCATAGCCAGACTTGTTTCACCATGGCAGCACGGCTTTGTACCGGGTAGAGATACAATGGATCATGTAAGGCGAGCTGTGGCCTTATACAATATTGCACAGGAAACTAATGACAGTCTGGCTATCATCCTCCCCGACGCGGAAAAAGCATTTGACAGGGTGGCATGGGAGTACTTATGGGGAATTTTGGCAGCCAAAGGATTCGGCCCTCGGGTATAAATGCAATCAAAGCAATGTATAGGACACCATACGCAAAGCTACAGCTGATGGGCAGAGACTCAGACATTATAAGGGTGTCAAGGAAGACAAGGCAGGGGTGACTCTGCTCCCCAATTTTATTTGCCCTATATATAGTCCTCCAAGCAATAACTGAGAATCAGGCAATTATACCCATGACAACCCAGGGGTTTAATACTAAAGTATTAGTTCACGCAGATGATATTGCGGTACTAACACCTGACTCCGGGGGAGGAATGAAGGAGATAGAAACCATGGCTACTATATTTGGTAAGGAGTTGGGGTATCTATTGAACAAATCTAAGACTCAGCTAGTCTGTTCTGAAAAGGTTATCTACCAGGATAGCCGGAGAGTACCTTCGGCCACCTATATCGGGGTTAGGGTTAGTCCAGATATAGATCAGATTGCCCAAATCAATTTTAGCCCCTGATTAATAAAATGCTATTGACCTCAGGCGGATAAGCTCACTGCACCTAACCATTATAGGAAGAACTAATGTCCTTAAAATGGTGATGCTCCCCAAGATACTGTATCTGTTTAGGGTGCTCCCGGTAAAAATTGAGGGTTCTATAATAAGAACTCTAGACTCTATAATTAGTAAATTTATCTGGCAATATGGTAAGGTTAGGAAATCTCTAAAGTTTCTTGTCTTGCTACAAGCACGTGGAGGTTGGGCTGCTCCTAATCTTGCCTTTCATCATTGGGCAGCTTTATTATAACATTGGAACATACTCTTTTTTGATAATGACAACAGAGTTAGTGGGGTAGAGTCAGAGGATCTCCTGACAATTTACGAGTTGAGATTAGGGGGAAGGGCAAGAGCATTGCTGCTTTTCCAGGTGGAACCCAGCTACTATAAAAAGGTTTGATTTAAAGATCATTATAAGTGCGTGGAAAATCTGGGGTAAAATCCCAAAACATATGAATATTAAGAAAGTTACAAAGTATACACCCATCTGGAGATCATCATTATGTCCCCCCGGCTTTTATGATACAATGGGGAAACAATGGGAGCAACTCGGCTTAAGGACAGTTGGGGATATTCAATCAAAAGGCCAACTATAATAATTTGCTGAGTTACAAAGAGAGTACGGAATATCGGATAGGCATTATTTTAAATACCTTCAAATAAAGGTATTTTTTGTAAATGGAAGCAGGCAATTCCAATCGCCAACATTTCATTGTTTGAGACTATGGGAAAACCAAGCTGTAAAATTAAAAATCTATATTGATAGAGCAAGTTCCAGATGATATCGAAAAAATAGAAACACAGTAGATTAGAAAATGATGACTTAGATATTGATATGTTATTGCGGCTTGCAAAGAGAACGCTTTTATCAGCCAATTTAAAGGCGCAACACTTTAAAACAATTTACAACTTATATTTTACTCCTGCCAAACTATTTAAATGGGGGAAAAGGGAGGACGACAAATGTCCTAGATGTGGGGTTGGGCCAGCAGAGGAGATCCACATGTTTTATGGATGTCTGCAGCTTGATTTGTTAAAAACAGAACTAGTAAAGTTTTAGGAAAAGATCTGTGGTAAAACAATGCAATTAACCCCTACGCTCATGATGGTGGGATTTGATAGCAGTACCCGGCTAGATCAAGTCCAAACTAGTATTACATTTATTTCAGTTACTATAATAAGGTTACTTATCGCAACTAGATGGAAGGATTCAATGCCTCAATGCTTTCATGAGTATCTGGGCCGCTTCATAGCTGTATATAAATTTGAACAGGCCCTGTAAGCCTGTACGGAGCTCCAGGCTAAAAAATGGGACATGAAACTGTGGGCTCCGGTTGATAAGTGGTTAAAGGGGGTATATAGTATACTCAATGCATTGAGATCATATAGATTAAGCTGGTGTCAGTATTGTGATTCACCATTTTTTCCCTCCCTCTTTTGGTGTGGCTTTTATTTTTCTCCCCACTTTTCCGCAATGAACTATGTTTATATACTGTACATACATTTGAACAGGCCCTGTATGCCTGTAGGGGGCTCCAGGCAAAAAATGGGGCATGAAATTATGGACTCCAATTGCGAAGGGGTTAACGGGGTAGGGTAATGTACATAGTATATTTAATGTATTTAGGTCATATAGTCTAAGTTGGTGCTAATATTGTGATTTATCATTTTTTCCCTCCCTCTCTTGGTTTGGCTTTTATTTATTTTTTTCCCCACTTTCTGCAATGAAATATTATGTTTTTGGAAATCACCATCTACCTTGGAATTTTTAAATGTAAGACGTAGCAATTTGGATTATTTGATAATTGAAATTGTACAAGGAATGTAAACGTTTTGAGTAGGATTACATGTATAATATCTCTCTGAATTAATAAAAAGAAAATGTATAAAAAAAGAAATTCACTGAAAAAAACAACTTTTAGTGGGATGTTATAGTTAAGAAATATATTTTGAAAAACCATAGAAATTCACAGAAAAATCCTAAGGTTACAGGGACATTATAATTAGGAAATTGAATTAAAAAAATGTAGAAATTCACTGAACAAAACAAAGGTTACAAGGACGTTATAGTTAGGCTGATATTTCACTTGTATAAAACCAGAGAAATTCAGCAATTATAGGTAGCTGAGATAACTATTACTCACATCCCTGCAATGCACTGCTTATAACCTCACATATTACATTACTCATGACATGGTCAGTAACGTCACTCATGACATCTCAAATGACAACACTGATGACATGATCCATAGAATTACTTATGCATCTACTCACACCCGACAACCTTTCATACACCCACTCCAACTTTGACACTATGATTTTCAAAACCATGACACACACATTACAGAACCTACACGCCCACTCACTGATTCAATAGTCTACACACACATCCACTCAGTCACCAATACAACCACTCATACACCAACTCACTAACACAGCCACTGATATATCCACTCAGACACACATACAGACACACACACACTGTCAGTCATCCATAGAGCTCACCTAGAGTCAATCCCATAGTCACTGACTCACCTATACAGTTATACACGCACACACTCACTTATTCATACAGATGCTAACTGTACACATACTTATTCACCTATACAGTCACTGACACAAGCACACACTCATCCATACAACCACTCACACGTACAGTCACTCATATACTCCATCGCTTACGTATATTGCCTTTCACATATGCAGTTACTCACCTATATACCAATGACTCATCCATTTACTCACCGACACAGCCATGCACACACTCAGTCACCTATACAGCCCCTCAAATATGCATTCACTAACCTATACAGCAACTGGCTCACCCACTCACTCACAATGCAGGCAGCCACACAACCATTCACAAACCCATTCACAGACTCATACCAGTACTTACACACCCACTCACTGATTCATAGTTCTACACACACATCTACTCACTTGCCCATACAGCTACTCATACACACACTCACTCAGTAATATAGCCACTGACATATCCACACATACACCTATATAGCCACTAACACACTAAGTCAGTCACCCATAGAGCTACTCACACTCCTACTCACTAACCCGTACAGTTAATCACACAGCCACCTACTCACCCACACATCTACACACACACCAACTTACTTACTTATACAGATACTAACACATACTCACTCACCTTTACAGTCACTGACACAATCAGACACTCACCCATACACCATCTCTCACATTCATTCACTCACCCATGCAGTCACTCATATACCCCATCACTCACATATACTACCTTTAACATACCTAGTTACTTAACCATATACTACTGACACATCCACTCACTCACCCACTCACCCATACAGCCCCTCACGCATGTACTCACTAGCCCATACAGCCACCGACTCACCCACCCACTCACCCATCCATATAAGTAGCACATTCCATCACCCACCCACACAGGAAATTAATACGGACATACTCAGACAACTAATCACTTACCCATATACCAACTCACATACCCACTAACATACCCATACAGTCACTTAAACACAAACTGACTGACTGGTACAGACATTTACACACCCAGTCACACACCCATACATTTACTGAGACACCTAATCACTCACATATACAGTCAGTCACACACTCACTGAATCATTCATACAAGTGCTCATACACCCACTGATTCACCAATTCTCCTTGGTATATATATTTAACACTCATAAAGGTTTTAAAAACACTCACAGTCACTGGATGCTGTAATCAGTAATGTCACCGACCATGTCATGAGTGATGTAATATGTGAGGTCATAAGCAGTGCATTGCGTGAGTTATAGTTAAGTCCGCTAACTATTACTACTGAATGTCTCTGGTTTTGTATGAGTGAAATGCCAGCCTAACAATAATGCCCCAGCAACCTATTTTTTTTCTGTGAATATGTGAATGCATGAATATATATATATATATATATATATATATATATATATATATATATATATATATATATATATATATATATATATATATTACCTACTGGCGATAGCCAGTAGGTATATATAGTTAGGTTTTTTTTCCTATGGGATTTTTGAAAATTCTATGTCGAATAACTTTGGCGTTTGAGGACAGAATTGGCTGAAATTTTCAGGAAAATTGAACATTTTGTTTCTGAGCAGCCCCTGAAAATTTGGGGGGGTTTCGTCAAGGGGGGGCCGAGAAAAAAGGGGGGTCCCAAAACGTGTTTTTCCCATGCAATTTTCCATAGGGCGGTTGGCCTCACTTTTAGCCTGAACGGCTGAATGGATTTACACCAAACTTGGCAAAATTGTAGGGACTGGTAGCCCGATGTGCCTTTGCTATGTCTCAAGATATAGGCTCCAGTGGTTTTTACGAAAATTAACTTTGAAAAATATATATTGGGCTACATTGGGCTATATATATGTTGGAGCCCAAATGTAGCCCAATGTAGCCCAATGTAGCCCAATGTAGCCCAATGTAGCCCAAAGATGGCCACCAGAGACAAAAAAAACAAATGTAGCCCAAATATCAGCCAGATGTAGCCCAACTATAGCCCAATGACAGAATGTCCCAGAGTGTTCTAAAGAACAACTAGAGTGCTAACAGTCCTACTTATTACAAAGGTATGGCACACCTGAAGCCATCTTGATTGGAATAAAGTGGTAACTCTTAAAACATTTAATTTAAAAAGGAACAAAATGAGGGGGTTCATTTTGCCATAGAAAGTATGATTAGCGAATATATGACGAAATCCCGCATACCATCAGTCCGCAAAAAAAATCCCGCATGTACTATTAGGCCGCAAATTAAAATAACGAAAACTTTTAGAACGAATATGCCTTTAGCATACACTAAACAACTAAACTACCCTAAACCCTAAAACACTACCCCCAGCATGACCCTACACTACACAAACAGTACAACACTACCCTAAACCCTAAAACACTACCCCCAGCATGACCCTACACTACGCAAACACTACAACACTACCCAAAACCCTAAAACACTACACCCCAGCATGACCCTACACTACGCAAACACTACAACACTACCCTAAACCCTAAAACACTACCCCCAGCATGACCCTACACTACACAAACACTACAACACAACCCTAAACCCTAAAACACTACCCCCAGCATGACCCTACACTACGCAAACACTACAACACTACCCTAAACCCTAAAACACTAGCCCCAGCATGACCCTACACTACGCAAACACTACAACACTACCCAAAACCCTAAAACACTACACCCCAGCATGACCCTACACTACGCAAACACTACAACACTACCCTAAACCCTAAAACACTACCCCCAGCATGACCCTACACTACGCAAACACTACAACACTACCCAAAACCCTAAAACACTACACCCCAGCATGACCCTACACTACGCAAACACTACAACACTACCCTAAACCCTAAAACACTACCCCCAGCATGACCCTACACTACGCAAACACTACAACACTACCCTAAACCCTAAAACACTACCCCCAGCATGACCCTACACTACGCAAACACTACAACACTACCCTAAACCCTAAAACACTACCCCCAGCATGACCCTACACTACGCAAACACTACAACACTACCCTAAACCCTAAAACACTACCCCCAGCATGACCCTACACTACGCAAACACTATAACACTACCCTAAACCCTAAAACACTTCCCCCAGCATGACCCTACACTACGCAAACACTACAACACTATCCAAAACCCTAAAACACTACCCCCAGCATGACCCTACACTACGCAAACACTACAACACTACCCAAAACCCTAAAACACTACCCCCCAGCATGACCCTACACTACGCAAACACTACAACACTACCCAAAACCCTAAAACACTACCCCCAGCATGACCCTACACTACGCAAACACTACAACACTACCCAAAACCCTAAAACACTACCCCCAGCATGACCCTACACTACACAAACACTACACTACCCAAAACCCTAAAACACTACACCCCAGCATGACCCTACACTACGCAAACACTACAACACTACCCAAAACCTTGAAACACTACACCCCAGCATGACCCTACACTACGCAAACACTACAACGCTACCCAAAACCCTAAAACACTACCCCCAGCATGACCCTACACTACGCAAACACTACAACACTACCCAAAACCCTAAAACACTACCCCCAGCATGACCCTACACTACGCAAACACTACAACACTACCCTAAACCCTAAAATACTACACCCCAGCATGACCCTACACTACGCAAACACTACAACACTACCCAAAACCCTAAAACACTACCCCCAGCATGACCCTACACTACGCAAACACTACAACACTATCCTAAACCCTAAAACACTACGCCCAGCATGACCCTACACTACGCAAACACTACAACACTACCCTAAACCCTAAAACACTAGCCCCAGCATGACCCTACACTACGCAAACACTACAACACAACCCTAAACCCTAAAACACTACCCCCAGCATGACCCTACACTACGCAAACACTACAACACTACCCTAAACCCTAAAACACTACCCCCAGCATGACCCTACACTACGCAAACACTACAACACAACCCTAAACCCTAAAACACTACCCCCAGCATGACCCTACACTAAACAACCACCACAACTCTACACTACACTAACACAATACTACACTACACAACACTACACTACACTACACAATCACTAACCCACGAAAAAATTAACACAAACCCACTTACCTCTCTCGTCATCGTGGTTTTCACAACGCAAATGCATTTACCATACATGCCTTTAAAACGTAATTCTTTGTAAAGGCATGCGCGATAAATGCACATGCGTTTTGAAAAAATGCGGGATAATGGTATGCGAGGTCAATGACCTTGCGGGATAATGGTATGCGGACTGAAAGTCTGCGGGATAAAAAATGCGGGAAAATGGCTGCAAACCATGATTAGCAGCAGACTTCCCTGGTGAGCACTAGCTTTACTACAGTGATCTAATGAGCAACTAGAGTGCTAACATTCAGAATTTATGGCAAATGTGTGACACATCTGAATGCCTTCTTGATAGAACCAAAGTAAACAAGCATTGAAAATGCAATAGATCTCGCCCTCGTTTAAGTTAAAGCCATTCTGTTTGTAATGAGGTGGCTTTTTAGCTTTGCTTTTATTAGTGTTTTTAAAACTTTCATGTAAATAACATGCATATGTATGCATATATGTATATGTATGCATGCATTTATATTTATATAGATATGCAGATTATATATGTTTATATATGTATATTACCTACTGGCGATAGCCAGTGGGTATATATAGTTAGGATTTTTTCTCTATGGGATTTCTGAAAATTCTATGTCTAATAACTTTGGCGTTTGTGGACGGAATTGGCTAAAATTTTCAGGAAAATGGCACATTTTGTTTCTGAGCAGCCCCTGAAAATTTGGGGGGGTTTTGTCAAGGGGGGGCCGAGAAAAAAGGGGGGTCCCAAAACGCGTTTTTCCCATTCATTTTTCCATAGGGCGGTTGGACTCACTTTTAGCTCGAACGGCTGAATAGATTTACATGAAACTTGGCAAAATTGTAGATATGGTTTGCCCGACGTGCCTTTGCTATGTCTCAATATATGTGCTCCAGTGGATTTTGAGAAATTAACGTTTAAAAAAATATATATATCTGTGACAGCGCTCCGGTTAGCTCCCCGGTTCGCGTACCTGACGCGTAACGGAACTTCGCGAAGTGAAGCTGATTGGCTCTCCGGTGTCTGTCAACATTCTAAACAGTCCGGAGCGGCCGCCATCTTGTCTCTCGGTACGATCGAGAGACAAGATGTGGTGAAAAACGAAGGGGGAAATGAAGGAAAGGGGGCAAGGTAGACCATTCCTGACCCCCTAGGATTGATGAGGGGGATATTAAAGTGTCCTGCGGGGCAAAAAATAAAAAAAAATTTTTTTTGCAATTTTACGCCGTAGAGGCGCGGCCCGGTACGCGAACCGGGCAGCTCACCGGGCAGCTAACCGGGCAGCTAACCGGCAGCGTAGCTGTCAACATTGTAAACAGTCCGGAGCGGCCGCCATCTTGTCTCTCGGTAGGTTCGAGAGACAAGATGTGGTGAAAAAAGAAGGGGGAAATGAAGGAAAGGGGGCAAGGTAAACCCCTCCTGACCCCCTAGGATTGATGAGGGGGATATTAAAGTTCCCCGCGATTTTTCGCGGTAGAGGCGCTTCCCGGTACGTGAACCGGGCAGCTAACCGGCAGTGTAACGGGAGTCCGCCATCTTGTGTTTTTGGAGCGTCCGGTTCGCGTACCGGGTAGCGTCCCGGTAAGCGTAACAAGGGGAAAACCAAGAGAAACAGTAAAAAAAAAATTAAGGGAATAGATTTCCAGCAAACTTGGCAAAATTGTAGGGACTGTTTGTTTGATGTGCCTTTGCAAGGCCTCAAGATATGTGCACGTGTGGATTTTGTCTAATTAAGGTTAAAAAAAATATATATATCTGTAAGCGTGCTCCGGCACGCTTACGTTACGGGTTTTGTTTGCGCTGCAGAGCCGATACGTCACGGTTATGCGACGCGTCATGAGGCGTCTCACGTGGCTACGTGATACGTCACGTAATAAAGAATATATTTTACAGCTATAGATATTAGCTTTTAAAAAACCAATGAAATTCACTGAAAAAACCATAGGTTATAGACCATATATAGTTAGGAATTTGCATTTACAAAACCTTGAAAATTCACTGAAAAAACCATAGGTTAGAGACCATATATAGTTAGCTGGACATTTTATTGACATAAAACCAATGAAATTCCATGTATAGTTAGTTGCACTAACTATATATCGCGCACCCGCAATCCACTGCTGATGATGTCACATATTACATCATTCATGACATGGTCAGTGACATCACTGATGACATCACTGATGACATCACTGATGACATCTCAAATGACATCACTGATGACATCATGACACACCAATACTAGTTACTACATACGCACTCACTGATTCCTACGTCTACACACACATTCACTCATTCACCCATACAATCACTCATACATACAGTCACTCATTATTACAACACTATCATATGCACTCATACACCTATGCAGACACTCACACACTGCCACTCATCCATGGAGTTACTCACACACCTAGTCAGTCCTGTAAAGAATCAATCACACTTCCATTTCCTCATCTATACAGTTAAACACAGAACACCATACTTCAGTGACATCACTGATGACATCACTGATGACATCTCAAATGACATCACTGATGACATCTCAAATGACATCACTGATGACATCATGACACACCAATACCAGTTACTACATACGCACTCACTGATTCCTACGTCTACACACACATTCACTCATTCACCCATACAATCACTCATACATACAGTCACTCATTATTACAACACTATCATATGCACTCATACACCTAGTCACACTTGATAAACTTGTAATTTTAACTCACTCACCCCTTCTACGAACAGCGGATCTAGCGCTGTAACGAGCCCTGCACTTCGCCATCACTGAGGGCGAGGCGCCACGTATGACACGCCCACCTCAGCTGGCCACGCCCCCTTTTCGACCATATAAGTGCGCGCAGCTGGTGAGCGCGACACTTTGATTCTTGAGTCTCCTGAGGCGGAAGCCGGGAGTGAGCCTGTGATTTTAAAAACTTATTCTGTGTGATAAACTTGTAATTTTAACTCACTCACCCCTTCTACGAACAGCGGATCTAGCGCTGTAACGAGCCCTGCACTTCGCCATCACTGAGGGCGAGGCGCCACGTATGACACGCCCACCTCAGCTGGCCACGCCCCCTTTTCGACCATATAAGTGCGCGCAGCTGGTGAGCGCGACACTTTGATTCTTGAGTCTCCTGAGGCGGAAGCCGGGAGTGAGCCTGTGATTTTAAAAACTTATTCTGTGTGATAAACTTGTAATTTTAACTCACTCACCCCTTCTACGAACAGCGGATCTAGCGCTGTAACGAGCCCTGCACTTCGCCATCACTGAGGGCGAGGCGCCACGTATGACACGCCCACCTCAGCTGGCCACGCCCCCTTTTCGACCATATAAGTGCGCGCAGCTGGTGAGCGCGACACTTTGATTCTTGAGTCTCCTGAGGCGGAAGCCGGGAGTGAGCCTGTGATTTTAAAAACTTATTCTGTGTGATAAACTTGTAATTTTAACTCACTCACCCCTTCTACGAACAGCGGATCTAGCGCTGTAACGAGCCCTGCACTTCGCCATCACTGAGGGCGAGGCGCCACGTATGACACACCCACCTCAGCTGGCCACGCCCCCTTTTCGACCATATAAGTGCGCGCAGCTGGTGAGCGCGACACTTTGATTCTTGAGTCTCCTGAGGCGGAAGCCGGGAGTGAGCCTGTGATTTTAAAAACTTATTCTGTGTGATAAACTTGTAATTTTAACTCACTCACCCCTTCTACGAACAGCGGATCTAGCGCTGTAACGAGCCCTGCACTTCGCCATCACTGAGGGCGAGGCGCCACGTATGACACGCCCACCTCAGCTGGCCACGCCCCCTTTTCGACCATATAAGTGCGCGCAGCTGGTGAGCGCGACACTTTGATTCTTGAGTCTCCTGAGGCGGAAGCCGGGAGTGAGCCTGTGATTTTAAAAACTTATTCTGTGTGATAAACTTGTAATTTTAACTCACTCACCCCTTCTACGAACAGCGGATCTAGCGCTGTAACGAGCCCTGCACTTCGCCATCACTGAGGGCGAGGCGCCACGTATGACACGCCCACCTCAGCTGGCCACGCCCCCTTTTCGACCATATAAGTGCGCGCAGCTGGTGAGCGCGACACTTTGATTCTTGAGTCTCCTGAGGCGGAAGCCGGGAGTGAGCCTGTGATTTTAAAAACTTATTCTGTGTGATAAACTTGTAATTTTAACTCACTCACCCCTTCTACGAACAGCGGATCTAGCGCTGTAACGAGCCCTGCACTTCGCCATCACTGAGGGCGAGGCGCCACGTATGAAACGCCCACCTCAGCTGGCCACGCCCCCTTTTCGACCATATAAGTGCGCGCAGCTGGTGAGCGCGACACTTTGATTCTTGAGTCTCCTGAGGCGGAAGCCGGGAGTGAGCCTGTGATTTTAAAAACTTATTCTGTGTGATAAACTTGTAATTTTAACTCACTCACTCCTTCTACGAACAGCGGATCTAGCGCTGTAACGAGCCCTGCACTTCGCCATCACTGAGGGCGAGGCGCCACGTATGACACGCCCACCTCAGCTGGCCACGCCCCCTTTTCGACCATATAAGTGCGCGCAGCTGGTGAGCGCGACACTTTGATTCTTGAGTCTCCTGAGGCGGAAGCCGGGAGTGAGCCTGTGATTTTAAAAACGTATTCTGTGTGATAAACTTGTAATTTTAACTCACTCACCCCTTCTACGAACAGCGGATCTAGCGCTGTAACGAGCCCTGCACTTCGCCATCACTGAGGGCGAGGCGCCACGTATGACACGCCCACCTCAGCTGGCCACGCCCCCTTTTCGACCATATAAGTGCGCGCAGCTGGTGAGCGCGACACTTTGATTCTTGAGTCTCCTGAGGCGGAAGCCGGGAGTGAGCCTGTGATTTTAAAAACTTATTCTGTGTGATAAACTTGTAATTTTAACTCACTCACCCCTTCTACGAACAGCGGATCTAGCGCTGTAACGAGCCCTGCACTTCGCCATCACTGAGGGCGAGGCGCCACGTATGACACGCCCACCTCAGCTGGCCACGCCCCCTTTTCGACCATATAAGTGCGCGCAGCTGGTGAGCGCGACACTTTGATTCTTGAGTCTCCTGAGGCGGAAGCCGGGAGTGAGCCTGTGATTTTAAAAACTTATTCTGTGTGATAAACTTGTAATTTTAACTCACTCACCCCTTCTACGAACAGCGGATCTAGCGCTGTAACGAGCCCTGCACTTCGCCATCACTGAGGGCGAGGCGCCACGTATGACACGCCCACCTCAGCTGGCCACGCCCCCTTTTCGACCATATAAGTGCGCGC
Organism: Lissotriton helveticus; assembly: GCF_964261635.1. Taxonomy (NCBI): domain Eukaryota; kingdom Metazoa; phylum Chordata; class Amphibia; order Caudata; family Salamandridae; genus Lissotriton; species Lissotriton helveticus. Next base: position 366,560,186 of record NC_136070.1, read on the forward strand.
AGCTGGTGAGCGCGACACTTTGATTCTTGAGTCTCCTGAGGCGGAGGCCGGGAGTGAGCCTGTGATTTTAAAAACTTATTCTGTGTGATAAACTTGTAATTTTAACTCACTCACCCCTTCTACGAACAGCGGATCTAGCGCTGTAACGAGCCCTGCACTTCGCCATCACTGAGGGCGAGGCGCCACGTATGACACGCCCACCTCAGCTGGCCACACCCCCATGACGCCCTTCCCCTCAGACATAAATTATGTGTCTCGCTAGGAAGCGCAGCGGACGGGCGCAGCGGGCGCGCCGTCAGCGCGCCAAAGGCGCGCCAAAGGCAAGCCCGTCTGGGCCCGTCCGGGCCTGGACCGGGCCCAGGGCAGGACCCCCTGTCACGTCCACCGATTCCACTCGTACGTGTTGGACCAACACCCAACTACACCTACTAAACCCCTCCCCTTGCCCGGCTATCACCCGCTGCAACCCAGACCACTTAGAATCAGTTCCTTTCCACTGCCCTCAATGCAACTTCGCTCTCCCGCCCTACCAATCTTGCTTGCCTCCTCGTCTCACTCCGCAGCACCCCTTGCCTAACCACCGGTCTCTGAAAGCTGGCTTGATTAATTGCCGGTCTCTCCCCCGTCATGCCAACGACATCTGGATGTCTATCTCCTCAGACGAGTGGGATATTCTATTCCTCACTGAGTCCTGGATCACTGACTCCTCTTCTCCGGATATCTATCTGGCCATCCCCCCTGGATACGATATAAAGTGCATGAACCGGGCTGGTGGTAAATCTGGAGGCGGACTAGCCGTCATCCTCAAATCCCATCTCCAGCTGACTTTTACCAAACTCTCTAATATTGGTATAATTGAAGCCATGTACTTTTCTCTATCTGACTCCGCGGCAGTCATACTGGCTGGCACATTAGTCTACAACCCCCCTACCGCCACCTCCCCTTCTCTCACTGCCCTCACACACCAATTGGCTGACCTATCCCTTAAACACCAATATTTCCTAGTCCTAGGTGACTTTAACCTCCACGTTGACAACCCTCTCTGCGCGAAGGCGAACAATCTGCTGGAAACTATGGAAAGCCTGAACCTCAAACAATTAGTCACCGGCCCCACTCATGTGGCTGGTCACACCCTGGACCTCATTTTCTCAAACTTTTCGACTATAACTGTCCTCTCACCCCTTCCCCTCACTTGGTCCGACCACTATCTTATCCCCTTCTCTCTTGCCCTTGGCCGGAAAACTGTCCCCCTGGCCCCCAGGAAGGAGTTGGGAAGAAAGTGGCACAAGGTCACATGTGCCACCTTGGACCCGGTATTCCACTTCCAGACGAAGCACCTCTCCTCGGATATTGATGGAACTGTCTTTAGGCTACATGCTGCCCTTGTTAATGCTATCGACTCCATTGCTCCCCAGAAAGTTATAGCCTCCACAAGATCTCGACCCTCCGCCCCATGGTTCTCCACTTCCCTCCGTGAGGAGAAAAGCAGATGTAAAGCACTCGAACGTAAGTGGAGACTAAATTACGACCTTGAGGCCAAACTTACCTACAGATCTGCACTGAAAAAATTCCTCAAACAAAAAAAAATCGCTATGAAAAATCATTTTTCTTCTCAAATCTCCATCGCCAAAAATTCATCTAAAACCCTCTTCACCATTGTCAAAGATTTCATCAATCCTCCGGCTAGGGCCACTCAGAACACTGCGAGTCAGGCTCTATGCGAAGGACTCTCAGATTACTTCCTCGATAAAATAAACAAACTCTGTGTCTCCTTCCCCATAGGGCTAGTCCCTCTGCCTCCCCCCCCTAGTCCCCCAGTTTCTCCGTCTTTTCTTTCCTTTAATAAACTCAACCGGGACGATGCTATTAGGTTACTCACACAGTGCAAATCCGGCGCCCCCTCTGACCCTGTCCCTGCGAAACTCATGGGAGAACTGGCGCCTTCGCTAGCCTGCTCCTTCCTCTCCATCTGGAACGCCTCCCTTCACCATGGCTTCTTCCCTACCACTTGGAAGGAGGCCTTGGTAATTCCAATTTTAAAAAAGGCGGATGCCGATCCCACTGTTTTCGCCAACTATCGCCCCATTTCCCTTCTCCCCAAACCCGCTAAGGTCCTGGAAAAAGCAGTACAGTTGCAACTCACGGAATATCTGGAAAACCACTCCCTACTGCACGATACACAATCCGGATTTAGAGCGGGATTCAGCACCGAGACGGCATTACTGGAAGTATCGGAAACCATTCGGGAATGCGTGGACAGGGGCGAGGAGGCCATGTTGGTCCTCCTCGACCTGTCAGCAGCTTTCGATACGGTCTCCCACCCCATCCTTCTCGACCGACTCAAACAGATAGGCATTGGCGGCACCGCCTTCAGCTGGATCGAGTCCTTCCTTTCAGGAAGAAGTCAGAGGGTACTGCTGCGGCCTTTTAAATCGGATGAAAAACCCCTGTCTTGCGGTGTGCCACAGGGCTCCGCCCTCAGCCCCCTGTTCTTTAATGTCTACCTTGCCCCACTGGCCGACGTTGTGGAGTCCTACGGAGTCAGGGTGGTCTCCTATGCTGATGATACTCAGCTGGTGTTTTCCTTCAGAGACCACTCGGACTCCGCATTCTCCAACTTTCGCCAGTGCCTCAATAACATCAGTGTCTGGATGACTGATAACCACCTCAGATTAAATGCAGACAAAACGGAGGTGCTGTTCTTCAATCAGAAGGATCCCATCCCCTCCTCTTGGTGGTGGCCCATAGCACTTGATCCCGCTCCCTCTCCTGTTCACTCTGCTCGTAACCTGGGTTTCCAGTTTGACGATTCCCTCTCATGCAAAACTCAGGTCAATAAAGTGACCTCTGCCTGCTTCCTGAAGTTGCGCATGATCAAAAAAATACTCCCCTATCTCCCTCTGGATTCCCGCCGCACAGTTACCCATGCCCTCATCACGTCCCACCTGGACTATGCTAACAGCCTCTATGCTGGTGCCCCCCAGTATCTGCTAGACCGGCTTCAGATTGTCCAGAACGCGGCGGCCAGATTGATTGGTAACATTCCCTACCGTCAGTCAGTTTCCGCGTATCGTAGGGACACACCTCCCAGCCAGCCACACACACACTCAGTCTTCCATACATCCACTCATTCTTCAATATGTAAAACATATTTAAACTTTACAAAAACACACAGACACTAGATGATGTCATCAGTGATGTCATTTGAGATGTCATCAGTGATGTCATCAGTGATGTCATTTGAGATGTCATCAGTGATGTCATCAGTGATGTCACTGACCATGTCATGAATGATGTAATATGTGACATCATCAGCAGTGGATTGCGGGTGCGCGATATATAGTTAGTGCAACTAACTATATATGGAATTTCATTGGTTTTATGTCAATAAAATGTCCAGCTAACTATATATGGTCTCTAACCTATGGTTTTTTCAGTGAATTTTCAAGGTTTTGTAAATGCAAATTCCTAACTATATATGGTCTATAACCTATGGTTTTTTCAGTGAATATATATATATATATCACCTTCACCCTTCCAAAGAAAGAATTGAGCCGCACACTTCGTGGTTCGTTTTTGCAGTTTAATTTAAAACGCTCCTATTTCTTCCTAATGCATTTCAGCCCACCTTGGGCCTTCGTCAGAGGAGGAGCACGGCTGAAAACATCGCGCTGGGGTTACACTGACAGCACGGTTCGCTCAATTTAAATGTTCTTAATTACCCTCCAGTGGGTGTAACCTTTAATTTCTTTGCCGAGCTTTCTGGTACCTGTAGTCCAACCCATTATTTACTGTCCTTCGATGGGCGATGTTTCCTGTTCATGCCATATTTATTTTAATCCTTTTGATCCACGATACTCCAGCAGACCGTTTCCATTTGCTGGAATCCATACCCGGGGCCAGTCCCAGGCGGCAACCACTGCTCTTGTGCCTCTCGGCGGGTATATTTTCACGGTCCATTTCAAGCAGATGAGGCGCTCGTTGTCGGCGGTGCGTTGCTCCATATATATATATATATATATGTATGTATATATATATATATATATATATATATACATATATATATATATCTATACTATAATAAAGTAAGAACTTTCAGGCTTTGAGGCGGGTAAACTCGGGAACCACGGCGCCAATCTACACACCCGATACACCGTTGAAATCGTCAGGGTGTGTAGATGGTTATAGTCTATATAAATATAAAAAATAAACGTTATTTACAAAATTTATATTAAAAAAAAAGTAGTCCCTCCAAAGTAGCGCCGGCCGCGACGTGCGTGCTCACGTCAGGAGCACGGGGAGGAGCGGCGTCCGAGGAGCGGCGGACATGGCGCGGGGGAGGAGCGGTGACGTGAGGAGCAGCGGACAGGCCAGCGGCGGTGCGAGCAGAGGAGAGGCAGACATGGTGCGGGGGAGGAGCGGCGGCGGACAGGAGGTGAAGAGCAGAGCGGCGAGGAGCGGTAAACTGAGGAGCGGCGGCTGAGGTAAGGCTCCGGGGACAATGTTGGGGCAGGTGGGTGTCGGGCCAGGCGGGGGACGGGGAGTTACAATAGAACAGATGCGGGGGTCGGGCCAGGCGGGAAAACAGATCGGCTGAGGAAAGGCAATGTCGGGGCAGGCGGGGGTCAGGGCAGGCGGGGGACGGGGCCGGCGGGGGCACGGGATGCTGGGCAATGTCGGGGGAGGCAGGGGTAGGGGAAGCCTGAATGCTCCCGTACAAGGTCGGGACGGGCTGCTAGTATATATATATATTCACTGAAAAAACCATAGGTTATACACCATATATAGTTAGGAATTAGCATTTACAAAACCTTGAAAATTCACTGAAAAAACCATAGGTTATACACCATATATAGTTAGGAATTAGCATTTAAAAAACCTTATTTTACTCACACAAAACCATTGAAATTCCATATATAGTTAGTTGTACTAACTATATATCGCGCACCCGCAATCCACTGCTGATCATGTCACATATTACATCATTCATGACATGGTCAGTGACATCACTGATGACATCACTGATGACATCTCAAATGACATCACTGATGACATCACTGATGACAACATCCAGTGACTGTATGTTTCTGTAAAGTTAAAATATGTCTTACATATTGAAGAATGAGTGGATGTAGAAGTGTCTGAACAAAGGATTTAGTAGGTGCATGACTGACTGTATGAGTGAGTGATTAAATGTGTCTCACTGAGTGCATGGGTTAGTGACTAAACTGTCCTAATTTGTGCATCATTATGTCTGTTGTTCTGTAAACTGCTGCATGTGTTGATCAGTAGCTATATGATTAACTATATGGGTTATTGATTGGTTGCCCAAGTATTTGTATGGGAGACTGAGAGTGTGTATGGGTGGCTGGGAGGTGTATGACTCTCTGCATAGATGTATGGGTTCAAAAGTGCATGTGGAAACAGCTGTATGGGTGGTTGACTGTGTGCATGACTGTATTGGTGAGTGAATAGATATCTCAGTGCTACATGTCAAAGTAAGTACATATGTAAAATACAGTACATGTGAGAGTTGACATATATAAATAACTGTGCATAAGAGCCAGTGAATGTGTGAGTGGCTGTATGGATCATTGTGAACTTGTATCCAGGATTGTATAAGTGAGTAAATATGTTTTAGTATATGTTTGAATAAGTAAGGTGTGTTTAACTGTATAGTTAAGGAAATGGAGGTGTGATTGATTGTTTGCATGACTGACTAGGTGTGTGTGTAACTTCATGGATGAGTGACAATCTGCGAGTCTGTGTTTACACTGAGTGTATCTAAGGTTATATTAGAGTCTGAAGAGGTTCATCGTATTATCACATGAATGATGTCATCAGTGATGTGATCAGTAATGTCAAATGAGATGTCATCAGTGATGTCATTTGAGATGTCATTTGAGATGTTATCAGTGATGTCATCAGTGATGTCATTAGTGATGTCATCAATGATGTCATTTGAGATGTCATCAGTGATGTCATCAGTGATGTCATTTGAGATGTCATCAGTGATGTTATTTGAGATGTCATCAGTGATGTCATCAGTGATGTCATCAGTGATGTCATTTGAGATGTCATCAGTGATGTCATCAGTGATGTCATTTGAGATGTCATCAGTGATGTCATCAGTGATGTCACTGACCATGTCATGAATGATGTAATATGTGACATGATCAGCAGTGGATTGCGGGTGCGCGATATATAGTTAGTACAACTAACTATATATGGAATTTCAATGGTTTTGTGTTAGTAAAATAAGGTTTTTTAAATGCTAATTCCTAACTATATATGGTGTATAACCTATGGTTTTTTCAGTGAATTTTCAAGGTTTTGTAAATGCTAATTCCTAACTATATATGGACTATAACCTATGGTTTTTTCAGTGAATTTCATTGGTTTTTTAAAAGCTAATATCTATAGCTGTAAAATGTATTCTTCTTTAAATCCAAAAATATATTTTATATGTTTATTAATAATTTTTTTAAAATATTTTTTTTGTTTCGCTCCCGGTCCGCGAACCGGGAAGCTTCCCGTTAGCTCAATTTAATGCCGCGACCCGGTCCGCGAACCGGTAAGCAATCAACATAGTGACGGTATCGCGTTGCCGCGTAATGCGTCTTATGACGTACTGCGTTAGCGCACCCGGAAGTGCCCCGGGGCGCGGACCGAGGCGCGAAACGCAGCTCCCCGGAAGCGATCCGCGGCGCGTCGCGAAAACGCGACGTATCGCGTTGCCGCGTAATGCGTCTTGTGACGTACCGCGTTAGCGCACCCGGAAGTGCCCCGGGGCGCGGACCGAGGCGCGAAGCGCAGCGACCCGGAAGCTATCCGGGGCGCGGACCGGAGCGCGTAACGTAAGCATAACAGGTCATGTGACTTGTTAATAACACTTTTCATTGGTTCATTTCACTTTTGGTTTCATAATGATGTAAGGCTAGGTCAGGTGACCTAAAAATAACACTTTTCATTGGTTGAGAAGTATTGTTTTTCCCAAATGATGAAAACCCCTCCTTCTTTCCTCACTCTGACTTTCATCATTGTGAGAGGAAGACCTTTACTACTATATGAGAAATGGCTTCATTGGTAGCTTCAGCTGGTGGACCCCCACCACCACCTCCACCTCCTCATGGGAAGAGAGGACCACCTCCCCAGGTCATTACCAACACTGAGGAGGAAGATGAAGAAATGGATGAGGAGGGAGAAGAACCACAGTTCTTAGAAGAGGTGCCCCGGGTTTCCAGAAAGAAAGCCAGTTTCATCTGGCAGTTTTATTCGATCCCTCGTGGCCAAAAAAAAGTCAATGCGAGGTATGTCACCTGCCGCATATGCAAAGAACAATTATCAAGAGGGACGGACAAGAAATATAGTTACGGAAATCACACAATGCACAGACACATGACAAGGAAGCATCCACTAAATTACAGCCGGGCGGAAATAAGGGATATGCAGGACAATCCAAGACCAACTCCTGTGGCCAGACCAAGATTACCAATTTCATTAACACCAGAAGAGGCACGGGAAACTGTGCCAAATATACAAGAACATTTTGGCCACATGATACACTCTTGTATGCACTGTCGTGCGTTGTTAGCGTGTGGCAACATGAGCATCAATGCTATAAACCTGGCGTATGAACACCATGATTGCCCTAACCGCCCCCAGTAATTTTTTTTTTGCTCCTGTTGATCCCTTTTCAACGCCTGTTTTTTGTTGTTTCCCCCCCCCCCCAAAAAAACCCAAAAAAATATAAAATCGTTCAAAAAATACAAAAAAACCCAAAAAATGTTCAAAAAATACAAAAAAATATAAAACAACAAAAATATTTAAAAAAAAGTTCTTTTCAGAACTACCTTTCCTTTCAAAAAAAATTGCTAGAATGTTTAGCACTCTGGCAAGCTCTATTTCTTTTGGTTCGCTCCCGGGTTAGCTTCCCGGTACGCGGACCGGGAGCTAACCCCAAAAAATGTTTTTTTTTAAAAAGAGTAAGTATAAGGAAAGTAAACAGAGAGTGATGTTAAAAGAAAGACAGCTATAGGGAGTAAAGAAGAGATACTGTTTAATAGATCTATTTACCGAAGAAAAGACGGAAGAGGGTATAATTGTGAAAAACAAAATAGATAACGAAGTGAAAGAAAAAAAAAGAGAGTATAACATTAACAAAGAAGAGTTTCTTGGAGAATGTGAGTGAATGTTCAAAATAAGATTAAAACATGAGGAATAACAGAGAGAAAAAATAGAAAACAGAAAACAAAAAATAACAGAAAAAGATTAATTGAAACAGCAAAGAAATGTAAGTAACATAGAGCCATATCATCAACATAGGCAATAAAAGTTTTGCAGCTTTTATTGGCAGAAATGTGTCGCTAAAGCTGCTTTTGCGGCAGAAAACTGCCGCTAAAACCACTTTTGCACCAGTTTTCTGCCAATAAAAAGAGCAATAATTTTATTGGCTGTATTCATAATATGCCCCTTAGTGTGCTTCAACTACACAGAGAAAGCATTATGAACAAGTAGTGATAGAGTGATCAGTCAAAGACACTAAGATTAATAGAGACGGAGTGAGTGAACAAGAGTGAGGAACTATGAGAAGAGAGGGACTGAGAAAAGGAGTGGAAGGAGTATAGTAAGTAGGTAATAGAGAAAGGAATGAGGGAAGTAGCAAAGGCAGGAAACTGAGGGTTAAAGAAATGAAGCAGTGGAACTAATAGTAGGTGAATGTGATAGAAATGTAACGAAAAGAGTACAAAGCATTTACCTTATAATTGTCGTTAAATTACTCACTTTTTGTTTTTATACTTTCAATCTGTGAAAGAGAGAACAAACATTTCAAAAATATTAAAACATGTATTTAAAAATTACAAAAGACAAGGGAAAAGATTGAAGGACAAACAGTTTTTCAACAACTTTGACACTTACAGAAGCTTCTGCTTCTCCAGGCCCCCTACACAGTCCTAAAGATATACATTTTAAACTAACAGTATCTTGATGCAGATGAAGTGAGGCCTATCTTAAAACATGGTGCATCTTTTGCATTGCTGTTGTCTCAGAAAAGTGTCGCAAGACACTAAAATTTTAAATAATTGCTTCAGGATGCCAATAAGATGTGTCCTATCCAGAGGTTTGTTTGAGGTGAGGCCTACTCAGGGTTGCAGATGAAATTTCGAGTTGTTGAAGAGAATAGAGGACATAATACATGTGAAGGTCTACCAATGAAGTGAGTCATGTCCACTGCACTCTTGAACAAAGTCCAAACCTCCTATGTTTCCCTGGACAGACCTAAACTTGATCTGCACAATGTGATTCGTAATGATAGGAAACACAGGTGATGTAATTGAAATACGTGTAATTTATTTTGCTCATTTCACAATCACATCACTTGTGTTTCCTTTGCTTAGGTATCTCATTGTGCAGATGTAGTCTAGCATATGAAAGAATACGCAGAAGTGCAGCACTGCATGCAACAACTTTGACACTTACAGAAGCCTCACCTTCTCCATGCCTCCTACACAGTTCTACATATACATCATAAATGCAAACAGTACAGAATTAATTATACATGTTAAATGGTTTATTTTTGCTGTTCTCAGAATGTATCAAAATTCACTAAAAACAGTGACTTGAAGGTATTCATCATATAACAGCGGGGGGAAAAAACCACAATCGAAATGATTGTGTTTAAAAAACCCATACAACATAAGAAATCAGAATTCAGAACTCCTTAAAGTTAACTTACTTTCCATGACGTCAAAGGATGTCCTATGAACAGCTTACACTCTTTTGTGCTGTTATTACTTTCAGCCCGCCACTTTCTGAAAGAAAATCTCCATCGTTTTTAAAAACATGTTACATGCAATAAATGACTTCTTGCTCTCTACCACAAGTTTCCACAAGGCCAAATCTTGTCAGACCCATTCATAACTCTTGGATTTCTTGTAAGCCAATCCCGTCATTTGGCATTTCCGCAACTTTCAGAATTAAAATGTTGAAGATCATTTTCACAATCCTGGAATAGTAATATCTTCCCCTTCTTGCTCAGTCATGTTCTACATTTCCTATGACACTGATACTGCTTACTATGAAGCAGACTTACACTAACTCTATGACTACTACAATTATTTAATTCTCTACATCACTTTCAATCACAAAGCAATGTAAAACAGTAGACAGCGTTGCAGACTTACATTCCCTCTACTCTATGTTTTGATTGGCTGCTTCAATTAGCTTATAAAAAGAAATAGTTTTTCTGAACTCATTCAAAGTGCATGTATTTCTCCATGACGTCCAGTGTTATGGTAAAAAGTTATGTCTCTGTACTACACTTATCCTCAAGGCCAAATAGTGTAGGAGCCATGAGAACTTCTTGAAATTCCTCAGAGCACATCCCGAGATTCTTTCCCTAAAATTTTGGTTTTAAAAACACCAGGTAAGAGTTTTTAAGGTCATATGGCAATTTTTTTTTGAAAATTAAAACAGAATCATTGCAGAATGACCAGCCATTTCTACACTTTAAATAAGCTGTATAATGTCCTGATGTTATTGAAGGGCCGTCATGATATATAATTGCTGCAGTTACAAAAGTCCTTCCTGATATTGACAACTGCGAAGCTACAAAATTTTTAATTAAAGTTGTCAATTTTGTTCCATCAGGCCTACATCGTTGGAACATTAAAATGACATACTGGCCATATGTTCGTATAAATAATGTGGACATCATTTCAGATTTACATTGGCTACACTCCATGTTGTGATCAGCTGCTTTTACTAGCTTATTAAAGGAGACTGATTTACTGTCTGGCAAAGTTAAATATATAAATCTTTCTGAGTCTACACTAGTAGTACTTGATACCATACAGTTCTCGCAGTCATGCTGCCATTGATAAGAAAGCCCAAACAGCTGATCTACATCTACACCTTCAGCATGCAATACATCAAGCATATACATTAAAAACTCCTGACAATCTTGCTGAATATTTTGAGAGAATTGTGTTTGGCCTGAACATCTGTCTAACAGATTTCGAATTTCAGACACACTTTCTATGTTTCTTCTATCAGTGCTTCATTTCTCTAACACAGAATTTAACAAACTGCAAAATCTTTGATCAGAATTGACCACAATCTCTTCTTTTACATTTTCTAGAGAAAACAAAACATTAACCACTACATTAGCATAGCAGTTGACACCAGAACTGTTTTCAAATTGAAAACCAACAACATCTTCAACAGAATCCTTTTTGTTTCTGCTTGTAATTTTAGGTTCATCGACTTTTCGTCTTTTTGCTACAACCTCCCCAGTATTGGTCACATTTCTTCGTTTCCGGCCTACCACACGTTTCTCAAACAAAGGATACTGAGGCAAATGTGACGCATACTCTCTTCTTAACCTATTGTATTCCTTAACACAATCTAGATCCGCACAAATGTTTGTGACATCACACTCAATCAAGTACAATCCCGATAAAGTTCTAACTCGTGACAATGCCACGTATGCCATACCCTCCTTGAACACAGAACTGCCAATATTCACCAATGCACAGTCTACACTTAAACCTTGCGATTTATGGATTGTCACCGCATATGCCAAGCAAACAGGAAACTGCTTACGGCGAACATATAAGTCTTTTACAAGCAAAAATCTAGCAGAGCAACGACCAATTAGCTGTACTTCCTCAATGCCATCAAATTTAATTTTTAAAAATTCAATTCCATCTCTATTTCTGTATTTTACAAAATCAACAACATTACCCATTGATCCATTTACCAGACCTCTTTCAACATGTAAATTCCTTCTTAAAATTATACGGCAGTTCAAGCACACATTCAGAGTCTTTTCAAAACCTGCAGTTTTAGATATACTCTTCTCTAATGAATCCAATTTTGTTTTCAGATTCTCAGACAAAATAATTGTTGATCCCATATGCTCTACTCTGTCAATAGCTTCCAGTTTCACAATCTCTTGCTTTTCTAAATGCAACATTTTGTTGTTGAATTTGGCACATTCTGCAAGAGTTGGCATCAAACATATTCCAGATTTCTTATCAGTAATTTTCTGAAAAATATTCTCAGGCACAACATCTTGTTCTGGATATAAATTTGACAGTAATCGTGCATGTAAAGCTTCTTTCCCATGCTCGGTCACTTTTCCAATTCTAACATCTTGTAGAATAGTCTTGTAAACTTCATCCTTCGCCTGACGCATATTTTCATGCAGTTCAGCATAATTGAAGTTTAACCATATATTGACGTTGCCAATGCTGCCTAGGCACTTCCTGGTATCTTCATGCATGAGCATTTTGAACACAGGTTGCCCTTTCACTGGTGTCAGCTGCAGTAGATCTCCGAAAACAATGATGTGTTTGCCACCAAATAACACATCATACTCTGTTTTGAGAACTTCTTGCATTCTCAAATGCACAAAGGCAAGCATGACATTGGAAACCATGCTTACTTCGTCAATGATAAGAAGTTTCATTTTCCTCAAGATTCTTGAAACTTCAAAACAAGCATCTCCAGATAGCTTGTGATATTGTAATTTGTTGTCATGCTCCACTGGCAGCATCAGTAAACGATGTAAAGTAATCCCTTTAATGTTATGTGCTGCCAGTCCAGTTGGAGCGGTGACAACACAAGACAGCGATGACTCTGTCCTTTCCTGCAAATAGCATGAAATTGCTTTAATGAGGAAACTTTTTCCAGTTCCCGCTTCTCCACTCACGTACAGTCGGACAGGCTTCAACGACGTACATGAGCACTCTTTCTTGTCATGACTTAATCCATGATCAATTTGCATGGTAACTTCGTCATATATTTTCCTCTGCTCAACGTTGAGTTGTCTTTCCAACTCTTCTAAGTTAACCACATCCTCCTGAGCATGTGCCATGGCTCTTTCCACTTCATTCATGGCAGTGGCAGCTTCATTTTCGATAACAGGTCCTCCTAGTGGATCCTGACTCAATGAAGCAGAACTCTGACTGTCCTGAGAACTGTCTCTGGCAATCTCGGCTGCAATCGTTGCTTCCTGCTCAATTTCCGCATTCAACATTTCTACATATTTGGGAAAAGCAGGACATTCTATGGTCTCCTTGGCGGCATTGAAAGAGTCTTCGTAACAGAGGAAATCTCCAAGCAGTTCCTCTTCTGCACGCCAAGGCTTGAAGAGTTGCAAAAGTGCTAAATAGAAAAACTCCTTTTTTTCAGGAGATTCGCCACTCAATTTTCGATGGTTTACCAAGTGGCATTTTCTTTGCTTGACCAGACATCCCTCACTTCCTATTACAGCATACACTCCTTTCTCAGTATCTTCTTTGATGTTCCTCTTGAATATGTAATTTTGAAGAACCTCATACAGACAAACATTGTCGAGGTGACTGCTTCTATTTGGATAATATGTATCCAACATGTTGGTCTTCAAAATGTCGGTACTGTTTGGCTCCTTTTCCGCCAAATACTCAATTTCCCGCACAGGTTTCAGAACTCGATTACGCGTTGCAGCAAGACCAAGACTCGCCCAAACGATACTCCTGGACTTGGCATAGAGACTTGCTGAAGACAACCGGTCAGAGCATTCGTAAGCTCCAATTTCTCGATGCGACAACATCTTCAGACTGAAACTGTACAACTTCTTGCTGAGGCTCTTTTCATGGGAAATGTCCTCCCACATATCCTTCAATTCTGTCTTCTCTTTTTTGGTGATGTAAGACGTCACATACCGAGCCACAGCCATACAGTTATCAGCCACAAACTGTATATCCATGTTAGCATTCCACATGGACAAAATCACCGGGTTGTAGTCGTTGATGTACTTGGACTCTTCGTTCCTCTTCAAATTGTATGTGTTTTTAGGTGATTTCTTCATGACATTATGTCGCAGCGAAGACATCAAACTGTTTACTCTTCCTTTAGAAATCACCGGTCGTGGAAAGCCGAAACGACATTTGGTGTAGAACTTGTCCTTGTTTCGGAATTTACGACGGCAGTACTTTCCACATCGATGGCTTTGGAAACGCAGAACTTTTTCTCTTAGGCTTTTCTTCTCCTTTGCGTTTGGAACAGCACACGTAGAATACTGTTGGATGAAACTCATCACTGAGTCTTCTGGATCCGTTCCAAATTTAGGTGCATCCTTGATCCACAGCAACATATGTATATGAGGAGCACCTCTTGTTTGGTACTCCTTTCTCCAGAAGAAATCCAACACCTCTCCAAGAGGTGGATTCTTCTTATTCATGATGAAAGACATCATAGCTTCAAATCTATGATTGAAGTACCTACATACATTGACTGGATCCAAAGAGCACAGTTCTCCGGGTGTCTTGAATTCGATGTTATCTACGTTAGCATTTGCCTCTCGTAGAAATTCAAGTAAGTCTTCCCAGCCATACTCGGCACAGCTCAGAGTGAGGAACCATGTGGGAGTACCTAAGTTCCTCAGCATACATTTTAAATCACCATGACGACGGTACCAGTACTCATTAGTACCACGCTGACACGCCATGAGATTAATCAGGTGAGAATCCAAAATACTGTCTTGGACATTGACTTTATCCATAAAGTCACTTGCCGAGATGTTTTGCATGTGTATACCACTTTTCAAGATGTGGTTCACTGCATATGACAGTCCAGACAGATCGCTTTCAAACAGGAGATGAAACAAATAGGGAATGCATTGTCGAAACCTAGCATCTCCTGCATACAATCGCAAAGTCCGGTATTCAGAAGCAGGAATTTGATGAGGTCGCTCATCATATCTTCCTCCCTGACCTGTTGGAAAAAGCTGTGGGAAACACCGAGCTTCCAAACTTTCCTCCCAAACACTAATGGGACTCCCTTTGGCTTGTTTCATTTGAAACAACTCAATAGCATTCCCCATGACTTCCTTGGAATGCAAAGGATGAACACTATAATGTTCATATATTTCTTCACTAGTAGAGGGTTCTACTTTCTCAATTTGACCAGCACACAAATCGCTATCCTCTTCCTCACTTACTTCCTCTTCTGCAACATATACATTCTTATAGTATTTATTATTTTTTTTCAAATACAATGTTGCCTTTTTAACTTTCCTAACATCTACTAAATCTTGCCATATTTTCTTATTCTTTGTCGGAACCCCATTAACTAAGATAACCAGAGGTTCCTCTTCCACTTTTTCTACTCCAATTGTGTTAATGTTTTTCTTCAAATCTAGAGGCAAATAAACAACTCTTCCCTATAATCCTCTCTGTAAATCTGATGGAGGCAATTTCCCTGTCTTTGGCTCCATTCTTACAATAGCCTGAAAGGGATGGATACTTTGAATCAAAATAGATTCATAAGTATTTAAATCCTTCAATTCAGAAGGAATCTCAACCAATTCCAGATTATTATGAACTGCTCTAGCAGGCATCTGGTTTTGATTTAATTTGCAACAACAATAAGTACACACACGTTGATCAAATCCCAAATCAAAACAATTTTCTACCATCAAGTATGTTGCAAAATCCTTCCATTCACTATTATTTTCCCTTTCACTTTTTGCATATAAATCCACTAACTTAGTCTGATTCTTATAATAAGTGCGTCGACAACACACACAAGTGAAATTAGGCCTCTCACTTGATTTCACCTGAAACGTCGCAATTTCCCTCTGGAAATTATCTGTACTGGAAACCTGTACACTATCTTCCACATTACCCTCTTCTTCTGGGTCAATTTCAACATTCTCCTCTTTACTTCCAAAGTAACAAAACTCAATTTCTTCACATATGTTCTTCACATCTATTTCAGAACCATGCAAAAGAGCAGCGCATAATTGTTTAAGCATATTTGCTGGACTCTTAGCATAATACAACATTCTAACTAATTTCCTCACTTTATTATGATGCACTGCTAGCATCCTGAAATGATGAAAAACACTCTGGCATACTCTCCTGGAAAGACAAGCCAGTGAATGACCATGCAAACCTGTCACTTCTCTCACTCTGCAAGGATCTAATTCTTGCAACAACCTTATTTTCTGCTTCAAACTTTTCTTATTAAATGACCGTACAAAATCACAAAGCAAATTGATGGAATCCTGTCGCACACTGCAAATACTACTACACTTCCAGGTGTACACAGGACCCTTAGCACGTCTTCCTAAAACCTCATTACCTAACACCTCTTCTGTCTCTGTTGTCACAAGTTTTTCTTTTTCAACTGGACAACCATCTTTCACTTCATAAGCACGACCACTGGTGTCAACTGCATGCACCAAATCATTATCCTGGAAATAACTCTCCTCATTAAAAAATGCCTCACAGCTTGAACTATGCATCCATTCTCCAGAAAAAACTTCACAAAAATTACTACGATTAACTATTCTCTTCCATCTACTATTTCTTTTGAAATCATAAATTGCCTTGTTTAGCTTCCTAATTCTATTGATTATCAAAATAAATAACTTACGTTTAATTTCAAATGCCTGATCAATAACTTTCTCAACTTTTTTTTTTCTCTTATAAAAAACCAGTTTCTGTTGACCTTTCTTAATATTTTTTAACAAATTGCCAATTATCCTGTTGCGGAACATTCGTTTACGAATGTCCCTAAACTGTTGTTTCCTTCTACTATCATGCACAGACTTATCTCTTGCTCTAGCAGTAACATTTTTGATTGGCCTTTCCTTTCCATTTGATTTGCTTCTCTTTTTATGGACTGAAACATTTTCTGTAGTAATATTTTTTTTACTACACATATTTCTTATGAAATATTTTGTGCTCTTACCCGGTGCTTTCTTCGTGACTTGACAAATATTTTTGTTAGAGGACTGCTGCTTATTTTGTTTCACCTGCTGTCTTTGACGTTTTGCAGCCTTTCTCTGTCTTTCTATTGTTGGCATGGTGAAATCTTGAAATGATCTGCAGTTGAATCTGTGGTAAAATATAATAAAAAATGTTATTAACCATTATTACCAAACTGTAAATCAATAACAATGATCAAAAACTTAACACACTACTTGACATTTTAAATAGAAGATTTTTTAGTCCTTGGCAAATTTACAATACAGAAATAGCAGAAAAGAAATGACATTTATATTTATGTTACCTGTGCTATTTTATATGTGAATCTGATCTAATTTTATGAGCATATTTTAATATTTTATTGAAGACACTACACATAACCTGTTTTTGAAGGTGTCTTTATTTTTAAATTAAACGGTTTACATTTTTACTTTTCATTAATTATACATTTTAAAAATAAATGTTTATATTTCCATAGGCTCAAGCAGGTCAGCTTCCCACCCTATGTCATATAATTCGGACAAATCTGCATCCTCATCACGCTCTTCTTCATCCTCAGGATTTAAATCATCCAATGGATCAACATCCACTGATGTTTCAATTACAAGTTCAATGATGAGGTCAAAATCAACTGATTGCAGATTGTCACTCATGTTGATGTTGTCTTTATCTTTAAAGAAAGATAACAACAATGAGATGTTGCAGAGTAAGAGACAAATCTCAGAGATTATAATAGTAAAATTGTTTAACAAGAGTAATATTTTGCAGCTATTATTTAGCCATGTCCAGCAATGCTGATCAGGTGAAGACTATGTCTAATTTTTCAGTGAACAGGACTCATCTCTTCTTAACCTTGGATAAGCCTCACCGACTCTGTGTGTCCTGCACATACTTAAATGTAAAGGGGCAGATTTATGTTAAATGGCACATCCCCAGGCATGCACCAGTTAACGTGCACCGCTGCTCTGCCACCCATGGTGTGCCCTATTTACAATCAGATAGGAGAAAGCTGCGTCAAAACCCTGCGCCTGCTTTAAGCAGGCATAGGTCTTGACGCAACATTGTGGAGATGGGGCACCCCTGAGCCTTGCTTGAGCTGCATCGCACTTGCGATACAACTCCAGCAATCACTACCTTTACAGCACAGATACATCACGCATCTGTGCCATTTTTGCCCCATGATGCCCCGCATTGTAAATGCAGCACACCATGGGTGGCGGAACAGCGGCGCAGGATGACTGACACATCCCTGGTGATGCACCAGTCATCATAAATCTATCCCTAATCTTCTTATCTTGTTACAGATGAACCGCCATATGTACCATCAAACTATTTTGCATTTCCTAAATAGCGAATTTTAAGGAATAAATAGCAATTCTTTACCATTCCTAATTTGCAATGAGCAAATTGCTAATTGCAAGTTACCCATTCATTTCCATGGGCTAGGAGCCTCATAGGAATGAAGGTTTAATTTGCGATTAGCAATTTGCTCATCACAAATTAGGAATTTTTCCAAGGGTGCAGGGGTGTCTCAAGAACACCCTGCTGCACCCCTGAAAAAGAAATTTGGGGGCATATGGCACACATACATGCCCTAAGGGCATGTGTTGGCGTCATATGGGACCTTTTGTTTTTTTGAAAAAAAGCTTTTTGAAAAGAATTCACAAATTACCACCAATTTACCACAATAGTTTCCAAATCCTTAATGTCATTTTTTACATATTTTTTGTTTGATACATTGCATTTAAGTAATCGCAAAATTTGCAAATGCTTCAGTGCAATCGCAAAATAAGGAATAGCAAATTTTGCTACTCCTTATTTTGCATCAAACTTGTTTGATACATACCATTTGTCTAATTAACATTCGCAAAGGCCGAAATTCGCAGAATTTTGATCTTTGCGAATGCTAATTAGCTTGATACATATGGCCCCAAGTGAGGCCTGTCTTGCAACATGGTGCATGTTTTGCATCACTGCTGCATCGGTTTCATGTGGTACGTTTTTTTTACACCATGACATATCTGCCTAAATGCATCAATTTGTAATTTTGTCGCCTCATAGCAAATCTTTTGCACCGCCGCTGCATCATAAAAGTGACGCACAGTGGCGCAAAAGAGGCATACACCTATCATAAATCTGTCCCTAGCATTTTAAATGATTAATCCAGGATGACGATAAGGTGTGGCCTACCCAAAGGTTTGTTTAAGGTGAGGCCTACTCAGGATTGCAGATTAAAGTTAAGTGATTTGCACTTTATTTCGCCAGTCATCATAAATGTATCCCTAAGCTTCTTATCTTGTTACAGATGAACCACCATATGTACCATCAAACTATTTTGCATTTCCTAAATAGCGAATTTTAAGGAATAAATAGCAATTCTTTACCATTCCTAATTTGCAATGAGCAATTTGCTAATTGCAAATTACCCATTCATTTCCATGGGCTAGGAGGCTCATAGGAATGAAGGTGCAATTTGCGATTAGCAATTAGCTCATCACAAAATAGGAATTTTTCCAAGGGTGCAGGGGTGTCTCAAGAACACCCTGCTGCACCCCCTGAAAAAGAAATTTGGGGGCATATGGCGCACATACATGCCCTAAGGGCATGTATGGGCGTCATATGGCACCTTTTGTTTTTTGGAAAAAAAGCTTTTTGAAAAGAATTCACAAATTACCACCAACTAGAAGTTGGTGGTAGTTTCCAAATCCTTAATGTCATTTTTTTACATATTTTTTGTTTGATACATTGCATTTAAGTAATCGCAAAATTTGCAAATCCTTCAGTGCAATCGCAAAATAAGGAATAGCAAATTTTGCTATTCCTTATTTTGCATCAAACTTGTTTGATACATACCATTTGTCTAATTAGCATTCGCAAAGGCCGAAATTCGCAGAATTTTGATCTTTGCGAATGCCAAATAGCTTGATACATATGGCCCCAAGTGAGGCCTGTCTTGCAACATGGTGCATCTTTTGCATCACTGCTGCATCGGTTTCATGTGGTACGTTTTTTTTACACCATGACATATCTGCCTAAAAGCATCAATTTGTAATTTTGTCGCCTCATAGCAAATCTTTTGCACCGCCGCTGCATCATAAAAGTGACGCACAGTGGCGCAAAAGAGGCATACACCTATCATAAATCTGTCCCTAGCATTTTAAATGATTAATCCAGGATGACGATAAGGTGTGGCCTATCCAGAGGTTTGTTTAAGGTGAGGCCTACTCAGGATTGCAGATTAAAGTTACGCTTGATGAAGAATACAGAAGAGATAATACATGTAAAGGCCTACCAATGAAGTAAGTGATTTGCACTTTATTTTGCCAGTCATCATAAATGTATCCCTAAGCTTCTTATCTTGTTACAGATGAACCACCATATGTACCATCAAACTATTTTGCATTTCCTAAATAGCAAATTTTAAGGAATAAATAGCAATTCTTTACCATTCCTAATTTGCAATGAGCAAATTGCTAATTGCAAATTACCCATTCATTTCCATGGGCTAGGAGGCTCATAGGAATGAAGGTTGCAATTTGCGATTAGCAATTACCTCATCACAAAATAGGAATTTTTTCAAGGGTGCAGGGGTATCTCAAGAACACCCTGCTGCACCCCTGAAAAAGAAATTTGGGGGCATATGGCGCACATACATGCCCTAAGGGCATGTATGGGCGTCATATGGCACCTTTTGTTTTTTGGAAAAAAATGCTTTTTGAAAAGAATTCGCAAATTACCACAAACTAGAAGTTGGTGGTAGTTTCCAAATCCTTAATGTCATTTTTTACATATTTTTTGTTTGATACATTGCATTTAAGGAATCGCAAAATTTGCAAATCCTTCAGTGCAATCGCAAAATAAGGAATAGCAAATTTTGAATTAAGGACATTTTAAGTCATTTCCACATGTGCAGTGTTTTCAAATTATGATTTGAAAATCGTTTTTGGGGAAAAGTAATGGTTTGCAAATTTATGACAAGGACATAATGGTGTATGCTTCTCTATAAGGCATTTCAGTGTCTCTGATGTCATTTTTCCCATATTACATTATAAGACCTTTCCCCATGGAGCACATTCCTTGTAAATATGCTCCCACCTGTGCATGGTGAATTTAGATTTTGACTGTTTGAGTCACATAGCCATGTTAAAAGTGACCCAAAAAAATTGCAAACGCTTTAAAAAAACACATTCATGTGTCTTAAGGACATTTTAAGTCATTTCCCCATGGACAGTGTTTTGTAAGTGGCGCAAAAGAGGCATACACCTATCATAAATCTGTCCCTAGCATTTTAAATGATTAATTCAGGATGACGATAAGATGTGGCCTATCCAGAGGTTTGTTTAAGGTGAGGCCTACTCAGGATTGCAGATTAAAGTTACGCTTGATGAAGAATACAGAGGACATAATACATGTAAAGCTCTACCAATGAAGTAAGTGATGTCCACTTCATTGCGCCAGTCATCATAAATGTATCCCTAAGCTTCTTATCTTGTTAGACATCAACCGCCATATGTATCATATAACTATTTTGCATTTCCAAAATAGCGAATTTTAAGGAATAAATAGCGATTCTTTACCATTCCAAATTTGCGATGAGCAAATTGCTAATTGCAAATTACCCATTCATTTCCATGCGCCAGGATGCCCATATGAAAGAAGGTGCAATTTGCAATTAGCAATTAGCTCATCGCAAATTAGGAATTTTTCCAAAGGTGTAGGGGTGTCTCAATAACACCCTGCTGCACCCCTGAAAAAGAAATTTGGGGGCATATGGCGCACATAAATTTTAACAACATTCCTTTACCTCAAAAACGATTTTCAATTCATAATTTGAAAACACTGCCCACAGGGAAATTACTTAAAATGTCCTTAAGACACATGAAAGTGTTTTTTTATTGCCTTTCCAGCATGGTTGGGTCACTTTTAACATGGCTATGTAACACAAACATTTAAAATCTAAATTTGCCATGCACAGGTGGGAGCATATTTACAAGCAATTTGCGCCACAGAGAAAGGTCTTACATTAAAATGGGAAAAATAACATCAGGGACAGTCAATTGCCTTATAAAGAAGCATACACCATTATGTCCTTGTCATAAATTTAAAAACAATTCCTTTTCCCCAAAAACGATTTTCAAATCATAATTTCAAAACACTGCACATGGGAAAATTACTTAAAATGTCCTTAAGACACATAAAAGCGTTTTTTAATTGCCTTTGCAGCATGTTTGTATCACTTTTAACATGGCTATGTAACACAAACATTAAAAATCTAAATTTTCCTTGCACAGGTGGGAGCATATTTACAAGCAATTTGCGCCACATAATTCATAATTTTCTCCTTAAAGCACACTATTCTCTATCTAAATTAAAGAAATATTTTCTCACCTTAGCAAATACTTTGAGTTTGAAAACAGTCTCAGAAACACACCAATTTGTCTTCAGCAGAGCAAAAGGTATGCACTCCAGAGTCTGCAGCTATCAAAAGCACAGAAATGCTGTAATTCTTCACACATATCTCTCATGTCACCCAATCAAAACTCTTCCCTCACTTTTTTTCAAATGAAAACCCTTCCCCCCCTCTGCCCTTTCTGCCTTTTCTGCATGGCAACCACCTCTTGGAAGACTTCTGGTGTTTGCAAGTTCACACAACAATGTTGCAATTGAACTCTGAACTCTCAGTGCACCTGCATATCCAGTGCATTCTTTCATTTAATGATTTTTTATTGACCATTCAAAATACATCTTTCAAATAACTCATCCGTGCACCCTAACTTTCTGTTTTCAGCAATCAAAATCCACCAATCACTGTTACTGCTTCATGAACACAGAAACTCCACAGTTTTTTCATTTTAAACTCTCATTTTTTCAACTGCCATTTCATTGCCACACTTCATCTGACTGCAGGAGAACCTTCTCTCACCATGTTTTCTGTCTGGATTGTTGGACATAGTTATATTCACTGGGCTCAAAGGTACACTGAAAACAGGAATTTACCTAACCTCAATTTACAAGATGTGGAAATTAAGTGGTTTGGCCACAGAGGATTAAAATGTCACCAATTGATACCATTGGTGAAAACCTTTATGCATTTGCCCAAACCTGACCTGTTAATTGTGCACTGTGGAGGTAATGACTTGGGCACTTTGACTGGTGTAGGTCTGGAAATGCTTTTAAAGGACACCTTTGAGCAATTAATGGCACTTTTTCCTCAGACTGCCTTGGTATATTCAAATATATGCCAAAGACAGAAATGGAGGTGGTCAAACCAATTTTGTCCACAAATTGAGAAGTCGAGGAAGCATGTAAACAAATCTGTTTCAGCTTACATGAGAGACCATGGAATGGGCTCCCTGTACAACAATAACTTGCGTTACTTCATGCAAGATATCTACAGAGGACATGGAGTTCACTTCTCAGATGAGGGCAACAGAATTTTCACTCTGAATTTAAGAATGTGCATTGGTACCTACTTATAAGTACCTAAATGTACCATAAACCCAAAAGCTCTTCTCAGAGCTACCCTACATCTGATCACTCACAATTATTATTTTACTCTAACATTTTTCACTAATTTTCAACAAAGTACGCTCCCTGGGGCGCTACCCGGTACGCGAACCGGGAGCTAACCTCGCGAAATTTTTTAAAAAAATGTTTTTTTTCCGCACATATGGGCCTCCTCAGCCACCCTCACAAAACCTAGGGGGTCAAGATAAGTCTACCGTGCCCCCTTCTACCCATTCTGAACATTATTTGCCCTCCATCTTGTATCTTAATTCGACCGAAACACAAAATGGTGGACTCCCGTTACGCTTAAGGTTCGCGAACCGGGGCGCTCAACGGTTCGCGTACCGGGTCGCTCCCTGGGAAGCGCACCATCAAAAAAGGTGGGAAAGTAGTTCACAGAAAAGCCACTGGAGACAATTTCACCAAATATAGACTAGCTCATACTACATACCAATCCCTACCGTTTTCACAAATTTGATTGGAATTCCATTTAGCCATTTAGCCTGTAGACCTCTCTAAATACCGTGAGGTAAATTACTTCACAAAACACATCTGAAGTGTTGGAATTGACAACCAATTAAAATGTTACTTTCATTTTCTACTTTTTTTACCTGACATTTGATTGGTTATATACCTGAATATATATAAAGGAAGAGAAGAAAACACAGCCATTTTGACTACTACTTCTTGGTGTACATTTCAATAGGATTTTCACTAATTCCTTCAACTTCTTTCTAAAGGTAAGTTTTTATTTTTAAAACTGAAGTATATTGTGCACTATAAGTTAATATGGTAAACTTTTTCTGGAGTTAGGCTTCTCTTGTATAATTATGAATTTACTTACGTTAAATCACATACACTTTTTTATATTCCTACTTCCACTCTGATACTATACACTGCCCAAAATTAATCCCAACAGTGCCCTATCTCTACTAATATATATTTTTTTAATCTAAATTTCAGGCAAAATGGAAGGCGAACAGAAAGTTGAATTTCAAATTGTCCTGCAAGAGAGCAGCCAAGAAATCAATGATGAAAATGATATTGAATTTTTCGATGAAAATTTAGACAAAGAACTACTGCAATGTGTACAAGCAGTAGATAACCTCCTTGAAAATGAGGACATTTTACACCCTCAGAGACTACAATGTATATTCAATGATAATTATGAAATTTCTGACAATGAAATGTTAGAAAGTTTAATAAATTATGAAACACAATCACAATAAAAAAAAATGCTTAAAAAATAAAGAAAATAAAAAATAATCAACAAAACCAACAATCAATTAACATACAGCATTTGAAAAGTCTATCATTCATTTTTCATTGCAGTACGCTGGTTCATGGACCGGGCGCTCCCCACGCCCGGTTCGTGGACCGGGCACTCCCCACGCAAAAAAAAACAAAAACATTTTTTTGTTTTTTTTGCCCCGCGGGGCCCTTTTAAAACCTCCACATTAAACCTAGGGGGTCAGGGAGGATCTAGTATGCCCCCTTATGGTTATTTCCCCCTTTGTTTTGGCCTCCTCTTGTCTCTCAATCCTACCGAGAGACAAGATGGCGGCCGCTCCGGACTGTTTAGAATGTTGACAGACACCGGAGAGCCAATCAGCTTCGCTACGCGAAGTTTCGGTACGCTTAAGGTCCGCGGACCGGAGCGCTGCCCAGAGCGCGCTTACAGATATATATCTTTTTTTAAACGTTAATTTCTCAAAATCCACTGGAGCACATATATTGAGACCTACAAAAGGCACATCGGGCTACCAGTCCCTACAATTTTGCCAAGTTTCATGCAAATCCATTCAGCCGTTCGGGCTAAAAGTGAGGCCAACCGCCCTATGGAAAACTCAATGTTAAAAACACGTTTTGGGACCCCCCTTTTTTCTCGACCCCCCCTGGACGAACCCCCCCCCCAATTTTCAGGGGCTGCTCAGAAACAAAATGTTCCATTTTCCAGAAAATTTCAGCCAATTCAGTCCACAAACGCCAAAGTTATTAGACATAGAATTTTCAAAAATCCCATAGGGAAAAAATCCTAACTATATATACCTACTGGCGACCGCCAGTAGGTAATATATATATATATATATATATATATATATATATATATATATATATATATATATATATATATATATATATATATATATATATATATATACATACATATATATATATAATTTTCTTATAAATATGTAAAACTTATTTTCAGGAATAAACATAATAGCTTTCATCCTAATATGTAAACTACATTATTTATACAGATAGAAATAGTTTATACACTTAAACATAGGTGCCAATTTACAAAAGTGTTGAAGCGTGTGGTATATTAAAGTTAAGCTTAAGAGAATTCTCATGACTCATATCGCAATTCACAAAAATAGTTACGTTAACGAGAGGTAACTTAACCGCATGCGTGCGGGCGGAATTCCGCTCGTACGCTGACTTTTTTAAAAGCGCACTTTACGTGACGAGCTGGGCTCGTCATGAGCGTGCGAGGAGGCTACCTCATGACGAGCCCAGCTCGTCATCAGCGTCGAAGGGGTTAAGAACATCTTAAGATTTAATCATATGTTAAATCAAGTTAAATAAATTTACCAAATGAGCCACTAACATTAATTGAAATGTATGGTCACTTGCTCCAGTTACCCCACGTACCCTATTTATGGAAGTTATATAATTAGTATTTCGTTATAAAAATCAAGAATCTTTTTTTACACAAAAAAAATATTTCTCCATGGAACATCTATTTTTCCTCTATGCACCTTGTGAATTTCCGTCACCAGTTAATCCACCATTTTCCACATGAACTTAGAACTTGCAGAAGCAATGAAAAAATAATGTAAACACTTTACAAGATTAGGGGCATTAACTAAATATCTGGCATTTCAAAATATGGACACACTTACCATTTGCATTACCAACTTCATGTGTTAAAAACGTGCCCATAAAAGCGATACAAGTTAATCAGATAAAATATACTAGAAAATGTATTTTAAATAAATTAAATGAAATGTTGTTTATATAATTCATACAGCCTAACAGTTACATATTGCATATGATTAAAAAATATAAAAGGGTGTGCTCTCCAATGATATATATGGACTATAACAAAAAATAACTTCCAATAGCATTACAATACAAACATGTCATTTATGTAAAAAAAAAATTGTTAATGTAAAATATTATTTTTATTTTCTTTCAAAACTTAAATGTCATGTTAGTTAGGGAATGATGCACAATTTACAAATTTTTAAGGCAAACTATGAAATTTGAGAAAGGCTCTTACAAGCTTTTGTAAATAGCAAAGTATTGAAAAAATCATACATTTTCACACTTAAATGACTTGCAAATCAGCTTTATTCTTTCATAAATTGGTCCCATAGTCTTAACTAATGAAACCTATATTTAATTAACACACTATTATAAAAAAGTAAAATATTTATTTATTTATTTTTATTTATTTATTTAATTAATATTTTTATATTCAGTATACAATCACAGGTATTGTTGCAGGGTAAACCACAAATGGCTTAAATCGTTCTTACATTGATGTTTACGTAGTTACCCCTTACTACTTATATTTTTTAAGAGTAAAAGAGATGCAAGGAGGAAAGGACAGAAAAGTTAGAGGTGAAATAAAAGGGGGATAGGACAGGGGTGTAGAGAGGTGCCTTCAGTCTTTCAGGGTTCATGATTCAGCCTGCGAGCCCATCCTCTGTTTTTTTCTGTGCCTTTGGTTCGGGTTTTGGTATGTTCCTTATGAGGGCTCTTATGGGGGATCATAAGAGTCCAGATACTTGTCCAGAGCTTCCCAAAGTCCCCTCAAGGTCACTTTCCAGGGTGAGTACTGTAGCGCAATGCTGTCCGCTCCTCTGAGGTGTGATCCCCAATTGATCCATCCTTTGTAGCTAGCTTTGCTGGTGTCTTTCCAGTTGGTTAGTACCAAATTAACCACAGCTGTCATCAAAAGGTCTATTAGATCCTAATCCCGTTCAGAGGTCACATTCATGCATACAAATGCTGTGGTGAGGGAGGAGAATCCATCTCAAGTTTGCAGTTAAACACTTTATTAACAAAGTCAAATACCTTACCCCAGAAGACTTTGAATATAGGGCATTGGAAAATCAGGTGTGCTAGGTCCCCCTTCTCTTTGTTACAATTCCAGCAGAATGAGTCTTCCCTGAGTCCTAGTGTGTGTAGTCGGGCTGGGGTCCAGAATGCTTTGTGGAGCAGCCAGAATTTAGTTTGTGCCAGGGCTGGGCTGATCTTATTTCACGAGGCCGAGGCCCACAGAGATGCCCATTTGTGTTCATTGAGTGGGGTATTGGACTGGTTATTCCAGTATGCTATTGTTTTCTCATTAAGATTGTTGGCTTTGGGGCGTAATAGCTTGTATAGTTATGAGTCTTCGTGTCCTAGTTTGTTAAAGTTGGATACATATCGGAAGATTGAGGGTTGGGCGCTTGTTAGTTTCCTCTTTGATAAGGCTGTTCTTATTTTCAGGAATCTGTAAAGGTCTATGTCTTTTAGCTGGTGACTTGTTTTTAGTTCGGAAAAAGTAATGGGGTATTCCCCAGTTTTCTAGTTGGTGCAGGAAGCATATATCTTTTTCTATCCATGTGTCGAAGGTGAGGCTTTTCCCCTTGTACTTAAGTTTGCTATTTGCCCACAGTGATTATGAATTAGAGCCTTTGATGCTAACTTCCAATTTCTTGTCAACTTTAAGGAGTGCTATTTTTGTGTTTTTACAGATAGGTTTGGATGTGCGGGAGTATGAGTTTGCCGTTAGCAGAGCAAGTGGGCTCAGGTTGTACAGAATTATTAACAGTATTTTCAAATGTACTATTCATAATAAGAGCATTGCAAAAATAGGTTATATTAAAAAAATAGAAAATATAAACAAATTTATAAAAATATACAATTATCTTGAATGCACTGAAATGTGTTAAGCAAAATCAATTATAAGCACAATTTACTAATTTAACTCCAATCCAAAATGCATAATAAAATTGTTTGAAATGCACTGCTGTAACTCGTATCCTACATTAAATAATAAAAATACACAAATCAGGGGAGGTGGGAGAAGGTGACAGAATTACTTTTCTAACACCAATCCAACAAATATTGTGGCAAATCCATATGCTTGGGGAGGATAGGTTAGATTTACTATTCTACATCCAGTCCAATAAAATTAAGGGAAGTGTATGGACTTGGGGATTTTACTATTCTAACTCCAGTACAGCTAACATGGGGGAAGGTGCATGGATCTTGAGGAATTAAAAATAATATACTAACTGAAGTCACACTAATGTTGAGAAAAGTGCATATTGAGAAAAGTACATAGCTTTGCTCGATCAGAATCGTGACATTGCATATCTTTAAGGGACAAACATACAATTCTAACTCCTGTCCAAAAAACCTTGGGAAAGGATCCAAAGGTGGGAGGGGGTCACATTTACTATTTAACTCCAGTCCAACAAACATTAGGTAAAGTGCATAAATGTGTGTTGGGAAATTGTTGGGGGTCAGATTTACTATTCTACCTCCAATCCACCTAATATATGGAAAGAGCATGTGCTCAAGAGGGTGGCAGATTTACTATTCTAACGCTAGTCAAATAATCATTGAAGAAAGTGTTTACATCTGATGGAGACATATTAACTATTCTAACCCCAGTCCACCTAACATTGAGAATATTGTGAGGTCAGTTTGATATTCTAACAATATTTAGACAGAGTATCAAAAACAGAAATATCCTGTACAAACATATTGTGTCAAGAATAGTGAGAGCACAATTATTGTGTAGGTAAGTATTTATAGGCAAGCAAAGTATTACTATGGGCCTGATTCCGATTTTGGTGGCCCTACAGCGGCGCTGATAATGAGCCATCTGCTTTAGGACCACCAAAGCCATTGTGTGCCCGTCTGCCAGATTAGCAGTGCAATCCTGGTCTGGAGGGTAGTACTGCCATTGTCTCACAGCGTCTGCTGTTAGGCTCATAGAAAAGCCTAACAAGCAGACCGCCGCTGTCAGTGCTGACAACACCTTCCTACACAGTGTGGCATACATGCCACACCATGCAGGAACTAGGGGGGAAACTTCAGGGGGGCATTATATGTTCCCCCAGCATGCACCCCCAAGCCCAGGAGCAGCCTTTGTTGCCTCTCTGCCACCGTTTTCATGGCGGGTTTACTGCCATGACCTGGGCAGTGGAAAGCAAACATGTAATATGCTCGGCACAGCAGCACCGCCAGCATATTACAGGTCCCTGACTACTGCGCAACCACTGCAGGATCCTGGATCCCCAGCGGACGCATCGGTCCTGTGGTGGTCCAACTACCACATTTGTAATTCTGCGGGTGGGCCTGCAGTGTTGCCGTGTTTGGAATGCCATCAAGAGTATGGCGGTCCTGAGGACTGCTGTACTCGTAATAAGACCCTACATATAACTCTACATATATGTAACTTTATAATATATATATATAGATCTTCAAGGTACGTAGGTGCAGAGTTAAGAATAGTAACATACTTACCTATTTGCACTTACCTTCTCAATATTTTGGTAGTCGATATTTCTGACATAGTTTTATATCCGCACAATAGTTCATTTTCCGATATTCTGTCAGTGGTCCATTCACCAGTACAAGAAAAAAGAAGCACAAAAGAAAAAGTGCATATAATTTGGGGTCAAGGGGGTGGGGTGCAGATTTAGTATTCAAATCCAACTCCACTGCAAAAACATTAGTGAAAGTGTATATATACACAGGTAGTCCGATCATTTCAGCCCAAGGAAGTATGAATGAGAATTTATCCAAGTATGTCGATTTTTTTCTGCAGCCTCATGTGACCAGTCTGCCGTCTTACATAAGAGACACCACTGACTTTTTAAATAAGCTCAAAAATGTAATTTGGTGTTCTGAATATTTGTTGGTGGTAATTGACATTGAATCTCTTTACACTAGCATTAATCACTGCCAAGGCATCAATGCTACTAAACATTTTCTGGAGAACAGGGACATAGATATGAAAGAACATAACAACATGCTGTTAGAAATAATTGATTTGTGTTTGACGACCAACTTTTTCCTATTCCAGAACAACATTTACCAACAGGTGCGTGGTGTGGTGATGGGGGCATGCTTCTCACCCAGTTACTCATGCTTGCATGTGTGCTGGTGGGAGAAGCACGTCCTCAGAACCACACACCGACACTGGTGTAGCCATATAGTGCACTATAATTGGCAACATAAATACTACATGTTGACCTTGCTTTACAAATTAAATCTTTTAAATCTCTACCTTTATATGAACTCCGAGATATAGACATTTGTGATTTTTTCAAATTCACAAAACATTCCTTTTGAACACTTGGGGTCTGATTAGAACCCCTGGTGGCGGTACACCTGCCGTATAAAATAAACAGTGGTTGGACTGCCACTGGACTGCTGCTACCACTGGGATCCTTGATCCTGCGGTGGTGGCACAGCAGTCTGAGGAAGCAATATGCTGGTGTTAGCGCTGCGGCAGCACCAAGCATATTGCGAGATGCCTTCTGTGACACTTTCCATGGGAAGGATGACAGTGACATAACTCAGGGGATCTATAGAGGGCACCCTGATGCCTCTGTGCATGGGGATGCATGTAGGTAGGTGGGCAAATGATTATACTCATGATCCGGTGGGCAGTCAGACTGCAGGTTTGGCAGTTTTGCAGCAGGGTGCTGGTGTGGCGGCCTGCAGAGAAACTGCCAAATACACAATCAGGCCCTTGGCAAGCTGCCCAAGGTGCAAGTTTCAGGCATACCTCTACCAATGTCATTCATCTCTTTTGGTGTAGTTTTTCATCAGTGCAGAAGTTAACACCCAGTAAAATCTGTATTGTGATTTATTTTTTAATCTCTGTAGGAGAATTTTTTTTATCTGTGTGGCAAACAAGCTAAAATGGGCACTGTGAATCTGCTCCAGTGAGCATTGTCGCATATAGTTTTTTTTCTCTTTTAGGCAATAAATAGATAACTATTTCTTTTTATTTCATGGTAATTTATTTGCATCTAGGAGAGAATATGAAATATAGGATCAAATAAGAAGAAATATACAAGGCATTCATGCTCATTAAGACATCCTATGATTGCAATTCTTATTCTTCTTGTGATATCATCAGACACATTATTTAATATATTTAAGAGAAAGAGAGATAGAGAGAATAGTTCTAGAGGGAGAGTATAGATTATAGATATATAATACATGGGATTCTGCAATTCCTGTATATAAACCCATCTCTAATTTCGAAGAGGGCCTGTACATTACGTTCTACTAGTGAACATGCAGCATTTAGTGTGCCACTCTTTTAAACATTCAGGCCTGCCATTGCAGCCTGTGTGTGCATTTTTAATCTGCCATTTTGACCTTGCAATATAGACCTTTTACCAGGCCTCAACCTTCCTTTTTAATACATTTAGGTCTCCCCTAGGGTAGGCCCTAAATAGCCCATAGGACAGGGTGCAGTATATTTAGAAAGTTGGACATGTACTTTCAACTTTTACATATCCTGGTGGTCAAAGTGTCGTACATTTGTTTTTCACTACTTCAAGACCTACCTATCCCATAGGATAGCATTGGGTACCTTATTGCATTGTGTAAGTGATAACTTTCAATTGGGGACAGGTAGGGATGTTGAGTTTGGTGTCTGAAGAATTGTACTTTAAAGCCCTCTGTAGTGGTAAAGTGGGATTTTAAAACGCAATTCTGAAAATGTTACTCAAAGAAAGTTAGCCTAATTCTTGCCCCAACCATTTGGTATCCGCAGCATCTATCCTGGGTCACATGACTAGTTGTAGATGGCACTTGGTCTTTGTGTATTGCTCCCAGACAGTAACACAAAGAGGAATAGGTGGTAGCAGGATGGCCATCTCTGACTTGATGAGGGGTAGGAGCTGTCACCTACCATACTTACCTATCACAAACAAAGGCTCTGCCTGAGCACTCTCACAAAGGGTTTGTGTTGAGATCTCCATCATGTTCTCTTCTACAGAATTCTCTTGTGGCACTGTTCCCTGCGTGGAACATGGAATGTGTTGCTTTGGCAGTTGCTGCCTGGGAGCTGTCAAGATGGGACATAATAAATGAAGTACTTACCAATCTTGAAGTTGTACTTCCTTTCAGTTTGGCACTGATCTTTAGGGCCCCCAGACAATCTGGAGCCAGGGAAAGGAGGCAAGAAATGCCAGACACCTCTGGGGTAGAAACCTCCATAACATTCTCCTACTTCAAAGCTAGCACCATGTATACATATTGGATCCCAAGATCCAACTCTTCAGTACACCTCTGGACCTGTGGGAAGACTCAGTAGGTTTGCTGTGCTGCTCTGCCAGCAGGACTACTATTCTGGTGCCCCACTGCCCCGCTGCCCTGCTGCCTGAGTGAAGGACGGGACCTGCATTTTGAACCCAGGACCATCAGAGTGACTCCGAGGGTCAATTGGCTGGCCTCCTGATCAGAAGCCTCAGAGATTTAACAAGCTCCAGTCATCTTGAACCCAGGCCTGGACCCTTGAAAGTGGACCTGACGGTGCTCTGCCAGCCAATCTGTTGCCCTGTGGGCAGAACAAATGCAGTGTGACGCATCTTCTTGCATCTCTCCTTTGGAACTGATGCAGGACAATGCAACTCCTCACAGCTCCACTTCACAACAGCACTGTGTGACGTATTCCTGACATAGGACTTCGCATTGCAGCCCACAGTCTCCTCAGAACCACCGATGAGCAACTGATCCTTGATGCAGGTTTATGAACCGCAAGCCCCTCGTAAATGGCATCCTCGCTGACGGGGCAGGATTCCGCATCACAAGCCCCACAACTTCTTTCCAACCAGCAGGTGCACAATGCATTTCCAACACAGAACTTCACATCGCGTCCTCACAACTCCTCAAAACTACTGCTGCGCAACGCATCCTCAACACTGGATCATGCAGCACTCAGCAACCAGAATTTAAGGTACTCTTGTTCAGTGGGCTTAACTTGGTCCTTGTTTCCGTCCCATGTTCTTTCACGGTTGTCCTGAACCTGAACTTGTGTCTTTGCCCCTCTCCGATGCAACCAGATAACCGCATTTGGTACTTTGTGCTTCTAGGCACTATTTTCACTTAAATGTTTAAAACTGCATATCTCTGGTTCTAGTGATTGGATTTTTGTCACTTTTGTCTCAAATAATTTATTACATTTTACTCTAGTTTTCTAAATTGGTGTGGATTTTTTTGTGTTGTGTTTTCACTTTAGCACTGTTTGAAGACCTGCAAAAGTACTTCACACATTGCCTCTCAGTTAAGCTGAACTGCTTTTGTGCAAAGCTACTAGAGGGTTAGCCAAAGACTAATTTCGGGTTTGCTTGTGACAGTGGTTGATGCTTGAATAAGGTTGGACCCCCTCAACCAGTAACCCAATTTCAAACAAGCAGGCATCTGCACTTCAGGTATGTGCATGGAAATAAATTCTGTGTTAATGATCAATATTAGTTGTAATCCTAAGCCATCATAAATATTGTGATTTCAGTAACATGCTGAGCATACTGGGTAGATCACCATTTTGATGAGGCGGAAACTGTTTAATGTGAAAATTTGATTGACGAAATATATCCGGTACTGTGAGATTCTTATCAGGTGCAGAACATCACTAAATGCCTGATTATGAGTTTGGTGTATGGGATACACAGTCACAAACATGACAGATATCCCAGCCGCCATATTAGAATTCAATTATATCTAGGGATGGGCGAAGAATTCAGCTCTGCCAGCAAAGTTTACAGATTTTTGCCCACTCCGCACTCAAACAGAGCGCTGAGCTCCCAAAAACTCTGCAAAGTGACGCAGATCAGAGTTTTTTCTCTCGAGGGACTCGCCAACATTAAGTTGGCAAGCGATCATGAGGAAAAATTGCACACTAGACCTCTTCCCGGTGAGATTTCTCAATGGAGTGGTCGCAGCAGGTCATGACCGCTCGTGTTTAGAAATCTGCCACTCCTGTTGAGGAAGCTGCCACTCAAGTAGAATGTTTACTCAAGCTGTGAAAGCAGCAGTGCTCTCTAATGCGATGCGAAGTGTCGTTCATGCTGATTTACCACACGGGACAAACTCCCAGTGCTAAAAATCAGTGTAAGCAGCGTGAGTTTACAGACTTCGTCTCTGACGGAACTATGCATGGTGCTTCGGAGTTTTTCCGGAACTTCGCTGAGTTTTGCGGAGTAAGACTCAGCAAACTCTGCCCAGGCCTAATTGTCTCCGAGTTAACTTGTAGTACGATGGATGGAGTATCCCATCCCATCCACTAAACTGGTAATCAGGCCCTAAGTGTATTTCCATACGTAGTTTGCATAAATAAGTTCAATCATTTGTTGTAGAGTGAAAAATCAATTTGCAGTTTCCAACACCTTTCCCCAGTATGGTTAGATTGGAGTGTGAAAAGTAAATAGCACCACTTCAGTGTCCAATACCTTCCCCCAATATGGTTAGATTGGAGTGGGAATAGGTAATGTCACCCCTTTAGTGCACCTCACATTACCCCAGTATGGTTAGACTGTAGTGTGAATAGTAAATGTCACCACTTTAGTGTCCAACACCTTTCCTCAATATAGTTAGATTGGCGTGGGAATAGGAAATTTCACCCCTTTAATGTCCAATACCTTCCCCCAATATGGTTAGACTGGAGTGGGAATAGTAAATATCACCCCTTTAGTGTCCAAAACCTTCCCCCAATATGGTTAGGGTGGAGTAGGAATAGTACATTTCACCCCTTTATTGTCCAACACCTTACCCAATATTATTAGACTGGATTGGAAATAATAAATGTCACCCCATTAGTGTCAAAAACCTTCCCCCAACATGGTTATGCTGGAGTGGGAATAGTAAATGTCACCTTTTTTGAAAAATGGGTTATGTTGGAGTGTCATTATTTAATTGCATTATTCTAGTCTGAAATTCTTTATTTTAATTACATTTCTAAGTAGTAGATATAGTTTTTTTTTTTTTTAATATTGTCGGTGTTTTGAAATATAATTACAAAATATTTGTATGTTTATAGGTAATAATATAATTTGTTAAATGTTTTAATAGCATAAAAAGACACGTAACACATTATTCTCATTTTATTTATGGTTTGAAGCTTTATTTATTGTATCAATTTATAATTTTTAAAACACACACATGCATATCTATATATAAAGTTTTTCAATAAACATTTATATAAAGTTAAGTAAATTAAAAAAAATCAATTTTTTGGTTAGAAAAAGGAAAAACATTATATTTAATTACTATTGCATGTTCCTCATTTTCCACTTTTGTAGCTGTTTTTTTTTTACATGTATTACATTGCTGAATATACATGTTTTCAATGTATTTTTGATATATGTTTTTAGTATATATTAATTGATTGTTGCACCAACTGTGAGGAGGCCCTCAAGGACTGGAGGCGAACACTACAGGGGCAGGAATTGGAACAATTAACCCAAGCAAGTGAGCAGTGGGATTGCACTTTATTTTGGCAAGTAATAAACAGACCCTGTTTCTCTGACCCACTGAAACCCACCTTATGTCAACACATCTCCCCGGAAGAATGAGTTGTCCATTATGAAGGGGTGTATCATTTTGGACAATGCGAGGGATTTGCCCATGAGATAGGGCTACTCCAGGTGGACATTCCCATCATTTTCACCTTAGATGAAGTGTGGGTAGGCATTGAGGGACTGGGCACCAGTTTTGACAAGGGTGTTAAATGCTGCAGTAAAAAACAGGTTGGCACTGTCGTGGTCTACTGCCACAATCGTGCCGATCTTTAAGAAGGGGAATAAGAAATATCCTCACCATTATCGCCCTATCTCACTCATTGACTCTTCAGTCAAAGTCCTGAGGAGGGTCTTATTTAATAGGTTTTCTGATTGAGCCGAGTCAAATAACATCATTACTGAAGCGCAGTGTGGCTTTCCAGTGAGAAAGTCAACCATGGAGCAATGTTTGAATCTTTATTTAATAATCGCTACATATACGGTTGCTCAACCTGGTGCCCTCTTTTTGGGTTTCATGGATCTCACCGCAGCTTTTGACCGAGTTAACCGCAGTAAACTATGGGCCCTACTCGATTCCCTGGGGGTTGTGCGCGCAATTGGAAATCCACTAGGGACCCTCCATGCCCACACTACAGATAAAGTTAGACACTCACAGGGGGTGGGATCCACAGATCATTTAAATTGTACCAGGGGGGTGCGCTAGGGGTGCATTTGACCCCCTTTTTTATTTACCTTATATCTTAATGGCCTAGAGGTGGCCTTGACTTTTTGTACCTAGACTGTCCCCGAGTGGGTAAGAAAGCAATTCCAGTTATTTTATATGCCAATGATGCGGTGTTGATGGCACGCACCACGAGGGGCCTACAGGCCCTGATTGGTGGATTTGTTGCATTTATGAGTGGGTTGGATTTGTCAGCCAACTTCACAAAGTCGTATGTTTTGGGAGATGGCCCTCCAGAGACCTGCCTCCAAGACATTCAAAGCAGGTGCCCATACTCTAGCCAAGGTGCCGGCTTTCCATTATTTGAGAACTTTATTCTAAGGAAAAATTTAACTGGAAACAGTTGCTAAGGGAAAGGTTGGCGATATGAACAAATCCATGGGAGCCATTGCTAGCTATGCCCATAGACTAGGTACCTGGACACCGGGTGTGATCATAAAGTTTTATCAGTCCTTCTGTATATCCAAGGCTCTGTACGGAAGCGAGGTTTGGGGCTATATTGTGACCAACAAACTTCAGATCGCAGAGAATACGTTCTTGAAACATATTCTGAAGGTTCCTCAGGGTACTCCTTCATATTCTGTGCATGAGGAGAAAGGATTAAAATACATAGCGAACATGGTGGCAGTAAAACCCCTAACCAGTTGGGTGAAAATCTGGTCAAATAGTGAGCATGCTCTTTATCGTCTGATTGTCTCAGATTGTTTATCATTAGACCACTTGCTAAGAATCCCATGGTTACGTTATATTAAAGAGACGTTTCTAACTCTGGGCATGGCAAATATTTTCTGAAAGCCTGACTCAGTGA
The DNA here is from genome assembly GCF_964261635.1 of Lissotriton helveticus. Lineage (NCBI taxonomy): Eukaryota > Metazoa > Chordata > Amphibia > Caudata > Salamandridae > Lissotriton > Lissotriton helveticus. The sequence goes on from NC_136070.1 coordinate 366,597,536, forward strand.
AGCTGTGGGACCTGAGCTTAGTGAAGGAGCTATTTTTAAACATACCACGGCCTCCCGCAATAATACCAAGCTTACCAAGCCAGCGGTGAGAGTGCACGCTCTTCTAAAATCTAAAAGATTTTTAATAACTCGTTTTAGATTCAACCAGCTCCACCATCTTTTAGCTTTGCCAGCCGGTTTTGTTTTACATGATTTGATGAGAGGCCCCTGTGACTGCGAAAATAGATCTCCACTGGATACCTTACATTTTGTACTTTTAGGTAAATATTTTACTCACCCCAGGAGAGTACATCTTAAACCCCTTTTAAAAGCAATGCATTTTAAATAAGCCCAGATTGCCTTGATGTATCAGCAGCTGCTGCCTAATGATTATACACTCTTTGCAGTTATGAATTTTTTAAGAGCAGCAGTCAGATCTAGAAATACTAGATGGATTAATGGGTGAATGGATTCTGTGTTTTTTGCACATTGCCTAGAGTGTCACTCAGCTGTACTGATGAACGTGTTTTATTTATTAATTGTATTTATTTAATACTATTTTTTAATTTATACTTTACAATTCTGTAACATTTGTAAACATTTTTTGACATGTTTGACATTTTGTATATATTTTTTACATGTTTTAATACAATCATTCAATAATTTTACATTATTTTTCATTAATTTCTTGGGGGAGGAAGAATATATTTTTCGTTTCATTTCGCAGCTAATTCATTACCTCTAGCTTCTATTTTGTAATCTATTTGTGCTACGTTTTTGTCAATTTTACTTTTAGTGTTTTGAGGGTACGGGGGTTTAAGTGGGAGGTCTACATGTTAGTTATAGTTTGTCCGTATTAGAAATATTTAGATGTAAAAATAGTATTGTTTTTCACTAGTTAGTAGTTTGGGGTTTTCATACAATATGTATCATTAAGTGATGTTTAACTATATTATGTTGTATATATTTTGATGAAGTGTGATGTGTATGTGTTTGGGGGATTATAATTTGTTTTTCGGGTGGGTTTTTATATTTTACATTACAGGTTTTTCTCTACGAACATCTCCAGTGGGCATTGGCAGTTTCAATTTTTTTCAAGGAAATCATTTTTGATTTATAATAAACCAATGCTTTTTATTTTGAATTACAATTTTTGGGGTTTCCTGGACAGTTTTTTTTTATTAACACTTTTTATGGATTTTTATGGTTCCAACATACTTTGGATTGTTTTTAGGGATTTCTATTAGATTCGTTTTATTTTTAGACTTTCGTGGGGGCCTTTTTGGGAAATATTTTCCTGTTTTTGGTGGATTACTATTTTTTACTAAGTGGATACAGAATAAGTTCTGTAGCTACAGAACAGTAAGTTGTCTTTATTGTATTTCATTTGCGTGGGAAATGTGATATATTGTTTGTGTAAATATTATGTGATTGTTCTTTGCAATTTTGTGCTTAAGTGTTGTATTTAATTTATGTTATCAACTGAGTTTGTTGTTAGCTTATGGGTTGGTGATATTTAAATTTTTTGAAGAATAATGTATATAATATTTTATTATTTTAGTCTCCATTCATTTTGAAACTATATTCACATTTTTGATTGATGTAATAAAATATTGTATGTATTACTTGTGCAAAAAATGTTTCATTTTGTCATAATTGTTTAGGGCTTTGGTTGGTTATTATTAATTTTCTAATAGGCTTTTTGCTATTACTTCAAGTTAACAACTCCTTTGTTTTTTATGAAGATTTGGCTTTACATTGTAGCATGTCGAACATTCTTGTGGTTTGCTTGCTAAGTTTAGGGGCAATTTGGCCCATTTGTAGATGTTGGAAGTTTTGATCCTCTTGTAATGCTTCTATAAATGTAAAGAGTGTAGGTTGGGTACTGCGTACTATGGATTGGAAGGCATTGTGTCATCCTTCCACTGTTTTGGCTTTCTGTCCCAGGGTGCTGTCATAGACATTCCAATATGGTATTTGGAATTTGGGTTGGCTTCCGTAACAATGCAATCTGCCAACTCAAATGTCTTTAAAATAATCCATTTGGGGGCTTAGTTTGTCTTCATTTTGTTGGTAGCAAGGGCTTTCAATTTGTAAATTGTAGTGGTTGGCTTCCTCTGTGACAATGACATTGGCTAGAGATAACATCTCTTTTATTTCAAATGCAAATTGGCTGTTTGTAGAATATTCTACACTTAGGGCCTCATTACAATGTCGCTTGGAAACTAAACTCACCGACTCCTTGTTGGACTCGGTTTCCAACGACTCGCTTTTGGTGAGTCGGTGGAAACCGATTATGATCCTTCTGAACACTGTTCGGAAAGTCTCCCATTGACTTCAATGGGAGCCTGTGTTCCGACCATTGAAAAAAGGGTTGGTTGCAGAAAACCTTGTACCCTGTGGTGGGTACCCCATGGTGCATGCCACACTGCATGGTTTTACAGGGGGGTACCTTGGGTACCCCCACGGCCACCAACCGGCGGCCTCAGGATGAAGTCAGTTTCCATCTGTTTCGTGTCGGACAGACCGAGTTGAAAAGACTGTCAGAATCGGACATCATAATACGTAGGTTGGAAATGCGGTCTACAGACCTATACGATTCGACTTCGACTGACTTGGAGTTTCTGAACGCCGGGCGGAACCAATTCGGACTGACCGAACGGTTTACTTTCCGACTGAATACATCGTAATTGGTCGGTCGGAAATGTTTCCGACTGAGTCGGAAACATAGGTTCCAACATGGTTTAGGGGAATCCGACTGCTGTTAGCAGCCTTTCCGATCGACATCGTAATCAGCCCCTTCGTGCTGATTTTTGGAGGTGTCTTCATATGCTTTGATTGAAATGATAGTAACAGCCTTGTATGGCTGTGTGGAGGTAAACATTTTTTATGGTTTTAATAATAGCTTGTTCAAAGACTAGGATTATTTTTGGGGAGTTGTAGTTATTTGTTTTTGTTTAATATAGTTTTAGAGACCATAGTAAGGGCTTCTTTGTCTGATTGGTAGCAGGGCATACATAAAAGGTATATTTATATTTTGATATTAGCCATGCATGGTGTATATTTGAGTGACTGGTTTAGGACACATCTTGAAAGTCCCATCCCTCATCAATATTTAACACTGGCTATGTTTTTGTAAGGTTTTTTCTGTGTAGAGTATTAGGTTTTGTTTCTCATTATTTAGGTAGTCATGTAAAAGAAAAGGTTCTTCATTATGTGTCATTGATACATTTTCAAGTTTTCCTATGTCTTGATATTGTCTGGGGGCAAGAGGAGTTTCACTGGCGGCTCTTTTAGATTGTGCAATGCAACGTTTTAAATTGGGAATATGTGGTAGTTGGGCTGTGATGTGTTCAGGCACTTTAGGCAGTATATCTTTAAGAATTTTGATTTGTAGGTTCTTGGGAACTAGTGCTTGCCTCTCCTATGTCTTGTCATAAAATCTCACATTTGGGGGTGGTTGTACTCTCTTACATGAATTACATTATCTTTTGTAGTTGCCCTCCTATAGCATTTCCAGTTTATATTTCCTCGTCTTGCAGCATTTGTCATTTGGGTATTTAGTTGTTTAAATTAGTGTGCCTTTTATATTGTTGATTTAATTGTATGTCTGATTTTATTGAGTAAATTTGTTTATACTTTTATTTTCTTGGTTGGTTTAGTTTGAGTTGGCATTTTTTATTTGTTATGTCCTTCAATGGTAAATGCTAATTTAGTTTTTTTAATGTGTGATATATAGGTGTATAGTTTTTAATATAAACTCACTATATAAATAAATATATAAATATACATATATATATATATATATATATATATATATATATATATATATATATATATATATATATATATATATCCAAGCAAGCTCCTTCAAGGAAAGAGAAAAGGCCACAACTGGGGATAGTGTCGGAAGCGCTTTATTTAACTGCCCAAGCAGAGTAAAGTTCTGTCACCCTCTATGGCGGATGCATTTCGGCGTGGTCAGCCTCTTCAGCGCCAGGTGCCAGTGATTGAGGAATGGGCTGTGAGTGAAGGTAATATAAGTCCTGCCTTCTCCTCATTCACAGACGGTAGCTCCCCCCACACTGATGTCATCATGGCATATACTTCCTGTAGTCCGCCCGGTCTTCGGCGCCTACAGGTTCCAGCATGCAATAGCACGATTCTGGTAAGTATCGCAGAGAATGTGAGGATGGAAAATAGTGCTCCAAAGTCAGTGAATTGCCCCAAATGTCCACAAACACTCATGAGCAGCGGCACTTCCTCCAGTCCCCAAACCGCTAAAACCACCTCGGCAACAAAATCCTTTCTGGCGGGGGCAGGCATGGCAATCCTACCTGCCCAACGTGGTGCGCAGTGGCATCCATCTCGTCATACTTCTTCCATGGCTGGGTGGTGGGTTCTGCAAAATCCGGTACCCCGGAAAAGAACAGACTGCGAACAGGGTTCCAGTGAAAGCAGAGCCTCTTGCAAAAGCGGGGGCCTTTTAAAGCGCGACACTGGAGAACGCGCTAATTGATATCCAAGCAAGCTCCTTCAAGGAAAGAGAAAAGGCCACAACTGGGGATAGTGTCGGAAGCGCTTTATTTAACTGCCCAAGCAGAGTAAAGTTCTGTCACCCTCTATGGCGGATGCATTTCGGCGTGGTCAGCCTCTTCAGCGCCAGGTGCTAGTGATTGAGGAATGGGCTGTGAGTGAAGGTACATAAAAGGTATATTTATATTTTGATATTAGCCATGCATGGTGTATATTTGAGTGACTGGTTTAGGACACATCTTGAAAGTCCCATCCCTCATCAATATTTAACACTGGCTATGTTTTTGTAAGGTTTTTTCTGTGTAGAGTATTAGGTTTTGTTTCTCATTATTTAGGTAGTCATGTAAAAGAAAAGGTTCTTCATTATGTGTCATTGATACATTTTCAAGTTTTCCTATGTCTTGATATTGTCTGGGGGCAAGAGGAGTTTCACTGGCGGCTCTTTTAGATTGTGCAATGCAACGTTTTAAATTGGGAATATGTGGTAGTTGGGCTGTGATGTGTTCAGGGACTTTAGGCAGTATATCTTTAAGAATTTTGATTTGTAGGTTCTTGGGAACTAGTGCTTGCCTCTCCTATGTCTTGTCATAAAATCTCACATTTGGGGGTGGTTGTACTCTCTTACATGAATTACATTATCTTTTGTAGTTGCCCTCCTATAGCATTTCCAGTTTATATTTCCTCGTCTTGCAGCATTTGTCATTTGGGTATTTAGTTGTTTAAATTAGTGTGCCTTTTATATTGTTGATTTAATTGTATGTCTGATTTTATTGAGTAAATTTGTTTATACTTTTATTTTCTTGGTTGGTTTAGTTTGAGTTGGCATTTTTTATTTGTTATGTCCTTCAATGGTAAATGCTAATTTAGTTTTTTTAATGTGTGATATATAGGTGTATAGTTTTTAATATAAACTCACTATATAAATAAATATATAAATATACATATATATATATATATATATATATAATTGTTTAAATGGTAATGTTTTTTATTGTATTAGTATGAGTTAATCTGTATAATGTATTGGATTGAATGGTATTAACTTTGTTGATGTACTTTATTTATATTTAATTTTATAAAGTATAGAAAATGTTTTACATTTATTTACAAGAATTATTTTATGTATACATTTACAACATATTTTTTTAACCCTTAGGCTGCTAGGCCTCCCCCCTCCCAATGCTAAGCCTTTTTTGGGCTATTTGGGGTAGTTCGTGCTTAGCCCCCTGTAACGTTTTGTCCAAATAAGGTATCCACGTCAAATTTGCGTCCTTGTTTTCCAACATCCTGAGGATTCTACAGGGTACCCAGGGTTTGTGGATTCCCCTGGAGGAGACCCAGAAGTTAGCCAAAATACAGCTAATTCTTATTTATTTTATTTAAATGGGAAAAAGTGCCTGTTTTTCCCCTGCAAATGGCATCAACAAAGTGTTTGTGGTGCTGAAATCACCATCTCCTCAGCTTTCAGGGACAGGCAGACTTTTGTCAGAAAACGAAAATGTCTACACAGTTTTGGCATTTTCCTGGGAAAAAGCCTATTTTTGATATTTTCTGTCCTCCTTCCAATTAGTGGTAATAATGGGTGTAAAAGCAATAGTAGATCCCAGAATGCTATACATTTCTGACAATTGGACAAACTTCTGAAATTGGCAAGGTGTCATTTGTGTAGATCCTTCAAGGTTTTTTTTATAGAAGCTAACAGTTGAAAATAATAAATATTGAAATTGAGTTGAATAAAACAGCCAATTGTGCAAATGTTTTCACTTGTAACTTCTTCTAAGTATGACAGATGTTTAAAAGCAATATGCTGCTACATCCAATGGATGGTTCTGGTTGTAAGGATAAATAGAACTTGTGGGTTCACCAAGAACCCATGAGAACCAGATCCAATAACTGAGCTGTGTCTTGCAATGGTTTTTCACTTTGTACTGGATATATAGCAATTAATTTGGTAAAATATCAATAGTGGAGAATAAGTACCAAGGAAACCTATACATTTCCAAAATGGGAACAAAATATAGAATTTGCAAGCATTGGTTATTTGCACATCTCCAAAGTTGTGGGTACCCATACAAGCATGTGAATTAGAGGTAATTTTTCAAAACAAATGTTTTAAATTTGTCTTACATTTGGAAGGCAGAAATGCAAAGAACGTCAATAGGTATAACACTTGCTCTACTAATCTGCTTTCCCCTAAGTCTCCTGATAAAAAAGCTACCTCACTTGTGTGGGTGCCTATTGCCTGCACCAGAAAATGGCCCAAAATGCAACATGGACACATCTAATTTTTTAAGTGAAAACTGCCCCTTTTTTAAAATGGGCCTAGCTGTGGATTTTGAACGCTAGCCCAGCCTACACCTAGAGAATCCCAGAAATCCTATGCAGTTTTAAAACTAGACTCCCTGGGGAATCCAAGATTGGGTGACGTGTGCGTCTCTCAACAGGTTCTGTTACCCAGAGTCCCTTACAAACTTCAAGCTTTTGTCAAAGAAACACATTTTCCTCACATTTCTGTGATGGAAAGCTCTGGAATCTGCGTCGATCTCTAAACTTCCACCCACCCCACATTCCCCTAAGGCTCCCAATCAAAATGGTACCTCACATGTGTGGGTAGGTCTAGGGCTTGCAACAGGTAGCGACCCAAAACACAAAGTGGACACACCACATTTTTATAGTGAAAACTGGCCCTTTATTGCAAAGTGCCTAGCTGTGGATTTTCAACCCTAGCTCAGCCGGCACCTAGGGAAGCTGAGCAGATCTATACATTTTTGAAAACTAGACACCCAGGGGAATCCAGGATAAGGTGACTTGTGTGGCTCTCACCAGGTGCTGTTACCCAGTATCCCTTGCAAACCTCAAACTTTGTAAAAAAAACACATTTTCCTCACATTTTCTGGTGGAAAGTTCTGGAATATGCATGGATCCACAAACGTCCACCCACACCGCATTTTTCAAAGCCTCCCAATAAAAATGGCACCTCACTTGTGTGGGTAAGCCTAGTGCTCGCGACAGGAAATGGCCCAAACGCAACCCTTTGCTTGCAAAATGCCTAGCTGTGGATTTTGAAACCTAGCTCAGCCTGCACCTAGGGAAACCTAGCAAACCTATACATTTTTTTAAACTAGACCCCAAGGGGAATCCAGGATGTGGGTGACTTGTGTGGCTCTTACCAGGTTCTGTTACACAGAATCCCTTGCAAACCTCAAACTTCGTAGAAAAAAAACATTTTCCTCACATTTCTGTGATGGAAAGTTCTGGAATCTGAGTGGAACCACAAACTTTGACACACCTCGCATTTCCCAAAGTCTCCCGATAAAAATGATACCTCACTTGTTTGGGTGGGCCAAGTGCCCGCGGCAGGGAAGGGCCCAAATCATATTGTGGAGACATCAAGATTCCCTATCACAAAACAAACTGGTTTTGCAAGGGGGTCATCTGGATTATTGGCCCCGGGCTCTGTGGCCATTTATTGAAACCTACCAAACCCACACATTTCTGAAAACTAGAGACCCGGGGGAGTCCAGGGATGTGTTGCTTGCATTGATCGCTACCGTTTTCCTACCCAGAATCCCCTGCAAACCTCAAATCTAGCTGACAAAATCAAATTTTCCTCAAGTTTCTGTGTGGGAAAGTTGTGGGATCACTAGGTTGACTCAAATTTTCCACCAACCAGCTTTCTCCCATGTCTTCCGATAGAAATGGTACCTCACTTGTGTGGGTGGGGAAAGTACCCGCGACATGGAAGGGCCCAAAACATATTGTGGAGACATCAAAATTACCAATTACAAAACAACCTGGTTTTATAAGGTGAGGTCGCCTGGGTTTTTGGCCCCGGCTCAGCTTCCATCTAGGGAATTATACCAAACTCAGACATTTCCTAAAACTAGACACATGGGGAGTCCAGAGAGGTATGGCTTGCGTGGATCACCCAACATTTTCCTTCCAAGAATCTCCTGTTATCTTCAAATTTAGCTGAAATAAAACACCTTTTTTCTCATGTTTCTGTCTGAGAAAGTTGTGGCTTCACTGGGTTGATATAAATTTCCCACCACCCAGCATTCCCACAGTCCTCCCAATAAAAATGCTACCTCACTTGTGTGGGTGGGCCAAGTGCTCGCAGCAGGTAAGGGCCCAAAATGTATTGTGGAGACATCAAAATTACCAACCACAAAACAACCTGTTTTTGAAAGGGGGTCATCTGGGATTTTGTCCCCGGGCTCGGCGGCCAGCTAGGGAAATCTACCAAACCCAGACATTTCTAAAAGCTAGACACCCATGGGAGTCCAGAGAGGTATGGCTTGCTTGGAACTCCCAACATTTTCCTACCCAGAATCTCCTCTAAACCCAAGATTTTGCTTAAACATTCACATTTTTATCACATTTCTATGTGGGAAAGTTGTGGGATCACCGGGCTGACACAAATTTCCTACCACCCAGCATTCCCCCAGGTCTCCTGATAAAAATGGTACCTCACTTGTGTGGGTGGGTCATGTACCCACGACAGGCAAGGGCCCAATACGTATTGTGGAGACATCAAAATGACCAATCACAAAATGACCGCATTTTGCAAGGGGGTATCACCTGGGTTTTTGGCCCCGGGCTTGGTGGCCATCAATGGAAACCTACCAAACCAACACATTTCTGGAAACTAGACACCCAGGGGAGTCCAGGGATGTATGGCTTGCATAGATCCCCCAACTATCTTTTTAACACAAATAAGCGTTGGGACATTTAAATTAAGGAATGGTTCGCCCCTTTTTTTAACCCTTATTTTCAATTATCTTTTTCAATTATATTTATTAGAGGGTTATTATTTTCACATGGTTTAGATTTGACTTTGGTAAATTATCTTTTTACAGGATCTTTCTTTGCATGATATACAGATTTTCAATTTAAGCACAACAGCTCATATAGCCTTGTCAATAGAGCACCAAGAGGCTTGCATGAAGTCAGATTACTGAAAAACAGATTGTTGTATAGGGAACGGACCGACTTGATGTTTCTTACTGTTTATGTTTTGTTTTTATTTTAGTTACAAACAACAGCACCTGAAGAAGGGAGAGCATCCCGAAATGCATTGGGCAATAACGTTTTGTAATGATTTTAAATTTCTAGAACTCATGATTCACAATTTGGATTGATAGGTTTTTGTATGTAATCAATTTAAAAAGAATCTAGACCACAGGTGTTATCTATGTATTAGCAAAAGTATACGTTTTTATCTCAAGTTTTGAGATTGTAAAAACAAAAACAATACACATTGATGTTAAAGCATCGAATATGTTTGTACATTATTTATGATATATTCTTTTTGCAGTGCATTCGGGGCCCAAAGAATAATTGTCTTTGGCAGGTTTTTGAGTTTATAGTAATGTGTATGATTGACAACATACACAACTGAGGTAGCACGCTCTTGTTTAGATGTTGAGAAACAAGGTATAACTAAGAGCGCACAATAATTCACAAAAGTTCATTTAGATTGAAAGATCGCCACTTTCCCGATTTAATTCCTCCCATGCCCAAAAAAAACAACCCCTGTAAGAGATGTAGAGTCTGTTTGCAGAGAGTTATGCGGAAAGAGAGTAGTATGCACTGTGCTGATTGTCCTTCAAATCCTAGGCTGTGTGTGCCCACATGTTTCAGATTGTATCACACTAAAAATAGTTTTTGGGAGCAACCATGAGTCCACTAGTGAACTGCCTGTATTGTTTTATATTTGTTTTTCTGTGTCACGGTTGGCATTAGAATGATGCATTTAGTTTCCAGTATTGTGTTTGTAGTTATAGTTTTGTATGTATTTCCAAAGGGTTTGTGTTTTCTTTCTTGTAAAAAAAATAATTCTTAACAGTATGCGTGGATTGGCGTTTGGCATGGCGGTGTGCATGGACTGGCACTTGTCTGGCGGTGTGCGTGGACTGAAGCTTGGCAGGTGGTGTGTGTGTGGACTGAAGCTTGGCTGGCAGTGTGAGTGGACTGGTGTTGTCTGGTGGTGTGCGTGGACTGGTGCTTGGCTGGTGATATGCGTGGACTTGTGCTTGGCTGGTGGTGTGCGTAGACTGGCCTTTGGCTGGAGGTGTGCGTGGACTGGGGCTTGGCTGGCAGAACGTGAGAAGTGACTTGTTGTTGGTCATTCTACACACTGCTAGCCAAGCGCCACTGCACAAACTATGTCAACCACCAGCCGGTGTGATTGCTGTGCCAGTCATGTGGGCGTATGAAAGTGATGGGCCCTTGAATGGTGCTGTCTGTTGATGTGAATGTTGTAATGCTTTGGACCCACGGCTGGTGGTCTGAATGGTCTTGTGTGTGTCACATATGAAAGGTTTGTGAATGCCCTGTAAAGAGTTTGATGCCTTGCCGTGGCTTTACAGTTCATGAGCTTTGAGTCGTTAGTTTAGGTTTTTAACCTTTTAATTATTAACAGTGCATTTCCTTTTTGTGAAATCTCTTGTTCATAAAAGTTGTGTGCTCTGAACTTGTACTCACCCTCGTGCCAAATCCAACCAGTATGTGTGTTTACTTAAGGAATACTTCGTTTTGAAGTAATGTTTGTCTTTTCTGTCTTTCTCTTCCAGGGTTTACATTGTCTCTACATTGTCTGTTGATGTGAGTGTTGTAATGTGCTGGGCTCGCAGCTGGTGGTGTGAATGTGTGTGTCAAGTATAAAAGGGGTATGAATTCCCTCCAAAGTGGTTGGTGCCTTGTCGTGGCTTTACAGCTCACAAGCTGTGAGTCATTGGTTCAGGTTTTTAACCTTTTAATGATTAACAGTGCATTTTCTTTTTGTGAAATCTCTTATTATTAAAATATACAACTTCAACCTTTCACTCACCCTCGTGCTAAATCCAACCAGTATGTGTGTGTGTACTTGAGGAACAGATGGATAGACAGTAATATTTGTCTGGTCTGTCTTTCTGTGCCACAACGTAGTTTGTCTCTAGGATAAATCTACCAACTTTAGATATTTTTGTAAATGAAAAAAAACGGGGAGTACTGGGTGCTGTGCCTCTCATAGATCCCAACAACTATTTTTACCCACAATGCCATGCAAACCTTAAAATGTGACTATAGTCACACATTTTCCTTGCATTACGTAGTCAGATTCTTCTGGTATAAAAAAATCACAACTTTCCTACCATCCAGTGTTCCCCAAGGTCTCCCGATAAAATTGGTACCTCACTTGTGTGGGTGGGCCAAGTACCAGCGACAGGCAAGGTTTCAAAACGTATTGTGGAGACATCAAAATTACCAAAAACAACCTGATTTTGCAATGGGGGGGGGGGGGGGGGTCACCTGGGCATTTTGCCCAGGGTTCATCAGCCATCTAGGGAAACCTACCAAACCCAGACGTTTCTGAAAACTTGCATGGACCCTCCAACCTTTTCCTACCCAGAATCTCATGTAAACCTCAAATGTAGCTGATCCCCCAAAGTTATACATATTATATATTTAGAAGGAGTCAGCTAAACTCAAGCGAGACTGAGTGGGCATGGCTCTCTCTGTGTGAGGTCTGACGAGGGCCTTCCTACACATGGCTCCGGCATGTTTCCCCCAGGATTAATGGCATGGCACTTCTGATCCACAAAAGTCTACTGGTGCACATTCCTAACTCTTAGCCAGACGACCACAGTTGCTATATCTTTGCAAAAATCAAACTTGCCCACCAGACCCTTATTGTTGCCTCCATCTATTCCCCCATAGGGACGAAATGCCATTGGCTTTCTTGCCTCCATAGGCTCTATACGGAATTTGGTTCCCAGAAACATATTATTGGTGGTAATTGGAACTTGATCCTGGACCTACTTCTGTATAAGTCAAGGAGACCAGGCATGCGCCAGGATAATGACAGAGCTGTGCTCCGTGACCTCATGGACAACCACTCTTTATATGATGTATGGTGCCTCCTTCGCCGTACGGACAGGGACTATACTCACCTCTCTCCTCCCACGGTTTGGAGTTGTACCTGGACTGGTTCCTGGTATCTGATGCAGCCCTGCCTCTGACTAGCACCTGCCACATCATTTTCTATGGGGTCTCAGATCAAGCTCCCATTGCCCTCACTCTGGCTCTTCAAATGAAAGATCCCCTGTCCCTCACCTGGCGCCCGAATACTCTGCACTTAGATCTCCAGAGGAGAAATCAAGACTTCAGGCTTTTCATCACGAATACCTCGAGCTCAATGCTCCAACTGCATCTTCTTCCTAACTCCAGTGGGCAGGAAGAAGGCGTACCTCTGGGGCACGTTGAAGAGGGGAGGCTGGCATTGCATGCTCCGAAACTCTTTAAGAGGCACACTGAGCCTGCCCTACCCCCTTGGCATAGTGGGTCCTGCTTGTGAAAAAGCTGAAACTCAACAGGCTCTACACATTGGCAGTGGGAAAGGCACTGTCCTGTATATGACAGAACATGTACGAGTATGGCGAGAAGCAGGGGCACCTCCTGGAGATGCAACTGAGGTAAGGGGAATCTCACTCTGCAATGTTGCCACTCCTGTCAGATGCTGGGTCTTTTTTGACCCAGTCGCTGGACATTGTGCAAGAATTCTCTGCCTTCTACACAGTGGTGTAACACAGGCCCCCGAGGGGGGGGGGTGAGCTGAAGGGGGGCCCCGAGCAGCACACGACCCCCTGAGCACAGTACTCAGGCCTAAGAGCTCCAGATGAAATCCGGAGTGGGGGCCCCTCCATGTTCCTTGGAGAGGGCCCCCCTCAATTTTCGTTACACCACTGCTTCTACACAGACCTTTACACTACAGCTTGCCCAGCTGATACCATGTGAGAGTAGGCTTTCATGTTGGCTCTCCAACTCCCCACACTTCCTAGGAGTAATAGAGAGGTGCTGGACTCCCTCATATCAGAGAAGGAGGTTGCTGAGGCCTTCAAATCTCTTGCTACCGCTAAGGCACCCGAGATGATGGTTTTTCCCTGGAATTCTAAAGGGAAAATACCTGACCATCCCCCTTTCTACTGTTATTTTCTGAGAGGCTATATCTATAGGCTTCCTACTTCCAGAATTGAGTATACATCTCCCTTATTACCAAGCTGGGAAAAGATAATCCCTGCTATGCTAATTACCATTCCATTTCGATACAGAACTGCGACCTGAAAATCCTGGCCACGGTCTTGGCCATCAGTCTGTGATCAGGTCATTGATACATGATTACCGCTCTTCCCGTAACTACCTGTGTACTCTGGCGCATGTCAATTGTTACTCCAAGTCAGCTCAGGATGAGCTATTGTTGCTCTCACTTGATGCGGAGAATGCCTTTGACCGGATTGAATGGCCCTGCCATTGACACCCCACTCACACCACAGAACGTTCTCTGGCACGGCTACAATGGCATGGCTCCCGCACGGACTCTGCTACCTGAGGGTCTCTCTACACAGGGACTTTCGCACCTTGGTGTAGGACAATCTTTGGCTGCTCTGGGACTTGACGAATCAGGACTTTGCTAAATGGGGGTCCCTCCACCTGTCCCTGTGGGGAAGGGTCCTGACAGTCAAAATGGTGATAGCTCTGCGGTTTAATTACTTGTTTGGCATGCTCCCCTTTCAGATACCAGTTGGCCTTCTCCAGCAGCTTCACTCCCTGGTCTGCAAATATGTCTGGGTCTCTCTGCCCCTGAGGCTTGGATGGTAACACACGTTCAAGTCCCCACAAAGATGGTTCTGTGCGCTATTAAATATTAACATATTTGCAAATTTAAAGCAGGATCCTGTATTATTCATTTGTGCTCAACAATTTTCTGCTATTGGTATATTTTTAAAACATTGGGAAAGGTGAGTCCCCACAAGGCAAGTGTCCACATATAGTCCCTGCAAGGATGGTAACAGGTGTATGGGGGGGGGGGAATAGAGCGCGGTTTGGCTGGGAAGAAAGAGCAGAGTAAATCTAGTGTGTTCATGAGTTGCAATCAAAGTATGCATTTTAATAAAAGTCTGATAACCATGTCTCATTTGGTATATATTGTAGGAGTTTTTATGTTTGTTGGTATCTTGGGGTTTTTTATTGAACAAAACTAGCTTACACTGTACAAGAGGTTTGGGGACCCATGAGCTACGCACTGAATGGCACACAATTTTTTTTTGTTTTAAAATGGAAAAACTAGACTGAATGATAAAAAGAAATTGCTTTATTCGTTCTTGTTAGAACTTTCATTGAACGAGTTTTCGCGTGTAGGTGTTACGCAGCTTTAGTTGATTTTTCCTAGGCCCCTATAATTATGTTTAACTGCTTTTGAACATTGTTTGGCGATAGAGGCGTGTTTGGCTCACTAGTCACAGGCTGTTACATATAAAAATATACGACTTCTATCGGCGACTACGACTTGTCCAACACTTTCCATTGTGTTGGTAGAATTTAATTGTTTTATGGGTTTAATACAATTCTGCTTGGGGGACTATACCTTAAATTTGAAAGCAGAACTATACGTATTATAGTGCACCAATGCCTAAATTACGAAAGCCCTATGACGCACTTTCAAGCTCTGTTAGAGAGGACAACAGCTTACGCCATATGCGGCCTTCTCCGCTCGCGCAGGCTCAGGTGCCTCGATCAAGGACTAATTACAGGTTCGTGCTCGCAAGCTCTCATTGACCAATGAGATGCCGAGCCCGCCTCCTTCCCACAGGTGAACTCATTAGGCAGCTATAAATAACTGAGAATGCGCAGGTTTCTGTTTGCTGTGTTGGGAAATTATAGTTGTGGGGAAGGGGAACACGGTACTTTTTGGTTGTGACTATTAGACAACGGCGTGTTTGAAGGAAAGATTTTTTTCCCTGCTTCGAGGGAAATGTTAATTTGTACTCGTGAACTGTTTTACTTTAGGATACCCGTAAAGCGTGTGAATATATTTGTATTTTTGTAGGAGTAATCCTTTAAAGAATTTCCCGCTGTATGTAGTTCTTTCTGCACTCAGAAATGTCGCTTGTAAACTGAATTTGTTTTGCGACTGGGCGCGGCTAATCACGAAACTGGGTGGGAGTGGTTAAGAACCGTTAAGAACACTCTAGCAATGGTGGCTACCTGTAAGGCGCGTAGGTGTCTGTGCAAATTGAAAAGTAATGTAGAATAATAGGAGTAAAAGGTTCATTCAATACGTTACGTTGTGTTTAACTTGCTAAATGTATACACGTCGAAACGTGTGGTAGCGGTCTAGTTGTTCCGGAGACGGAACAGGAAGCAGCTAGGCAGGAAGCGGAAGGCGGCCATGTTGTTTGCTGGCGCCGACCGCAAGAGCAGTCACGCAGCCCCGGCGCTCCCAATAAATATATTACTTTAAAACTAAACGGAGTCTAAGATCTTCATTACAATGGCGACGAGTCGGGATCTCTAAAGACCCGCGCAAGCACACGCTACCTCGGCGATTACACCCGCATTGTGCGTGAGACACAAATTAAGCTCCGGAGCGCGGCAGAGGAGCTGGGACCAGTGAAGTTTTGGCGCGAAGGTGAACCACCACGTCCCCATGCCAAGCAACTGACAGCCAGCCAGCCAAGCATAGTGCACCACCCTACCAAGCTGGAAAAACGGCCAGAAAAACGCCCAGACAGCAGAGGGCACCAAAGGACAGTGAGGGACCACTGCTGATAACCAGGAGGGCACGGCTGTGTTGTGCACTGCGGAGGAACATCACCTGGTGACCAGGTACCCAGGCAGAGTGACACACGCTGGCGCAAAAAGCAGGCCCATCACGTCCAGGGGCGGTAGGGGCAAGGCAGGCGACATCCGACACCACTAGGGGCACGCTAGTGGAGGATAGCGAAGAGGAGAACGGGGGAGACGAAGGAGTGGAGCAGGACGCTCCGGGCAGTCCGACCAGGCAGGCAAACGCCGCATCTACTGGAAGGAGGAACGCACCAACCATGGCGAACCCGAGCAATTCTCTCACGCAGCTGGTGCCATTTCTTACGAAGAGCGGAGAACCTGAGAGAAAATGGGAGGACTGGAAGAGGTACTTCCTAAATTACCTGGAGGCATTAGAAGAGGAGGGCGACACCCCATTCACAAGCAAGAGAAAAAAGAAAATTTTGCTCCACAATTTAGGCCCAGAAGGGCTCAGGATCTACGACACCATTGTGAAAGGTGAGAGGACGGCGGGGGACGCGGAAGTGTTTGATCACGCCATTGAGGATTTAGACGCACATTACAGACCAGTGGTGTGTGTCGCAATTGACAGGTTCAATTTCTTTCAGAGAAAGCAGAAAAATGGAGAATCAGTGGACGAATACGTGGTTGCACTGAAGAAGTTGGCCATCACCTGCAAGTTTGGAGCCCTACATGATGAACTCGTTAGGGACCAAATAATTATGCATACCACCAGCTCTCACATTCAGGAGAAGCTGTGGGTCAACGGCGACGCTCCCCTCAAGGAGATCTGGGCGATGGTAAAGAAGGCCGAGTTGTCGAAGAGGTGCGCTCAGGCGGCGAAGAGGGAAGCCCAAGAATCTCAAGCGGTGTGCAGAGTGATGACGCCCAACAGAAATGACCGATGGAAACAGAGTGATGCGAGGAGGAACCAAGGAGGTAGCAGAGCAGAGTTCCATGCAAGACCGCAGTCGGACGGCAGGACACACAAAGCGGGTAAAGCACAGTGTTACCGGTGCGGTAGCAGCTCTCACTTGGGCAACGACAAGGCATGCCCCGCCTTCAGGGCCAAGTGCTCCTACTGCAACATATTCGGACACTATGAGAAGGTGTGTCGCAGGAAGCCCAAAAGCGCAGTGGTGCGGCTGGTGGACCAAGAGCAAGGAGGTGATCCCAGCGACCAGGAAAGTGCAGTGGAAGAGGAGGAATTCCTCTACATCGACGTACAGATTTTGGAAATGGATGGCTCCAACACGGATAGACCCAGGCTAGACATGCACATAGGGGGAGTACCCCTGGAGATGATTGCGGACAGTGGAGCACCTATATCTATAATCCAGAGACGTGTGTGGGAGAACGATTTCGCACCCATTCTCAAAGACACTTTGTTACCCATGGATGTGAGACCGGTAACGTACACCGGACAAAAGATTCCCATGCTGGGCTATTGTCCACTCATGTTCGAATTTAGAGGCCGGCAGGCGCAATGTAAACTGTATGTTGCTGAGAAAGGCCCATCTGTACTAAGTTGGAAAGACCAGGGGGCATTGGGAATTCAACTCAACCCGGGAGGCATAGAGAAAATTCTACTGATGGACATGGAAGTCAAGGAGAATGTGCAGTTGTGGCGGGCAACGTATCCGAGAGTCTTCAACGGGCAGATTGGTGAGCTGAGCAAATACACGCATCTCATCAAACTCAAAGACGGAGCGGTGCCGGTAGTGCACAAAGTGAGGAACATCCCGTTCCGCAGCAGAGAGGCGGTACAAATGGAATTGGAAAGGCTGGAGAGGGAAGGCGTCATCAGAGCGATTGAGAGTGCGGAATGGCTATCTCCCCTGGTCGTTGCCCAGAAGCCCAACGGCAAGGTACGTCTATGTGTAGACCTGAGAGAATTAAATAAGAACATTGTCGTGGATAAATTCCCCCTTCCGCGCATCAATGAGATGTTGGCAAAAACTAAGGATGTCACATGGTTTTCCACGGTGGACCTATCATCCGCCTACCATCAAGTGAAGCTTCACCCATCGTGCACACACCTCACCTCCTTTATCACGCCATTCGGGTGTTATGAGTTTGTGAGGATGCCGTTCGGCCTTGCCTCGGCAGCGGCCGTATTCCAGAAAATAATGCACAAACTGTTGAAAGACCTGAAGGATGTCCTTTTCTTCCAAGATGACATTTTAGTGATGGGGAAATCAATGCATGATCACAACGCAAAGCTTCGCAAGGTGCTACAGAGGCTGCAGGATAATGGGTTGACTGCTGAATGGTCCAAGTGCAGTTTGGGAGTTCAGTCTGTCACGTATCTCGGTCATGAGATTAGTGGACAGGGAATAACACCCAAGAAGGCAAACATCAGAGCCATCGAAGAGGCACCCACTCCAGAAAAGAAAGAGGATGTTCGGTCATTCTTAGGAATGGCTGAGTATTACAGCAAGTTCATCCCACAGTTCGCAACCAAGACACACTTTATGAGACAACTGCTTAAGGAAAGAAACAGGTTCCAGTGGAGTAAGGAAGAGCAAGCGGAGTTCGATGCACTCAAACGAGAAATGAGCACTGCAATTCCCCTCAAGGGCTTCGATCCCAGAGCTGAATCCGTTCTCACCACGGACGCAAGTGACCGAGGCCTAGGGGCAGTCCTGATGCAGAGGGAGGATTCGGGTGAGATGTCTACGGTCAGCTTTGCCTCCCGTTCGTTGACGCCTAGTGAGGAGAAGTTCAGCGTGGTGGAGAAGGAAATGCTGGCTGTAGTCTGGGCAGTGGAGAAATTCAGGCAGTATCTATGGGGGGCCAAGTTCCTTGTCAAAACGGACCACAAGCCATTAGTTCGCGTCCTGACGTCGAGCGGACATGATCATGCCACACCCAGAATCGCCAAGATGACCCTCCGATTATTGGACTTTGTCTATGATGTTGAACACATACCGGGGCCACAGAACAAAGTGGCTGACTTTCTGAGCAGGGCGGCGGCCATGGACGAGGCACAGAATGAGGAAAAGAATGAATGGGAAGGATATTTGGTAGCAACCATTCAGGACACTGAGGAAGTAATAAGTGCCCAAGACTGGGAAAGTGCCTACAAAGAAGACACGGATCTGGAAGCAGTGAAAGGCTACGTGACACATGGCTGGCCTGAGAAGAGACATTTGAAGGAGGAATTGAAAAGGTACTGGGAAGTTAGGGAGGAGCTGTCTATAGCGGACAACCCTGTGTTCCTACTCCGTGGTGACAAGGTGGTACCACCCCAGAGCATATTGGAACGGCTGATGTCCTTACTCCATGAAGGGCACCAAGGGATCACGAAGACTAAAGCGTTGGCCAGACAGGCATACTGGTGGCCTGCCATTGATGCACAAGTTGAACGGCACGTGCGCAACTGTGAGTCCTGTGCCAGGGCTGACAAATCTCAAAGCATGCTCAGGCCGCCATTGGGAAGATTTCCTATTCCGGAAGGTCCATGGGAAATGTTATCGGTGGACATAATGGGGCCAGTCCTGGACAAAGATGGTACTCCGAAATATGTACTAGTGGCAATTGATAAGTATTCCAAGTGGCCGGAGCTGCAAGTATTGGAACAGGTGGACACTGAGGCGGTGATACGTTTCTTGCGCAACACGTTCGTCAGCGAGGGCATCCCAAGGATCATCACCTGCGACAATGGTCCCCAGTTCACGTCCGAGAAGTGGATCGCCTTTACCAGCAGGAATGGCATTGAAGTGAAACACACCCCGATCTACCACCCCGCTGGAAATGGACAGGTGGAGCGCTTCAACCGGGTGATAATGGGCACCATACAAGCAGCTATTGAAGATGGCCTAGATTGGGAAAGAGAGTTGGAAAAAAATGATTTGGGCATATCGCATTACACCCGGAAGTACGGGCTATAGCCCCTTCAAGATCTTAAGAGGTAGGGAAGCATTCACCAAAGACAATGCGGCCTGGAAGAAATTGGTGGTGCAGAGCAAGTGGTCACCAGCGGTGGTAAGAAAGAACTTGGAGAGAGCACAGGACATATACACTGTGCATTACAACAAAAGGAGGAACACGCGCAGTACGGAATTGGACAAAGGAGAGTGGGTGAGGGTGAAACTCGCCATCAGGAAGAAGAAAGGGGAAAGTAAGTTTTCTCCACCCCTCAAAGTAGTGGAGCCATACTCCCGGTCTGCACTGCAGAGCGACGGAAAGGTATGGTCTATGGACAGAATGGCCAGGTGCAGCAAGATAATGAAATGGGAGGAGGAGATAGAAGAAGGAGCGGAACAGGTCATTGAAGAAGGAGAAGGTGAAGTGAGTGTGAGACAGGAAGAGAATGTCGGAGGAAGTGGTGAGAGACAAGGAGAGAACGTCGACGCTGCTGATGGGAGATCTGCAGGTGAAGGAAGAGAAAAGGGGAAGCCAACAGGAGAAGGAAATAGAAGAGAAGGAAGTGGTGAGAAGAGAGAGAGAGACAGAGAAGAGGAAAGCAATAGAGAACGAAGAGATAAAGGTATGATGGAAGGTGAGAGGAAGGAAGAGAGAATGGAGACTCGTGTAGGAAGAAGAACCAAGGTGCCGGAGAGATTTAAAGATTTCGTAATGGACTAGAAGTAAGACATTGTAAATTGTTGTGTGATTAAAAGGGGGGAGATATGTGGTAGCGGTCTAGTTGTTCCGGAGACGGAACAGGAAGCAGCTAGGCAGGAAGCGGAAGGCGGCCATGTTGTTTGCTGGCGCCGACCGCAAGAGCAGTCACGCAGCCCCGGCGCTCCCAATAAATATATTACTTTAAAACTAAACGGAGTCTAAGATCTTCATTACAAAACGCATTTACTTCTTGACTAAAGCTTATCAGCTAGAGCAACTGACTGAAGCTGGGGACCCAGGTTCGAGTCTGGCTGGAAGTTCAAACATCCTGTGATTCTGGCCAAATCAATTGATCTCACCAGCCCAAAAAAGAATGTGTCCGTCTGTAATTCAACTGGTGGTCATGTAAAGCGCTCTAATATTCGGATCGAGTTCACGCTATATAAAGCTGCCCTCAAAAAATGCAAATAAGTTTTAGTTAAGCGTTTAAGGAAATTGGCGGGCGGGTTCAGGAAAACATTCCACGACGGTGCAGGTGCAAAATAAAATGGGAGTTTGTTAGATAAAGACAAAATATGTGCTTTGTTTACTACGTGTTCCTTATGTTCTGAAAGTAAACCACAAACTTCCAAAAATTTACGTTTGGGTAGTCTCGTTCAAAATATTACCCTTCGTTTTACCAAACATTGTAGGACATAGCGATGTTTTTTATCCTGTATTTGGCATGTAAAATGTCGAACCAATCACTCCTTAAAAAACAAAAATGCTAGGTGGCAGGCTATGCTAGGTGGCAGGCTATGCTTATAATGTCTCGGGGGCCGAGGCCAAGTTCCCGGCAGTAGATAAAACTTTCTTGAACTTAAAGTGCTCAACATTACACAAGCCTGTCGGCAAACAGGTTACTGTCTCCTGTAACTCGCAGACGACAGATTAATATGTTCTATAATTGCTTCTGACACAGACCTTCTATCACTTGCAGTTGATATACTGCAATCCTTCTAAAACAGCAAATTGAGCTATGAGAACTGCATGCAAACCGCAAGACATGGATTTTGAGCCGAGTTGATTTTTTTCTCAATCTGTTGGGTGCTAAAAAGAGTTTTTTAGGTTAGTAATAAAGGTCAAACCCAAACACGGGTATGTTTTTAATCCTGACTTTGTATTTTTCACAGCTATGTATTGGCATATCCTACCAGTAAAACGATCTGTGTGGGACTCCTACACCTTGTAGTAATCCTTTGTTTTAGGTAATATCTTGTACACTGATATATACTTGTGTGATTTATTACCAATGTGTGCTTGTGCTGTAGAGTTCTGACGCACTACAGCGAGATGAGTGCTATATAAGTATTACAAAAATGGCAAGTGCTATTTAAATTGTTTGTGCAAATGCTCATACATACTGATAGATCTGACGTTCTTACAGTGCATGCACGTCTCATATAAAGGGGCTGCCTAATAATAAAAAACTCCCTCCAAATCGTAGTTTCTCTTGTACTTGTGAAGTGATAAGCTGTGTGCCTTTGTGTTCCATTTTTTAAATTTAAAAAAAATTGGTTTTACACAAGCAATTCATTATACCCTCAGACATTTTCAATAAATAATGCTCATTGAATCAATTACATAATAGAAACAGACAGTCCATAAGTACATCTGGGCAATGGTAACCACAAGTTTTCGCTTCAGATTTTTAAAGTACAGGTGCTCATACTAAAGCCTAGAAAATGTAATCAAAAGTCCCTGGGACATGAAGTGCACACAAATCATAATAGTACAATAAACAAGTCTGTTCTGTCTGTCTACTTAGAATACAAATGTATAGAATCGTTCCGATAAATGTATAGCAACATAAATAGCATGGTTTGGTATTATATACTTCAGTTTCAATCGACCTACAATTCATGAGCAGCCGTAAAAGACCGAATTCCCCCATTGATTAAAATCATCAAACCAGCTCCATCAAAAATGTTTTGCGATTAATAATCCTAATGCTCCAGATGCTAAAAGCCAGTATTTAATCAAGATCTGAAAGTGCATGTGCTGATTCTCACACTTAAATAGCAGCGTTGCTTGTCCTTCGTTAAAGCAGCATTTCCTTTACTCAGAGGATACTGAATATTTTATAAAGTGCAAAAGATATAGATTGGAAGCAATAATAACCCATGTTGCTAATTTTGTTGCCGTCCCACCCATCCGTTGCCGCACTACTGACCTTCCATCCATGTAATAACTGCGGCTCATATTATGGCCCTTCCATAGCTGTTTCCTGCGCCCTTTGCATCTATACAAGGACATTTCCATATGTTAGTGCTAACAGTCTTGATCTCCACATTCGAAATGATGGGGAATTTTGGGCTTAGCCATTGTGATGCAATATATAGGTGAGCAACAGCCACCGTGACAAATACGCCTTCTTCTCTTAAAACATCATCTTCCTTGCTATCAACCACACCTAAAATATTTAGTACAGGAGTAATTTGAACGTACCCACCAATGATTAGCCCCATACATTTCCTAATCTCCTTCAGAAAATGCATTTTGTTTGCATGAAAAACCATGAATGATTTTAACGTGTTCCAAGCCACTCCTGTTACATGAGCCATCAAATCTGACCCTCCCCCCCCATTGCTACCTTTGCCGGAGTATGATATAAGTTAAAAATAGTCTTAAAATGTTGCCTCAGGCTGGCCGTTAACAGCACTCTGCTGGCTAAATCCAATGATTCCCGAATGTAAAGCCCCCCACCCTAAACCTAGCTCCGTATTTAGAGTTTTGCAGCTCTATACAATCTGGTAAATCTTGTATCAAACATGGATTGCGCCAATCCAATCCTTTTGACGTAATACTTCAACCAAGGGGATTCTAACTAATTCCTGTGCATCCTTTGTTTTTAAAAAGAAAATCTTGTAATTGAAGAAATAGAAAAAATAAAAAATCATTCCTAGTCAATCTAAAGAACTTTTTCAACTCCATAACGGACCAAAGTTGATTGTAGGAGTACACGTTCACCAAGACTGAGACCTTTGTGTCCATCTAGCCATAATTGTGCCCTGAAATACAGATGGAAGAACTGAATAAGCGCTCTCCTCTTAACCTGAGCCAAGGTCTTATATGCTGCTTTTAAAATCTTGAACCTAGTTTTCTTTTAATAGCTAGGATCAATGTTTTTACCAGGAATCATTTGGGTAAACTCCCCAAAATCAGCTCATATATTGGAGTTTCTGCCATATGAACCCAGTTTGAACCACTTGAAATTAGTGTCCCCATGCTTTGCAACATACAAGGCCAATATTAAAATGTATGATTGGGAACCGACCATCCACAAGGCTGCCTTGGCAGAACCTTATATTCAGCTTCCCTCCTTGGTTTCTTTTTTTTCTTTCCATAAATATTTTTTATTAAGCATTTTAAAGAAATTTTTTTCCGCATATTCCTGTATATGTTACAGCATACAGCAATTTCACAAGTGGTTGTGCACACCTTACAATTTTTACAATTATTACTCTAATACATTGTCATAAAAAACCCACCAAACCTATGTACTATATATGCTAATCATTGTACACAAGGGAAAAGAAACATAGGTAAGCAAAATAAAGCTGGGAAGAAGAGAGAAAAAAATAAAATAAAAATAAAAATAAAAAAAAGGGGCGTCTATAGGGTATTATAGCAGCCTTCCATCGACTATCCTGGATTTAGCTTATTATTTTTCCAGCTTGTGATGGGCTGCCATATCCTTTTACCTAATAACTTAGCTCTCCTTCCTTTCCTATCATAAATTGCCTTTTCTAGATTATACATAGAAAGAAGGCTTGAGATCCAAGCTTGGAACGGAGGGGGAGCCTTGTCCAGCCAGGTTCTTGCTATACAAATGCGAAGCACCGCAAGTGAGACAAAAATAAATTCCACTGGAAAAACATCTGGCGTGTCCCCCACCCCCAGCATAATTAATTCATCTGTAAGCTTTATCTTAATCTTAAGTGATTTATCCAAAAACTCTTCAATAGCCTTTTTCAGGGTGAACAGTTGAGGACATTGTGAAAACATATGTACAATGTCTGCTTCGATTGAATCACAGCGCGGGCATGTTATTCCAGTTGTTCCACCCCACTGAGCGATTCTGGCCGGGGTATGATATAATGAGAACACAGTCTTAAAGTGTTGTGATTGCAGGGTAGCTGAGCATAGCACTGTTCTACCCAAGTCCAGAGATAACTGAAAGCTTTCCAGCCCTGACCCCAGTTTTTCTGTCCATTTTTGTGCATATTTCCCCCTTTCATCAGTTTTACTGTCTTTCAATTCCGCGTATAGCTGTCTTATCGTGCATTTATTAGCTACTTCTATGTAATCCATGACTCTGCATTGACCCAACCCTGCCAGGCCGCCCTGTTTTTGCGTTAGGAAACTTCTAGTTTGGAGATATTTGTAAAAGCTATGATGTTCTAGCCCGAACTTTGCTTGTAGCGCCCCGAACTGTAGCATATTCCCCTGGCTGTCAAGCAGATTTCCTATTTTCACTATACCCTTGTTATGCCAATCCCTCATAGTAGTATCTCCAAAAATGTCCCTCGGTAGTGAGCAATTTGTGTACAGTCGTGTATAATTGTTATATCTTACTAAACCAATTTTTTTTTAAATCCCTTTCCAGACCCTATAGGCCGCCTTTAATGTTTTAAACCGTGTATGTTTAAAATAAATAAAGTCGGTTGTGTTTAGAAACCCATTTTCTGCCCCCTCTCCCAATAATGTAGTATAGACATTAGTGCATCCTGGCTTGTCTTCCACTGTGTAGTCTGTGCCTCCCCCACCTAACAACCCCTGACAGTACTGCAATACGGCAGCCCAGTAATAGAGCCTGAAATCTGGTGCCCCCCAGCCGCCTTTTTCTCTGGATACTGTTAGGTGTCTATAGGCTCTCCTTGTCTTCCCTTTGACCCAAATAAATTTATTCAGATCGCTTCTAATTTATTAAACCATATGTTGTCAAAAAATAACGGAATAGACCTAAACAGATACAGAATTTTTGGGAATGTTACCATTTTTATTACATTGATCCGACCCATCAAGGTCAGATGCAGATTATTCATTCTTTCCGTATTTGCTTTTACTTTTGCCAACAGTGGACTCATATTAATTTCCACTAACCTATCCAGGTCAGCTGTGATTTTAACACCTAAGTACGTGACTTCAGGAGCTACTCTTATGTCCTGATAATTAACCCAACTATTCTGTATAATTTGTGTCTTTCCTTTATTCAATGAGTAACCCGAAACTATCCCAAAAGCTGCTGCCTCCTGTTCTATTTCTATGATAGCTAACTCCGGCTCAGGGGTAACCACCGCCACGTCGTCTGCATAAGCGAGTGTTTTATATTCAAAACCATGCAATTTTATCGGGAGGATATTAGAATTCCCTTCCAGCTTGCGCAGGAGGGGGTCAATATATAGCGCAAATAACAATGGCGAAGCCGGGCAGCCCTGTCGTGTGCCGCGTCTTATGCGTATTTCAGCAGTATACCCTCTGTTTATCCTCACCTTAGCCATAGGATCTAAATACAGTGCTTGTATAGCCTTTACGTAGCCTGCTCCTATACCAAACCAGTCCAGAACCCTCCACAGATACCTCCAGGAGACCCTGTCAAAAGCCTTCTCTGCATCCAAGATAGCCGAGACAGGGTCCCCTGTGGCGCCTGCCGCATCCAGTATAGTAACCATCTGCCTTGTATGTTGTGTGGTCCCTCTCCCAGGGATAAACCCGTGTTGCGTTGCACCTACCAGACCCTCAATTACCTTTTTTAATCTTTGTGAAAGCGCCTTGGAATACATTTTTGCATCGGCATTCATGAGTGTTATTGGCCTATATGACCCAGGATCCAAATGTGATTTGTTTTTTTTCAAAATTACTATGATGTTTGCTCCGGCCCATGACTGTGGAGTATTTTCCCCCCTCTGCGCTTGGCTTAAGGTTTCCAACATATCACTCCCCAGGGTGTCCCAGAAAATTCTATAGAATTCCGCCGGAATTTGATCTGGCCCTGCTGCCTTTCCTGAGGGGAGTTTGGTTACTGCATTTTGCACTTCCCCCAATGTCAATGGTAGCTCCAGTGTCTCCTTATTCTCCTCGCTCAGTTCCTCGTGTAAGATTCCTGATAGGTAGTCCTCTATCTCAGTGTCAACATTTCCCAGATCTTGATCATATAAATCAGAGTAGAACTCCCTGAACACTTCCCTCACATCCTCTACCTTAGTCACAACTTTTCCCCCTTTATCCTTAATTTCTTTTATTTCTCCTGCTGCCATGTTTTGTCTGATACGAACTGCTAGCATATGGCCTACCCTCTCATTAAATTCATAACATTTTTCCTTTTTCATTAGAAAATTACTTGCCGCTTTATTTGCCAAACTTTCGCTAGCCTCGGCTCTTTTCAATTCTATCTCCAACAGGATTTCCTCTAAAGGTCCTTGGGTAGTAGCCGCTTGTATGAGCTGTTGTTCTAATTCCATTAAGTCTTGCAGTCTGTTAGTTAATCCGAGTTTTTCATTTTTACACCTGTGAAGAGTGTAGGCCAATGTTTCCCCTCTTATCCCGGCTTTAAAGGTGTCCCAGACCACCCCTGCGGATGCTGTACCTCTATTTACTTCCCAGAATTGTCTAATCCATAACTTCATCCTATTTACATATTCTTCTTCCCTAAGTAGCCCTCTTTCAAACGTCCAGTTATATTCTTTGTAGACAGTACTAAGGTTCTGAGGGATAGTTAATATTAGGGGGTTGTGGTCTGAAAAAACCCGAGGTAGTCTTTCTATTTTTGTGCCTGGTACTAGGGAGCTAGAGACCAGAAAATAATCCAATCTGGCAACTACCCTGTGAGGGGCGGAATAAAAGGTGCTGCCTGTTCCAGCGGGATTATTGACTGTCCAAACATCTACCAATGCATTGTGAAACATTAGATTACCAATAGCCCTTCGTGTTCCTTTTTTGCGATCACCCTGCATCCCCCCCACCCGACAGACCCAACCCTGGCAGCCCATTGACATTAAAGTCCCCGCAAAATATCACCGGTTCTGCCCACAATGCCAATTCAATATCTAAAAAATCAAATAATTCAGGTTCATCCTCGTTAGAGCCATATACTGAGACAATGGTATACCGTCCCCCAGCTGTTTCCCCTTCTACCATAACCCATCTCCCTCCCTCATCTTCCTTCTTTTTCTTTACCTGTATAGCTCCTTTCTTCGCGAAAATAGCCACTCCTTTTGTTTTAGAATCTTGCTGTGTACATGCTAAGACTTCATAACCAAGTTGGTCCATAAGGTATTTATCCTTTCCCCTCACATGTGTCTCCTGAAGGCATATAACATCCAGCTTCAATAATCTAAACATAGCCGCGACTTTCTGCCTTTTCCCACCATCGTTTAGCCTGCAAATATTAATAGTAGCAAGCCTTAACGCCATCTTGTCTTAATGGTTGAGCTACCAAAGGCCCTGCTCTTAAAATATGCTACCACTTGTTCATTTCTATACATCTTCTTGTCTTGTGCTGTACATGACCTTAATTCTTCTCCACCACTCCACCCCCCTCCCCCCACCCCCCGTCAACCCCCCTCCCTTTACTTACCCCCCCCATTCTACAGGCAAATAGGTCAGACATGACCTATGTGTGGCTGCTTACTGCTGTAGTGTCGCCTCCTTCTCCTGCCCCATTTACCCATGTTGCTAACATATTCAATACTTCCTCAGTATTGTAATATGTATCTTATGCTGGCTCAATGTCCCTACTCTTCCTACCCCTTTGATTCTCCGTGATTTCTGCAAGATACTCGCCTGCCTTTATCTCTGAGAAAAACATTCTGACACAACCCCCTGTAATAACTTTCAGCTTCGCTGGGAACCTCAGATATGCATCAGAACCCTGGCGCTGAAAAGGAGTAATTAGCTGCCTGAGTTTCCATCTCCTTTCGACGGTCGCGTGGCAGAAATCGGGCCTAGCAAAAAATGTAACCCCTTCAAATGACTTCTTTTTATCTGGTCTGGCCGAATCCATGACTTCCTGCCTAGCCAGGAAGTTCCCAAAAAAGACTAGCATAGCCCTTGGTAAAGTATCCTGACTAGCTCCTCTTGGTTTTTTCTGCGTCAGTGGGAATCTGTGTGCTCTCTGAACTTCTAATTCCCATTGCCACTGCACCTCTGGGTATGCACCTTTCAACAGTTTAACCACAAACCCCCTTGGGTCCTTCCCTTCCACTCCTTCTTCCAAGCCAAGAAGTCTCAGGTTATTCCGCCGCTGGCGGTTCTCAAAGTCCTCCAGCTTCCATTGTAAGTCCTCGACCACCTTCCCTTGCTCCATTCTGAAAGACTGCCAGTCTGTTACTTCATCCTCCAATCTGCCAGTTCTTTCTTCTACCTGTGCAACTCTCTCTTCCACCTCTTAGTGTTTTTTATTCATTTTCCTAATGCTCGCTTGTATTTTTTTAGTGTCTTGTCTTGCTCTCCTACTTTCTATTCTAGCCTCCGCATGCATTTGCTTTAACATACTAAACATCCCATCTAGGGTTGCTCTAGGTGGTGGGTCGACAATGTCTTGGGAGGCATTTGCGGCGTAATTATCGACTCCTTCTTCTAGACAATGATCCTGATACATTTTAGAAGTATTACCGTAGTCCCAGAGCAATTTCCTATTTGTGCTTGATGCTGATCTATCTATGTCTCTGTCCCGTTTTATCATAGTTCTTCTTTTCTTCTTTTGTGTCTCTTTGTTTCTGGGATTGCCAGTATGGGACCCCTCTGATTCTATCTCTGATGAGAAGTCTGTGGTTCTGCCCTCATCTTCTGTGCCCAGTAAGGAAGAGTCAGTGCCTTCCGTCACCGAGTAGAATTTCTCTCCTTCAGGGGAGCGGACTCTCCTCCCTTTTTCTCCTTTAAGCCCCTTTGGTGCGCGACTTTCGATGCTTCTCATGCTCCCCCAAGTAGAAGTTTCTATTAGCGTATTTTTGTCTCCAGGGGTGGGAGCAAGATTCATCTGCATTAGGGCTTCTAACATTTCAGCATTGTTGAAGTTTACCGGGTCTCCGAGCCCTGAGCCCGTCTCCACTAGCTTCCCCCTGCTCACCTTGTCAGTTCCGCTTGCCGTGGCTGCAGCTGTATCTGTGTCTGCATTCTCGGCGTTTTCCCCTCTCAGCGCGACTCCCGCATGAGGCGTGCATGATTGGAGCTCCTGCTGCCTAGCAACCGCCGTACTTGCGTCCTCGCGGTCATTGAGTGCTGCATCAGCGTTTGTTTCCGTGTCTGTCTCGGCAGGAGCTTTGGAAACCAGAATCACCGGCTGGGCTTTACCTGCAAAAGCCTCTGAGACGGTAGGTTGTCTTAGATCTTTGGTGGGTACGGCGATCGCCTGTTTCAAAGTTCCACAGTCTGATTGTGAGCGCCTCTGCTGTTGCTGCCCTTTAGGTCCGGGGGTGCCCGCTTGCACCGTTGTCTTAGCTCCCGCTTTTTCTTTGGCGACTTTTTCTGACTTCTCTCCTTTCTTGAGTTGATGATTCGTTTGTGAGACAGTACTCGCCGGGGCAGATCGTTTGTTCACGCTTGTAGTTTTCGAAACTGCTCCAGCGCGCTGTGCCATCTCTGCAATTGCGCTGACATCTCGCGTACGCCTCCCTCCAATGTCTTCCAAGAAGGATGAAGAGTGTCGCCAGGGTCTTTTGTATCACCCTAGTACCTTCTGCAGTGTTAATTTTGTTTAGTCCTGGAAAAATCGGCATGTCTTTTTCCCAACTTCCAGCTGCATGTCCCGTGGGTCAGGAGAAGGAGTAGGTGCGACTGCTCTCTACAGCGGCATAGCTGCCATCTTGCCCCTTGGCAAAATAACTTCCCTCCTTGGTTTCTGATATCACCACAAAATGATAAAGTGCGTGCGCTTTCCAAATTGGAGAGCCAAAATGTGCTCATCTTCATCTCCAACAGGATGGTCCTAAAAATGATACCTTTGGCAAGATAGTCCATTTTCAAGAAATCACACTTTCCAATTAATTACAGGTTTAGATGATTCATTCTATCACGATGTTGCTTAATACTACTGTGACATATTCAGTTCCACCACTTGATCCAGGTTAGCTGTAAGCTTAACACCAAGATGCATCATGTCAGCCATCACCCGTCCCTCAATGGATATCTTTTTTTTGTCCTCATTTAATTTAGACCCGGAATATGCCCCAGACTGCCTATGGATAGGTGGATGCCACCGCAATGTCATTTGTACAAACAAGAGGATAATGTCCTGAGCAACACTCCTCGTGTAAAAAGAAGTCCAGTCTTCCTTCTTTTCTTGATTTTATTCTTGAAAATTCTTCAATTTCAATATATGTGACTTTTTTGACACTTCATAGCCAACACTTGTTTCGTCAGGTTAGCGATGCATCCGCATCTCTGACTTCCTCAGGGCTCTACATGGATACAAGAATATACATTTTCCTATGTTTCACAATTTCTCAGTAAAGCGATCACCTTCACCAATCACCCACGTGAAAAGATGATGATCATTGTGTGACTTCCTGAGGTCTACATACTAGACAATTCTTAAATTGTTTTCTTATTGCTAGTGCAGCAGCACTGCAGGGAAACACAAGTTCATGATCATAATTTGCTCTTAATATTTATAGTCATTATGTTTCCAGTTTTGCTATTCACAGTGTGTTAAGCTTAAAGTTATCCTGTACGTAAGAAAACCTACACCCCAAGTTCACCAGAAAGCCACCCAAGGGGAAATTTCAGAAGAATCAAGCTCACCGATATCAATATCCTTCAACAATGTGATCTAGCGACTGTACCATTCCAGTTAATAGTTTCATATAGTAGGTCCAACTGGAGTAAAAAATATAAATGTATGTTCACCAATTAAAATTCTATTTCAGTTGTACTTCATACAGTCAAACATAAAGGGGGTGAAGTAAGATAATATACTGCACCACCCTTACCTTTTAGTTCTTCAAGTTCCGCATCTGGAACTATGTATTCAACAAAGTATGTGGTCTGTTGCCTACAATCATAAATATACACATATATAAATGAGAAGATATGTTGTCTCAATACAAAAGACCACTTCATCACTTGAAATGTCCCATGTATTATCTTAATCAAATTCACTCATGCTCGCTAGGCTGGCCCGTATACTTCCAAACATATATAGTGTCCCACTGGAAAGGATATTTTATCCCCAACAAAATATATGCGCGCGCGAACTACCTGTTTCATTTCACACCATGTCTCTGGACATTGTGCCTATTATACTTGTGCGGGTCATCCATTATCCCCGTTGTAAATGTATAGATGAATAAATCCGTTCTAAAGTTCATAGTTGCCACCAGTATACCCTTTTAAGATTATACGGTCTTATTCCATCCACTGATCTTCTTGTTATTCTAATATAATCTGATTATATCTCGCATCGAGGACTCACCTCGATGAGCTTGCGTCCTCTGCTCCTCCGTGAACTGGCGTTGTACACATGCGCCATCTTGGATGCGTTAGTTGTTTTTATACCAACCACGCATTCCCGCGGTACATGAACACCATCGAAATTAACACTTATTGGTGTCTTAATATCCAGTATATCATCCCAAAATTATTATAAGCTGCCCATGATAATTTAGATTTCTTTACAGGGCGTAATTAGTTGTTTCATGTGTATCTTGTCGTATACCTTAAACAAGATGACTGCCATCTTACTTCAATTACTGTTTCATTAGAAGTCGTGTACGGAGTTCGTGTCCCGAAAACGCCTCAAGTATTTCAATGAAACTTTTATCGCTTTTAAACAAACAATGTTTGATTACCTTCATGCTATCTTAAATTTGATCAATATAAAAAAAGCGCACTAAATTTGTTGAAGCTTCTCATTCTAATCGGGCCACATGTGCTATTAAAACCTATTTTCGAGTAATTGTACCCATGAATATTGTATTACTAACTTTCTCATGGTGTACAAACCTTATGGGAATCAGTTCTTAATTGATCCGTGCTTGTTTCTAAAAGAACACCCAATGTTGGACTGACCACGAGTCTTGGCGTGACATGTATATTATAACATTCTTAACCTCGAGAGACAAAGTTCACTCTTTTTGAACAAAGCGACCTTACTTTGTACATCATCTTGTAATCACAATACATCTGCAGATATTGTATACCTACAGATCTGTACATCTGTCACAAAAAAATGAAATAGCAAGTATCTTATTGTACATTACCATCTGTACCTACATTTCCATGTTACTTTCTATGATCAGTGGATTACTATGAACAGGAAGACAATCTTATCTCAAGAGAATACAATGGTCCCTGTTTTTCCTTCTTATTGATGCATGTTTAGATTTCTGTTGCATATTTATCCAATTAGATCTTCTATTCAGGCACTTAAAAAGTATTGCATTTCGTGATCTAAATTCAGTTCCCTTCTTACTGAATCCAGCTTCATTATCCAGCGTGCCTCATTTTGGCGCAACCTCAATTCTCTGTTGCCACCTCTTCTCCCAATTGGTGTTACCTGTAGACCATGAAACCTGAAGTGTATGTGTTTACTTTGAGCAGTGCATGTATTCATATGTTGGGCTAATGGGTACCTGCCATCGTTCTGCTTAACAGCTCTAAAGTGCTCCATGATCCTTTCTTTCATAGGGCGAATGGTGCTCCATACATCATTTTGCAATTACAAATTAGCACATGCACTACAAATTTGGTCATACAGTCAATATGACTCATGATTTTAAACTTCCTTGAACCGTTATACTCAAACTCTTTTATACTGTCCATAGCTATTTTGCACATGCTGCATCTCCCACATTTATAGGATCCATTGTTTGCAGTATCTAACCAGCTAGCCGTCCTCACAACTGGGGGATAGCTTGGACTAACAATCCCTCTTATTGATTCACCCTTCCTGTAAGTGATGCGTGGATGTTCACTGACATGCTTACATAGGTCTTTGTCCATTTTTAACAATGGCCAGTGTTTTTTCAAAATACCATATAGCTTATGTGAGAGGTGATGACAGTTGGTGATTAGTCAAACAGTTTCATTTCTTCTTATCCCTAGAGGTTTATCTTTCAATGTATTGCTGCGTTCCCAATGTTGTGCTCTTGACTCTGCTTTATCCACTACAGCCCTATCATAACCTCGTCTGAGGAACCGTCTTTTAATGTCTCCTAGGTTATGTTCAAATGTATCTTCCTGACTGCAGTTCCGTCGGGCACGCAGCATCTCGCCATAGGGAATTGAGTTTATTCGGCTCTTAGGATGTGCACTTTCTGCGTGTAACAATGAGTTACATGATGTTGGTTTACGAGGCATACGGCTATGGGTCTTCTCCCCATATAGATATATATATATATATATATATATATATATATATATATATATATATATATATATATATATATATATATATATATATATATATATATAGTTCCACATCCAGGAACACCAACTCCTTCTGACTTTTAGTCATTGTGAATCTCTCATGTTATGTTCATTACTGTTCAAGAACTCAAAGATCATTTAGTTTTGATGATGTGCCGGTCCATATCATTACACAATCATCAATAAAACAACCCCAGTAGTGGATGTCGTCCACCCACTGTTGGCCACGTGGGCCCCAGATGTGCACCACCTCGAACCAACTCATAAATAGGTTGGCAAAAGGTGGCGCAAATCTGGAACCCATCGCGGTACCACACAGCTGTTTATTCCAGCTGTCATCGAATAAAAATGTGTTGTTCTTAAGTACCAGTCTCGACATTTCTATAAGCATGTTAGTATGTTCAAAGAATTCCACCGATCGTTTATCCAAAAAGTATTCTAAAGCATGTAAGCCTTTTTCATGTTCAATGTTGGTGTAGAGTGCAATTACATCAAAAGATACCAAGGTCATTCCTGTCTCCCATCTGATATCACACAGCATATTCAGTAGATGTTTAGTATCTCTTATAAATGAAGGCAAGTTAGACACAAAAGGTTGTAGATATACATCAATAAACTGTGGGAGTTTTTCAGTTGGACCCCCTATCCCTGATATTATAGGCCTACCAGGGGGAAAACTCAATCCTTTATGCACCTTTGGCACCGTGTACAAACAAGGGTACCTAGGTCTATCTATCTGTAAAAATCTGAATTCTTCCTCACTCATCAGTCCCTGTTCATGCCATATCTTCAGTTGGTCATTGATCATACGGGTGATTTCAAATGTTGGATTAGTAGACCGTTTGATGTAACATTTACTATCACCAAGTTGGTTCAGAATCTCAATTTCATAATCAGTTTGATTCATGACAAACATGCATCCCCTTTATGCGCCTCGCGTATTATAATCTTTTGATCATTTTCCAAGGCATACAATGCATCTCTCTCACATTTAAGTAGGTTGTCTTTGAACCAATGATTTGTATTACCATTACTCTTCCACTTGTCAATATCAGCTAGTACTGCTTTATATAACAGGTCTATGTTATTGTCATTTGATAATTGGGGGTCCACTTTGATTTTGTTCTAAGTCCAATCCCTTCCCTCATGTCATACTGTAACTCTAGATCTTGTTATAGTTTATGCATAGTAATGGGGTCCTGCTCATCTTCAGTATTTGACAATAACATGGCTGTGTTCTTGATATCTGATATGGTATATTGAACCTGTGGAATTTCATCTGTAGTATTTATACTGACACGATTGGTGATTGCAAATAATTTTTTTAATTTCAACTGTCTGATGAATCGATACAAATCTATTTTAGTATCCACGACATCATACATTTTTACAGGACAAAAAGTCATTCCTTTTCTCAAACCGGTAATCATGTTATCCGATATCTTGTCCGATAAATTGATGACCTTCATCTCCATACCCACTTCACTGCCTATTTCTGTTTGCTCTGCAATGTCATATGTATATGCAAGAACTTTATACTCCACCTGATTGGCAATGACAGGCTTAAAACAAGGGTTGCTGTTCAGCTTTCCTATGAAAGTGTCAATATATAATGCAAATAGCAAGGTTGAGCATGACCAGCCCTGCCCAGTACCACTTGAGACATATATAACATCTGACTCCTGCCCCATTATTCAAATAGCCCTCAGGGACTTATACAAGGCCTTAATGACTTGGAAAAAATTGCTGCCAAAACATTCCAACTCTAACACCTCCCACAGAAATCCCCATGGAACATGGTCAAAAGTCTTCTCGGCATCTAATTAGGCGAAGTCCATCGGTGACCTAGAGTATTTGGCCATGTCCAATAGGGTAATGACCCTCCCCAACGTGTTTGCCAATGCATTGGCATATATTTTTCCATCACCATTTATTAAGGATATCGCCCTGTAAGACCTAGACCGCAGGGCCAGCTTACTTTTTCTTCTTCAACAATTCTATTAGTATCCAAGTAATGAGCGTGGCTGGTTTAACCTCTGCGCATAACCGTAAAGAGAGTAGATACCCCTAGATAAATCTGAATGCTCTCAAGGATAAAGGGTAAACGGCCACCCATGTTCCAAAGAATTCTGAGGACAAGAAGTCCCAATATTTATCAGAAACAAAAAGTCTTTATCCTGAGCAAAAAAAATGAATGCCCATGAGTACGAAGATCTTCTTTAATCTCAAATGTTCACATCATGATAGTTACATCCAGTAATCTACTCGTCACAGTGTAGTTGGTTCATTGGTAATTACATTCACAACCAGGTGATGGGCGTCATCAGCACACACCCACCGTGATGCATGACGGACGGGGGCCGTCATCAGCATGGAAGGGGTTAATGATGTCATGTTTTCCTAGGGTTAATCTTGTTAGTGTCAAGAAAAACCCTCGAGAAAAAAGTTAACTGTGGTTGTTTAACAGTTCTTAGGAACTGTTATCCAGGATTAAATAGAAAGCTGAGCAGGAGGAAAAGCTCCTTCAGGCAAACTGAATGCTCATCAGAACACAATATACCAAGTATAATACAAGGTGTAGTGTAATCAGGCCAGATCATTCTAGCCAGAACCTAGCGCCTGCAAATATTCCTAAAAAAAAGGAAATATTTCCTGCCACACCACCTTCAGTTTGCCTGAATTAATTTTAAATAGGCTTGCGCACCCTTATCCTGAAAGTTGTATCAATTGACAAAGAAGCCACCTCCTCTCCACAATAAAATGGAAGAAGTACAACCTAACAGATAATTTACATCCCTGCCCATTCCGATCTAGGCATGCCAAGTCTGAGATTGGTAGGCGAAGCACAAAAAAATTTCCAAGGTAAACTAACATTGCCCTAGGCTTCACACCTTCCTGTTCAATCCAGAAGTTTTGCCTAAAGGGGAGCCTGTGGACCTGCTGGACCTCCAAGTCCCAATGCTAGTCATCGCACTCGAAAGGCTCCTTTGAAGAGCCAGAAATCCATTTACGGAAGACTTATCCTTCCAGCCCTTCGGGGATTCCCAGAACTCTTGATTATCCTCATCAGACCAATTCAAATGATCAGACAGTGCAAAGAAATGATCCCCTGAGTCCTCTTCTGAGCATTGCGAGTATGGAATGCCAGAGAACAATTGTTGCACACCACCTTCAGTTGACCTACCAGCTGACTCAGTACTATTCCTGGGCCCTGAGGTACAGCCCCCTCATCCAGGGTGTCCTGCATAGTTGCGCTTATACCAGGAGTTGCAGGGGAATCAAAATAGAGTCCGATTGATGGCTGTCGGACCATAACAGATGGATCGTCTGATGCAGTCTGACCGACACCTGCTGCTGCTGTCCGACTGACTGATTACAGTGCATGCAGTAGGAGGCAGCAGGCGGAGGGACTGTCTGATGCTTTCCGACGGGCATTAGAAGCACTTCATAATCCCTTAATGACGGTGGCTCTGCCATCTGAATTATGTCTGTTTCCGACAGCCATTTCATGTCGGCCTTTCAACATGGAAAGGCTGTTGTAAAGTGACATTGGGGGGCCCCCCTTTCCTCCCGGCCCTCTGCATTGTGGTATAGGTGCCCATTTCACACATCAATTTTGCAGGCCTGCAGTCCCCCTTCTCCGATCTTCATTTGTCAGCCGGCTTTTTCTCTGCGGGCTAGATGCTGCAGTACTTTCTCTGTCCTTAGCGATGTTGCTCCTTGAGTCTTTGAACATCTTGTGGCCTTCAGAGTCATTGCTGTCCCCTGCACTGTGAGGTATCCTGATCTCATGGAAGATACCCAGCAGACTGCTTGGAACGACAGCCACCTCCAAATGCAATGAAGTAGGCTCACTCCTGTAAACAGCCAGATAGCAGAATGCTAACAAAACCAGTCCCTGCGTTCAACCTACTAGAGCTGTCTGCCAAGGCAGCATTTAAAAGTTCAGTGGGCTCGGTAGGGAGGTAGGTAGAAACAGCTGTCACATGTCCTCCATCTTGCTTTCTCCCTAGGTAAACAAAATAATGCGGTCATAACTTTCACTACCCAGTGGTGACAGTGCATTTGTTTTCCCATTGAATTAGCATCATTTTGTTTTGTTTTTACGGAGTTTTATATAACAAGAACTTGACCCGTAGGTTTCGGGTGTCAGAGCGCTCTACATAGCACCAGTTGCATAACGTGATAACACATTCATTTTTGTTAGGCTCGGAGAGATTAAGTGATTTGCTCAGAATTACAAGATGTTCAGCGTAGTTGCCGAAACTCGAACTCATGATCATATTAGCAAGGGCACTATCGCCGCTTTAGCGGGACTTTTTTCCGCTATAGCGGCGATAATTTTATCGCCCTATTAGCAAGATGTCGCTAACAGCTGTTAGCGACACTTTTCCGGCGATAGCGACCATGTAAACTATCGCCATGCATGGAAGCGATAAATATCGCTAATGATATGCGAAGTAGGTGTACCCTCGCTAAATCTCATGAAAAAAGTCGCTAACACACTATCACAGTATTAGCAATGATCATCTGGACCTGCTTAGCGATAAAACAAGTCGGGCTAAGGCCCCTTATCTGGAGATAAATAAGAACTGCTAAAACCACTTCTAAAACTGAAAAACTGGAGATAAAAGGAGACCAGCCCAGGCACAAAGCTGAGGACTTGTAGATGCCATGGAGGCACCAATCATTCATCTCGGAGACCCACAAAGGCAACAACCACCACTGCCACCTCTTCCTGGACCACCACCAAGGCTGCGCCGAAGGGGGCAGTGGCCCCTGCGCAGACATCTCATCCGAGGTGACATACAACCAGAGGATGTCATAGCCCACTACAGGCTCAAACGGACATACATTGACTACATCCTGAACCAGATAGCCCACAGGCTGACACCACCAACCCTGCGGATAACTAATAACCCCCACAAAGAAAGCTGCTGGCCATGCTGTATTTCTTGGCCTCAGGGACTTTTCAACCTACAACATCCAGACTTGGAGGAGTCTCACAGGCATCCTTATCAATATTCCTCCCAACTGTGTTGGCAGGCACCAATCTAGTGCAGCACACATACCGAACAAGTGATCTACTTTGATTAACGGAGTGCAATACCACCAACCATTCATTATTGGATGGCATAATCAGCCTGATACCCCAGCAACTCTACTTCCCCAACACCGTGCAGGAACAGCTCCTGGTCAAGCAAGGATTCCATGCCATAGCAGGATTCCCACAAGTTCTGGGCGCAATAGACTGCACACATGTCCGATTTGTGCCCCCTGCAGACAGTGCACACATATATCGCAACAGAAAGCACACTCACTTCATGAATTTGCATGCAATAGTGGACCACCGTGGACTGTTCACAAATGTCATAGCCAAGTTCCCAGGGAGTGTGCATGATTCGTACATCTTCCAACATTCCATCGTAAATCTGCACTTCCAGGATGGGACATATGGAAATTCAGTCCTAGTTGGTAAGTACCAATCCAACATACCACTTGCATCAACATTACACACATGCAAAACAGAAATGTGCAAATGTCCTTGTCACAATATCCCATACAACAGGTCAAACAACATCACACCAGACACACTAACACCATGAACTGTGGGAACTGCAGCTAGATACGTTGATGAACCTCACTCTAAGGCGTGGACCCTTGCCCCCCCCCCCCCCGAGCAAATGTGGTGAGAGGTGGGAAACATGCATGTGCGATGGAGAAACATTACTCACAAAAAGTTGAAACAAGTCCCACTGTGCATGTCTTGTGCTGGACAGGCAGGATGAATCCCACAGCAGATGTGGACATGTTTCCATATAGTGTGCAAATGTAGCCCAGCTTGATGTCACTTACTGTGTGTGACCCAGTAGCACACAACAATGTTGGAAAACGTGTGAAGGCTGCATGGAGGATGCAGAGACAGGCGAGGCAGATGCAGGCCACTGGGTACACCTGTAGGTACATGGAGATTGAGGCTTCAAATATGGTGCACATGTATCTAACTTAGTGGTGTGTACATCTGAAGGCAAGGGCCAACCAAGTGATCACACATGCTGAAGGCTACGTCACCAGGAGGATGGCCCATATATTCCCTGTCTAGATGATGTATCAGCTGCAGATCGTCAATGTTGGAAATCACAGAAAACCCACAAGGAAGAGCATTTTTGTGTGTGTTGATGGTTTTCTCAATCTGTTGGGTGCTAAAAAGAGTTTCTTAGGTTAGTAACAAAGGACAAACCCAAACACGGGTATGTTTTTAATCCTTTGTGTTTTTCACAGCTATGTATTGGCATATCCTACCAGTAAAACGATCTGTGTGTGACTCCTATACCTTATAGTAATCCTTTGTTTCAGGTAATATCTTGTACATTGATATATACTTGTGTGATTTATTACCAATGTGTGCTTGTGCTGTAGAGTGCTGACGCACTACAGCGAGATGAGTGCTATACAAGTATTAAAAAAAATGGCAAGTGCTATTTCAATTGTTTGTGCAAATGCTCATACATACTGATAGATCTGACGTTCTTACAGTGCATGCACGTCTCATATAAAGGGGCTGCCTAATAATAAAAAACTCCCTCCAAATCGTAGTTTCTCTTGTACTTGTGAAGTGATAAGCTGTGTGCCTTTGTGTTCCATTTTTTAAATTAAAAAAAAATTGGTTTTACACAAGCAATTCATTATACCCTCAGACATTTTCAATAAATAATGCTCATTGAATCAATTACATAAGTGAAACAGACCGTCCATAAGTATATCTGGGCAATGGTAACCACAAGTTTTCGCTTCAGATTTTTAAAGTACAGGTGCTCATACTAAAGCCTAGAAAATGTAATCAAAAGGCCCTGGGACATGAAGTG
Source organism: Lissotriton helveticus (assembly GCF_964261635.1). Lineage (NCBI taxonomy): Eukaryota > Metazoa > Chordata > Amphibia > Caudata > Salamandridae > Lissotriton > Lissotriton helveticus. The sequence continues at coordinate 366,638,479 of NC_136070.1, forward strand.
GACACAAATCATAATAATACAATAAACAAGTCTGTTCTGTCTGTCTACTTAGAATACAAATGTATAGAATCGTTCCGATAAATGTATAGCAACATAAATAGCATGGTTTGCTATTATATATTTCAGTTTCTATCGACCTACAATTTATGAGCAGCCGTAAAAGACCGAAATCCCCCATTGATTAAAATCGTCAAACCAGCTCAATCAAAAAGCTTTTGGGATTAATAATCCTAATGCTCCAGAAGCTAAAAGCCAGTTCTTAATCAAGATCTGAAAGTGCATGTGCTGATTCTCACAGTTAAATAGCAGTGTTGCTTGTCCTTCATTAAAGCAGCATTTCCTTTACTCGGAGGATACTGAATATTTCATAAAGTGCAAAAGATATAGATTGTAAGCAAGAATAACCCATGTTGCTAATTTTGTTGCCGTCCCACCCATCCGTTGCCGCCCTACTGACCTTCCATCCATGTAATAACTGCGGCTCATATCCTGGCCCTTACATAGCTGTTTCCTGCGCCCTTTGCATCTATACAAAGACATTTCCATATGTTAGAGTGCCAACAGTCTTGATCTCCACACTAGAAATGATGGGGAATTTGGGGCTTAGCCATTGTGATGGAATACATAGGTGAGCAACAGCCATAGTGACAAATAATCCTTCTTCTCTTAAAACATCTTCCTTGCTATTAACTACACCTAAAATAATTAGTGCATGAGTAATTTGAACGTACCCACCAATGATTAGCCCCATACATTTCCTGATCTCCTTCAGAAATGCATTTTGTTTGGTGCATGAAAAACCATGAATGATTTCAACGTGTTCCAAGCCACTCCTGTTACATGAGCCATCAAATCTGAAACCCCCCCATTGCTACCTTTGCCGGAGTATGATATAAGTTAAAAATAGTCCTAAAATGTTGCCTCAGGCTGGCCGCTAACAGCACTCTGCTGGCTAAATTCAATGATTCCCGAATGTAAAGCCCCCCACCCTAAACCTAGCTCCGTATTTAGAGTATTGTAGCTCTATACAATCTGGTAAATCTTGTATCAAACATCATGGATTGCTCCAATCCAATCCTTTTGACTTAATACTTCAACCAAGGGGATTCTAACTAATTCCTGTGCATCCTTTGTTTTTAAAAAGAAAATCTTGTAATTGAAGAAATAGAAAAAATAAAAAATCATTCCTAGTCAATCTAAAGAACTTTTCAACTCCAAAACGGACCAAAGTTGATTGTAGGAGTACACGTTCACCAAGACTGAGACCTTTGTGTCCATCTAGCCATAACTGTGCCCTGAAATACAGATGGAAGAACTGAATAAGCGCTCTCCTCTTAACCTGAGCCAAGGTCTTATATGCTGCTTTTAAAATCTTGAACCTAGTTTTCTTTTAATAGCTAGGATCAATGTTTTTACCAGGAATCATTTGGGTAAACTCCCCAAAATCAGCTCATATATTGGAGTTTCTGCCATATGAACCCAGTTTGAACCACTTGAAATTAGTGTCCCCATGCTTTGCAACATACAAGGCCAATATTAAAATGTATGATTGGGAACCGACCATCCACAAGGCTGCCTTAACAGAACCTTATAATCAGCTTCCCTCCTTGGTTTCTGATAACACCACAAAATGATAGTGTGTGCGCTTTCCAAATTGGAGAGCCAAAATGTGCTCATCTTCATCTCCAACAGGATGGTCCTAAAAATGATACCTTTGGCAAGATAGCCCATTTTCAAGAAATCACACTTTCCAATTAATTACAGGTGTAGATGATTCATTCTATCACGATGTTGCTTAATACTACTGTGACATATTCAGTTCCACCACTTGATCCAGGTTAGCTGTAAGCTTAACACCAAGATGCATCATGTCAGCCATCACCCGTCCCTCAATGGATATCTTTTTTTTGTCCTCATTTAATTTAGACCCGGAATATGCCCCAAACTGCCTATGGATAGGTGGATGCCACCGCAATGTCATATGTACAAACAAGGGGATAATGTCCTGAGCAACACTCCTCGTGTAAAAAGAAGTCCAGTCTTCTTTCTTTTCTTGATTTTATTATTGAAAATTCTTCAATTTCAATATATGTGACTTTTTTGACACTTCATAGCCAACACTTGTTTCGTCAGGTTAGCGATGCATCCGCATCTCTGACTTCCTCAGGGCTCTACATGGATACAAGAATATACATTTTCCTATGTTTCACAATTTCTCAGTAAAGCGATCACCTTCACCAATCACCCACGTGAAAAGATGATGATCATTGTGTGACTTCCTGAGGTCTACATACTAGACAATTCTTAAATTGTTTTCTTATTGCTAGTGCAGCAGCACTGCAGGGAAACACAAGTTCATGATCATAATTTGCTCTTAATATTTATAGTCATTATGTTTCCAGTTTTGCTATTCACAGTGTGTTAAGCTTAAAGTTATCCTGTACGTAAGAAAACCTACACCCCAAGTTCACCAGAAAGCCACCCAAGGGGAAATTTCAGAAGAATCAAGCTCACCGATATCAATATCCTTCAACAATGTGATCTAGCGACTGTACCATTCCAGTTAATAGTTTCATATAGTAGGTCCAACTGGAGTAAAAAATATAAATGTATGTTCACCAATTAAAATTCTATTTCAGTTGTACTTCATACAGTCAAACATAAAGGGGGTGAAGTAAGATAATATACTGCACCACCCTTACCTTTTAGTTCTTCAAGTTCCGCATCTGGAACTATGTATTCAACAAAGTATGTGGTCTGTTGCCTACAATCATAAATATACACATATATAAATGAGACGATATGTTGTCTCAATACAAAAGACCACTTCATCACTTGAAATGTCCCATGTATTATCTTAATCAAATTCACTCATGCTCGCTAGGCTGGCCCGTATACTTCCAAACATATATAGTGTCCCACTGGAAAGGATATTTTATCCCCAACAAAATATATGCGCGCGCGAACTACCTGTTTCATTTCACACTATGTCTCTGGACATTGTGCCTATTATACTTGTGCGAATCATCCATTATCCCCCTTGTAAATGTATAGATGAATAAATCCGTTCTAACGTTCATTGTTGCCACCAGTATACCCTTTTAAGAATATATTGTCTTATTCCACCCACTGATCTTCTTGTTATTCTAATATAATCTGATTATATCTCGCATCGAGGACTCACCTCGATGAGCTTGCGTCCTCTGCTCCTCCGTGAATCGGCGTTGTACACATGCGCCATCTTGGATGCGTTAGTTGTTTTTATACTAACCACGCATTCCCGCGGTACATGGACACTATCAAAATTAACACTTATTGGTGTCTTAATATCCAGTATTTCATCCCAAAATTATTATATGCTGCCCATGATAATTTAGATTTCTTTACAGGGCGTAATTAGTTGTTTCATGTGTATCTTGTCGTTACCTTAAACAAGATGACTGCCATCTTACTTCAATTACTGTTTCATTAGAAGTCGTGTACGGAGTTTGTGTCCCGAAAACGCCTCAAGTATTTCAATGAAACTTTTATCGCTTTTAAACAAACAATGTTTGATTACCTTCATGCTATCTTAAATTTGATCAATATAAAAAAACGCACTACATTTTTTGAAGCTCCCTCATTCTAATCGGGCCACCTGTGCTATTAAAACCTATTTTCGAGTAATTGTATCCATGAATATTGTATTACTAACTTTCTCATGGTGTACAAACCTTATGGGAATCAGTTCTCAATTGATCCATGCTTGTTTCTAAAAGAACACCCAATGTTGGACTGACCACGTGTCTTGGCGTGACATGTATATTATAACATTCTTAACCTCGAGAGACAAAGTTCACTCTTTTTGAACAAAGCGACCTTACTTTGTACATCATCTGTGAATCACAATACATCTGCAGATATTGGATACCTACAGGTCTGTACATCTGTCACAAAAAAATGAAATAGCAAGTATCTTATTGTACGTTACCATCTGTACCTAAATTTCCATGTTACTTTCTATGATCAGTGGAATACTATGAACAGTAAGACAATCTTATCTCAAGAGAATACAATGGTCCCTGTTTTTCCTTCTTATGTTTATGTTTGTGCAATTTTTATAGCGCACAACTACCCGGGGGTGTCTCGCCGCTCAGAATACAGAACCATAGCTACGGCAGAAATTTATAATGAGAAAAACCAGGTTTTTAGTTTTTTACTAAAGCTGATGAGCGTGGGGGCCGTTTTAATGTAAAGGGGTAATGCGTTCCAAAGTTTGGCTGTGGAGATCGTGAAACATCTGTCACCCCAGTTGGCCCTTTTTGTTCGTGGGACTTTGAGCAGATGAGCTGAAGAGGAACGAAGTGTTCTTGAATGTTCGAGCGGGCGAAGGGCATTTTTAAGAAACTGTGGGCCTAAGTTGTTGATGGCTTTGTAGGCAATGCACAGTGCCTCAAATTTTGTCCGGCTCCTGACTGGGAGCCAGTGCAATTGTTGAATGTACGGGGACATGGATGTGAACTTGGGAACGCTTAGTAAAATTCTAGCCGAGGCATTTTGGGCTAGCTGCAGTCTGTTAAGGACTTTTTCCTGGGCATTCAAAAGAAGGGCATTACAGTAATCTGTTCTGGAAAAGACCAAGGTGCTAATTAGTGTTTTGCCGGCTGACGACGGGAGGTATGGCAGCAGTTTTTTTTATCTTTTTCAGGATAAAGAAGGATGAGGAGACCACGGAGTTTACATGATGATGAAAAGTCATTTTATTGTCAAACACGACTCCAAGGTTACGAACCTTAGTGACAGGTTGAGGTGGAGCTCCCATCTCGGATGGCCACCATTGAGGGGACCATCCCGAATGTCATCACCTCTGTTTTGTCAGAGTTTAATTTGAGACAGTTTGAAGACATCCAGGAACTGATTGCCCGCATTCCCTCTTGAAAGTTTGCCGCAACTGATGTACCATCGCTGTGTACAGATAGCACCAGTTGTGTGTCGTCAGCGTAGGTTGTGAGGGCGATTCCATAGGATTTTATTACCCTCGCTAAGTCCGAAACATAAATGTTAAACAGTGTCGGACTTAGCGAGGAGCCCTGTGGTACTCCGCAGGGAAGGGTGAAGGTATGGGAGGTGAAATGGCCCATTTTTACTGTCTGTGGACGGTCAGCTAGGAAGGCGGCAAGAGGTTGTTTGGCTTTATTCTGAATTCCTATTGCTGAGACACGGTCGATCAAGATGACATGATCGACCATGTTGAAGGCTGCAGAGAGATCTAATAGTATCAATACTGCCGCTCCTCCTTTGTCCAATGTCATCCTTATTTCATCTGCTGCTTTTATTAACGCGGTCTCAGTCCCATGACCCTGTCTAAACCCAAATTGGGTATCATCCAGTAGGTTGTTTTTGTTTATGAATTTCGATAGTTGTATGTTCATTGTTTTCTCGAAAATTTTAGCTGGGAAAGGAAGACATGCAATGGGTCGGTAACTGGCATAAAGGAGGGGATCAAGAGTAGTTTTTTTTAGAATTGGCTTAATGATAGCCTCCTTCCAGACTGAAGGGTATATGCCAGTTGTAAACATAGCATTGCAGATGGTCGTCAGAGCAGGGGAAATAGCTTCAGGGATGAGATTGAGAATGGCGGGAGGACAAGGGTCTAAAGGTGATCCTGATTTAGTGCCCAAAACAAGTCGTCGGACTTGTTCCTCCGTGGCAGCTTCGAAGACCGAGAAGCTAGGTGCATTACTGGGTGGTGATGGATTAGTAGTGGTAGTGGGGGGAGAGTGGGTGAAGGCTGAGAAAATAGCAGTGACTTTATCTTTGAAGAAATTGGCAAGAGAGTTGCAGAGGGCTTGTGATCCGTCAAAGCGAGGGGCGGGGGGGTTAGAAAGATGAGTAACCACCTGAAACAGTTCTCTTGCGGAATTTTTTGCCTGATTGATTTGGGAGGTGTAGTAGAATGACTTTTCAGAGGTAATGAGTTCTTTATATTTGGAGAGGGCGCTTTTGTAAGCAATTTTATCCGTAGGATTGTAATAGCGGCGCCAGTGTCTTTCCAAATTTCTGCAGTGTTGTCTCTGCACTCGTAGGGATTCCGTAAACCAAAGGGCCGAGGGGAGCTTTCTGCTGCGATGGGAGGTTTTAAGGGGAGCTAGGTTGTGGCAAGCCATATTTAGGCTGTTAAGATAGTTAGTGGAAGCTAGTGAGGGATCCTGTTCAGTGGTGATTATGCTGTCGAGCAGCATAGCAGCAAGATGAGGAGGATTGATATTTTTCCAGTCTCTGAAGGAGATAGGAGAAGATAATGTGGAGGAGGATGGAAGGGATTTAAGTTTTGTGGAGAAACATACTGCTGAGTGATCAGTCCATATAAGAGGGATCACCTTAGAAACCAAAATGTGTGGATTGCTGGTAAATAACCCATCTAGGGTATGTCCAGCTCTATGGGTAGGCTGATTAACAATTTGCTGGAGACCGGCTGCTTATAGATCGTTAGTTAGCGCCAAGGTATCAGGGTCACATATGGCTTCGAGATGGAAATTGAAGTCTCCCAGTATGGTGAAATGAGGCGCTCCTGCTGAGACCTCGATTAGATTATTAAGATTGTTAAGAAATTTCGACTTGGACCCGGGGGGGCGGTAGAGTAACATGCCTATAAATGATTGGTTGCCAGAGAGGCTGATGGTAAAGGAGAAAGCCTCACACTCACTGTATTTAGAATCCGTGATTTTAACTTTGAGATGGTTCTTATAAATGATGGCTATCCCTCCACTCTTTCTTTTAGTTCTGTCTAGTCTGCATACGCAGTAATTTGCCGGGGTGGCTGCTTTGAAATCTGGACCGGAGGAGTCATCACCCCATGTTTCGGTGATGAATAGGAGATCTAGGTTATGTGACTCAATGAATTCTGAGATTTCGGTTTTGTGTTTAGGGACAGAGCGCACATTGATAAGTGCTGCTAAAACCTGGGAGGGGGAGATAGTGGAAAGGGTAGGAATAGTGCAAGTTGGACATTTGTGAGGACCTACGATAGGATTGGTATGTAGCAGATGTGGTAGAGAATGTGGCAAGTCTGCTGAGGTCTTAAGTTTTCGGAGTTGATCGGAAGTGTATTTGAGTGTGCTCGATTTATGAGGTGTGAGGCACAGCAGAGTCAGGGGGAGTAGCCCTAGGCCCGGCCTCGGTGCGGACGAGCGCAGACGAGCTTGCCTTAAGTGCGCAATCATCGCGCCCGCTGCGCTCGTCCGCTGCGCTTCTGATGGGTAAGCATGTTTTATGGAGGAGAGAAGGGTGTTGAGAGGGGCGTGGCCAGCACGAGTGGGCGTGTCCGCTGGGCCAGGAATGGCGGCAAGATTTAACAAACACTGATACATGTTCAGATTTCTGTTGCATATTTATCCAATTAGATCTTCTATTCAGGCACTTAAAAAGTATTGCATTTCGTGATCTAAATTCAGTTCCCTTCTTACTGAATCCAGCTTCATTATCCAGCGTGCCTCATTTTGGCGCAACCTCAATTCTCTGTTGCCACCTCTTCTCCCAATTGGTGTTACCTGTAGACCATGAAACCTGAAGTGTATGTGTTTACTTTGAGCAGTGCATGTATTCATATGTTGGGCTAATGGGTACCTGCCATCGTTCTGCTTAACAGCTCTAAAGTGCTCCATGATCCTTTCTTTCATAGGGCGAATGGTGCTCCATACACCATTTTGCAATTACAAATTAGCACATGCACTACAAATTTGGTCATACAGTCAATATGACTCATGATTTTAAACTTCCTTGAACCGTTATACTCAAACTCTTTTATACTGTCCATAGCTATTTTGCACATGCTGCATCTCCCACATTTATAGGATCCATTATTTGCAGTATCTAACCAGCTAGCCGTCCTCACAACTGGGGGATAGCTTGGACTAACAATCCCTCTTATTGATGCACCCTTCCTGTAAGTGATGCGTGGATGTTCACTGACATGCTTACATAGGTCTTTGTCCATTTTTAACAATGGCCAGTGTTTTTTCAAAATACCATATAGCTTATGTGAGTGGTGATGATAGTTGGTGATTAGTCAAACAGTTTCATTTCTTCTTATCCCTAGAGGTTTATCTTTCAATGTATTGCTGCGTTCCCAATGTTGTGCTCTTGACTCTGCTTTATCCACTACAGCCCTATCATAACCTCGTCTGAGGAACCGTCTTTTAATGTCTCCTAGGTTATGTTCAAATGTATCTTCCTGACTGCAGTTCCGTCGGGCACGCAGCATCTCGCCATAGGGAATTGAGTTTATTCGGCTCTTAGGATGTGCACTTTCTGCGTGTAACAATGAGTTACATGATGTTGGTTTACGAGGCATACGGCTATGGATCTTCTCCCCATATATATATATATATATATATATATATATATATATATATATATATATATATATATATATATATATATAGTTCCACATCCAGGAACACCAACTCCTTCTGACTTTTAGTCATTGTGAATCTCTCATGTTATGTTCATTACTGTTCAAGAACTCAAAGATCATTTAGTTTTGATGATGTGCCAGTCCATATCATTACACAATCATCAATAAAACAACACCAGTAGTGGATGTCGTCCACCCACTGTTGGCCACGTGGGCCCCAGATGTGCACCACCTCGAACTAACTCATAAATAGGTTGGCAAAAGGTGGCACAAATCTGGAACCCATCACGGTACCACACAGCTGTTTATTCCAGCTGTCATTGAATAAAAATGTGTTGTTCTTAAGTACCAGTCTCGACATTTCTATAAGCATGTTAGTATGTTCAAAGAATTCCACCGATCGTTTATCCAAAAAGTATTCTAAAGCATGTAAGCCTTTTTCATGTTCAATGTTGGTGTAGAGTGCAATTACATCAAAAGATACCAAGGTCATTCCTGTCTCTCATCTGACATCACACAGCATATTCAGTAGATGTTTAGTATCTCTTATAAATGAAGGCAAGTTAGACACAAAAGGTTGTAGATATACATCAATAAACTGTGGGAGTTTTTCAGTTGGACCCCCTATCCCTGATATTATAGGCCTACCAGGGGGAAAACTCAATCCTTTATGCACCTTTGGCACCGTGTACAAACAAGGGTACCTAGGTCTATCTATCTGTAAAAATCTGAATTCTTCCTCACTCACCAGTCCCTGTTCATGCCATATCTTCAGTTGGTCTTTGATCATACGGGTGATTTCAAATGTTGGATTAGTAGACCGTTTGATGTAACCTTTACTATCACCAAGTTGGTTCAGAATCTCATTTTCATATCAGTTTGATTCATGACAACCATGCATCCCCTTTATCCGCCTCGCGTATTATAATCTTTTGATCATTTTCCAAGGTATACAATGCATCTCTCTCACATTTAAGTAGGTTGTCTTTGAACCAATGATTTGTATTACCATTACTCTTCCACTTGTCAATATCCGCTAGTACTGCTTTATATAACAGGTCTATGTTATTGTCATTTGATAATTCGGGGGGTCCACTTTTATTTTGTTCTAAGTCCAATCCCTTCCCTCATGTCATACTGTAACTCTAGATCTTGTTATAGTTTATGCATAGTAATGGGGTCCTGCTAATCTTCAGTAATTGACAATAACATGGCTGTGTTCTTCATATCTGATATGGTATATTGAACCTGTGCAATTTCATCTGTAGTATTTATACTGACACGATTGGTGTTTGCAAATAATTTTTTTAATTTCAACTGTCTGATGAATCGATACAAATCTATTTTAGTATCCACGACATCATACATTTTTACAGGACAAAAAGTCATTCCTTTTCTCAAAACTGTAATCATGTTATCTGATATCTTGTCCGATAAATTGATGACCTTCATCTCCATACCCACTTCACTGCCTATTTCTGTTTGCTCTGCAATGTCATATGTATATGCAAGAACGTTATACTCCACCTGTTTGGCAATGACAGGCTTAAAACAAGGGTTGCTGTTCAGCTTTCCTATGAAAGTGTCAATATATAATGCAAATAGCAAGGGTGAGCATGAGCAGCCCTGCCTAGTACCACGTGAGACATATATAACATCTGACTCCTGCCCCATTATTCAAATAACCCTCAGGGACTTATACAAGGCCTTAATGACTTGGAAAAAATTGCTGCCAAAACATTCCAACTCTAACACCTCCCACAGAAATCCCCATGGAACATGGTCAAAAGTCTTCTTGGCATCTAATTAGGCGAAGTCCATCGGTGACCTAGAGTATTTGGCCATGTCCAATAGGGTAATGACCCTCCCCAACGTGTTTGCCAATGCATTGGCATATATTTTTCCATCACCATTTATTAAGGATATTGCACTGTAAGACCTAGGCCGCAGGGCCAGCTTACTTTTTCTTCTTCAGCAATTCTATTAGTATCCAAGTAATGAGCGTAACCGTAAAGAGAGTAGATACCCTAGATAAATCTGAATGCTTTCAAGGATAAAGGGTAAACGGCCCCCCATGTTCCAAAGAATTCTGAGGACAAGAAGTCCCAATATTTATCAGAAACAAACAGTCTTTATCCTGAGCAAAAAAAATTAATGCCCATGAGTACGAAGAGCTTCTTTAATCTCAAATGTTCACATCATGATAGTTACATCCAGTAATCTACTCGTCACAGTGTAGTTGGTTCATTGGTAATTACATTCACAACCAGGTGATGGGCGTCATCAGCACACACCCACCGTGATGCATGACGGACGGGGGCCGTCATCAGCATGGAAGGGGTTAATGATGTCATGTTTTCCTAGGGTTAATCTTGTTAGTGTCAAGAAAAACCCTCGAGAAAAAAGTTAACTGTGGTTGTTTAACAGTTCTTAGGAACTGTTATCCAGGATTAAATGGAAAGCTGAGCAGGAGGAAAAGCTCCTTCAGGCAAACTGAATGCTCATCAGAACACAATATACCAAGTATAATACCCGGTGTAGTGTAATCAGGCCAGACCATCCTAGCCAGAACCTAGCGCCTGCAAATATTCCTAAAAAAAAAGGAAATATTTCCTGCCACACCACCTTCAGTTTGCCTGAATTAATTTTAAATAGGCTTGCGCACCCTTATCCTGAAAGTTGTATCAATTGACAAAGAAGCCACCTCCTCTCCACAGTAAAATGGAAGAAGTACAGCCTAACAGATAATTTACATCCCTGCCCATTCCGATCTAGGCATGCCAGGTCTGAGATTGCTAGGCGAAGCAAAAAATTGCCAAGGTAAACTAACATTGCCCTAGGCTTCACACCTTCCTGTTCAATCCAGAAGTTTTGCCTAAAGGGGAGCCTGTGGACCTGCTGGACCTCCAAGTCCCAATGCTAGTCATAGCACTCGAAAGGCTCCTTTGAAGACCTGAAATCCATTTACGGAAGACTTATCCTTCCAGCCCTTCGGGGATTCCCAGAACTCTTGATTATCCTCATCAGACCAATCCAAATGATCCGACAGTGCAAAGAAATGATCCCCTGAGTCCTCTTCTGAGCATTGCGTGTATGGAATGCCAGAGAACAATTGTTGCACACCACCTTCAGTTGACCTACCAGCTGACTCAGTACTATTACTGGGCCCTGAGGTACAGCCCCCTCATCCAGGGTGTCCTGCATAGTTGCGCTTATACCAGGAGTTGCAGGGGAATCAAAATAGAGTCCGATTTTGATGGCTGTCGGACCATAACAGATGGCTCGTCTGATGCAGTCTGACCGACACCTGCTGCTGCTGTCCGACTGACTGATGACAGTGCATGCAGTAGGAGGCAGCAGGCGGAGGGACTGTCTGATGCTTTCCGACGGGCATTAGAAGCACTTCATAATCCCTTAATGACGGTGGCTCTGCCATCTGAATTATGTCTGTTTCCGACAGCCATTTCATGTCGGCCTTTCAACATGGAAAGGCTGTTGTAAAGTGACATTGAGGGGCCCTAGTAGGCCCCCCTTTCCTCCCGGCCCTCTGCATTGTGGTATAGGTGCCCATTTCACACATCAATTTTGCAGGCCTGCAGTCCCCCTTCTCCGATCTTCATTTGTCAGCCGGCTTTTTCTCTGCGGGCTGGATGCTGCAGTACTTTCTCTGTCCTTAGCGATGTTGCTCCTTGAGTCTTTGAGCATCTTGTGGCCTTCAGAGTCATTAATGTCTCCTGCACTGTGAGGTATCCTGATCTCATGGAAGATACCCAGCAGACTGCTTGAAACGACAGCCACCTCCAAATGCAATGAAGTAGGCTCACTCCTGTAAACAGCCAGATAGCAGAATGCTAACAAAACCAGTCCCTGCGTTCATCCTACTAGCGCTGTCTGCCAAGGCAGCATTTAAAAGTTCAGTGGGCTCAGTAGGGAGGTAAGTAGAAAAAGCTGTCACATGGCCTCCATCTTGCTTTCTCCCTAGGTAAAAAAAAATAATGCGGTCATAACTTTCACTACCCAGTGGTGACAGTGCATTTGTTTTCACATTGAATTAGCATCATTTTTTGTTTTGTTTTTACGGAGTTTTATATAACAAGAACTTGACCCGTAGGTTTCGGGTGTCAGAGCGCTCTACATAGCACCAGTTGCATTACGTGAGGACACATTCATTTTTGTTAGGCTCGGGGAGATTAAGTGATTTGCTCAGAATCACAAGATGTTCAGCGTAGTTGCCGAAACTCGAACTCAGGATATTAGCAAGGGCTCTATCGCCGCTTTAGCAGGACTTTTTTCCGCAAGAGCGGCGATAATTTTATCGCCCTATTAGCAAGATGTCGCTAACAGCTGTTAGCGACACTTTTCCGGCGATAGCGGCCATGTAAACTATCGCCATGCATGGAAGCGATAAATATCGCTAATGATATGCGAAGTAGGTGTACCCTCGCTAAATCTCATGAAAAAAAGTCGCTAACACACTATCACAGTATTAGCAATGATCACCTGGACCTGCTTAGCGATAAAACAAGTCGGGCTAATGCCCCTTATCTGGAGATAAATAAGAACTGCTAAAACCACTTCTAAAACTGAAAAACTGGAGATAAAAGGAGTCAAATAAGGGAGACCAGCCCAGACACAAAGCTGAGGACTTGCAGATGCCATGGAGGCACCAATCATTCATCTCGGAGACCCACAAAGGCAACAACCACCACTGCCACCTCTTCCTGGACCACCACCAAGGCTGCGCCGAAGAGGACAGTGGCCCCTGCGCTGACATCTCATCCTTGGTGACCTACAACCAGAGGATGTCATAGCCCACTACAGACTCAAACGGACATACATTGACTACATCCTGAACCAGATAGCCCACAGGCTGACACCACCAACCCTGTGGATAACTAATAACCCCCACAAAGAAAGCTGCTGGCCGTGCTGCATTTCTTGGCCTCAGGGACTTTTCAACCTACAACATCCAGACTTGGAGGAGTCTCACAGGCATCCTTCTCAATATTCCTCCCAACTGTGTTGGATGGCATAATCAGCCTGATACTCCAGCAACTCTACTTCCCGAACACCGTGCAGGAACAGCTCCTGGTCAAGCAAGGATTCCATGCCATAGCAGGATTCCCACAAGTTCTGGGCGCAATAGACTGCACACATGTCCGATTTGTGCCCCCTGCAGACAGTGCACACATATATCGCAACAGAAAGCACACTCACTTCATGAATCTGCATGCAATAGTGGACCACCGTGGACTGTTCACAAATGTCATAGCCAAGTTCCCAGGGAGTGTGCATGATTCGTACATCTTCCAACATTCCATCATAAATCTGCACTTCCAGGATGGGACATATGGAAATTCAGTCCTAGTTGGTAAGTACCAATCCAACATACCACTTGCATCAACATTACACACATGCAAAACAGAAATGTGCGAATGTCCTTGTCACAATATCCCATACAACAGGTCAAACAACATCACACCAGACACACTAACACCATGAACTGTGGGAACTGCAGCTAGATACGTTGATGAACCTCACTCTAAGGCGTAGACCCTTGCCCTGCCCCCCCCCCCCCGCCCGAGAAAATGTGGTGAGAGGTGGGAAACATGCATTGCGATGGAGAAACAATGCTCACAAAAAGTTGAAACAAGTCCCACTGTGCATGTCTTGTGCTGGACAGGCAGGATGAATCCAACAGCAGATGTGGACATGTTTCCATATAGTGTGCAAATGTAGCCCAGCTTGATGTCACTTACTGTGTGTGACCCAGTAGCACACAACAATGTGGGAAAACTTGTGAAGGCTGCATGGAGGATGCAGAGACAGGCGAGGCAGATGCAGGCCACTGGGTACACCTGTAGGTACATGGAGATTGAGGCTTCAAATATGGTGCACATGTGTCTAACTTAGTGGTGTGTACATCTGAAGGCAATGGCCAACCAAGTGATCACACATGCTGAAGGCTACGTCACCAGGAGGATGGCCCATATATTCCCTGTGTAGATGATGTACCAGCTGCAGATCGTCAATGTTGGAAATCACAGAAAACCCACATGGAAGAGCATTTGTGTGTGTGTTGATGGTGAATAGGAGCCTCATGTCAATGTTGGTGGTGCTGTCCCATAATATCCCAAAGCCTGCACCAGCTCCACCACATGTATACACAGATGCATCAACCAAGTTAGATGTTGGTGCTGACTGAGTTGTCCTCCAGTGCCTGCCGTATGTAGCAGTTGGACAATGGGACAAGGGTGCATGGCCAGTTGTAGATACATGTATACAAACCTGTAGTCTTGTGCCATTGCTGACAACTGCAGTGTTGTGGTCGTTGTTGTTGAAGGTGGTGTGTACCATACAACAGGGGGACTGCATCACCAACTCAGTGGTGGCCTACATGTACTCAATGGTGGCTTGGGGTACAACAACAAGGTTGTGTGTGGGTAACTGGACAACACATGTGCGTTCAGTGTGCCTGATGAACTAGATGTAGTCCACATGCAATAAAATTAGTCTCACGTTCATCCTTTGTAAAGTGTATGCTCGCCCCGCTGTTGTGTTCCTGTGACAATAGCAGATACACAGATGGTGGAGCAAGGTAGAAGAAACAGCCTGTATGTCAGCCAGTTCTCGATGCCTATTGTGAAGAGCCATGCAATTAGCCTTTTACAGAAGGTGGCTTCCCATGGCTCAGTGCCCAGCACCACTGGCAATGAGCCCCACTGTCTGGCAGCCAAAAGTCTGATGGGCATATCATCAAGACCAGTGTCAAATTTTTCACGGGTTGAGTGGCAGTGTTCAGCAACTAATCTAATGCTGTACCTGATAATATGCCCCACTCTATGGTTCGATATACACAATGTGAGCTGCTGCATATTCAATATGTAGTACTGTTTCTCAGGTCAAATCATTGATACACCAAGGTACAAGAGATTCCACAAATCAATATGAGATGTGACCACTGCATGTACTACGTTTTGCTGACCCTGATGTGAAGTAGGTCCCGGACCTGACTCAGGACTTGCAGTGTTCCTAAACATGTCCCTGCTACTTTACTAATTTGACTCCCATACGGAATTTGGAGTCATGCCATTTAAGAAAGTAATTCCCGTCTGTTTTGTGATTTGAGAGTTGACCAAGCGTATGAGGCCACCAGGCAGATGTCCATACAAATGACGCTCCTCCTACGATCATCACCTCTGTTGAACTGCCATTAAATTACAGGCAGTGATTAGCTATCCATGCAGTAACAGCCTCCATACACGGGGAAAATTGTTAGGCGATGAGGTCTTGCTTTTGGAAAAGTGTGAAGATAAGCAGAGTATCATCAACGTATGATACAATTGAGACCCAGTGCACCTACACCATGCTGGAAAGTGGTTACAAATATAGATCAAACTGTTTGGTGTTATATATCGAGCCCTGAGCGTCTCCATGTAGGAGGGGAGTACTTTCAGAAGAGAATCTTGCTTGTAACACATGAACGCCCCTTGATGTAATAAAATAACTCATCCCGCTAAGGGCTAAGGTCTTGACTACACATGACTCCAGTCACAGGAGAAGTAGCCCCTGAGAGACGGTGTAAAAAGATGCACTGAAAAGCTACAGGATCTGTGCATCAGTATGACGCATGGCTGCTCGTTGTCTCAGGGTTTCACTAGGCAAGAGCACTGCAGTTTCAGTGGAGTGTGCAGCTTGGAAACAAGATTGCAACATGTGTTGTAGGGCATTCTCGGTGCAATGGTTGGTGAGCTGTAGATTAAATACTTTTACAGCAACTATTCCCCAGGAAAGTTAGCGTTGAAATGGGCCACAGAAAACAATGCACTTCATGGTCCATGTGAGGTTTCATCTCAATGGACTGACCATGTCTTGTTGACATTCAAAGGGGACTGTACATGATTTGAATGAGTGGGAGAACAGTAATGACATTAATGGCATGATGCAGTGACCTACCTGCATCTGAATTTCTGTGTGCAGGTTCCTGCAGGTAGCCTGTAATGACAACAGTTGCTAGCTTCCTAATCACATCTGTTGCTAGCATGTGGAAAAGTAAATTTTGCCATGTTTTGTGTCCCTACGCCTCATCCATCATATGTTATGTATGCATGACCAATATGCATATGTTATTCCCCATTTCTGATTAAAGACGCAATTACAGTTGTGTCCACCTCTGGTATGCTATTTTCCAGTCCTCGTGAATACTACGAATATCAGGCCTATGTAAGTAATGTTGCCACGTTTCCCAGTGTACACGTTATTCAATTATAAAGTCCCCGTTTCTAGGCCTCAAAAGGGCCCGGACCACAGATTCAGCTCCTGTCTCCTGAAAGCCTCGCTGAGGAGCGATACAGCCCCCACCTGTATCCTCGACCCTTCACTTACTTCCTGCCTAGCAGTGCCCGGTGCAGCCCGGCTCTGCCTCTGAGTCTGCCAAAAGTATGTTATAGTTCCTGCTATCAGTTCAGTCCTCCTCTTCTGCATTCCTAAGCTACTGAACTGCATCAATAGTTTCCGTCATTGTCTAGCCTTCTCGGCTCCACGTTAGAGAAATACTGTATTTAATGGTCATTTAATATTCTTCACGCACTACATGTAGAATAATGCATGGTCCAGTCTTAGAATCAGGTTAGCTTTTCCCCTCATGACTTCTAGTTCATATCAACATGTTCCCTAAACATTAGATACCAGACAGGGTTTAGGTACATGTCGCTCCGACCCTCCAGACTTTAGTCTCTGCTCCTAGCACAGAGTTCGTAGCCCCCAGCTTCTCCTAGTAATACGTCATTGCCAGTTTCCGCGCACCATTAGGTTAGAGGTCCCGGCTCCTTAGGTAGCCCCCCTTCTATGTTTCCGCCCATTCATGACATATTCTGTTACGTTTGCATCACATGTCTATGTAAACTCCCAGTTACACCCACTCTTACTGTTATCTCTCGCGACTGTTACACGTCACGCCTTCTATTCCACCCACTGTTACGCCTACTGCAATGTAATGCTATGTGTTTGCGCTATGTATATATATCAATGTTTTGTTATTAAATGTTAGCGCGCTCATCCCAGACCAAGCCCCAGCAGCTGCTGGGCATCTTTTTCCCCTACTGGGTCCCAGTTGTCCTGCTGAGCCCTGTCGTTCTGCTCATCCTATGCAGGTTGTCCTGATCCTGTCCTTATGCTGTAATAAACCTGCAGAAACTCCTACTACCTCGAATCTTGACTCTTATTTATTGAGCTATCTGTTATTTATTCATTCATGCACTCAAAAATAGGGTATTATTTATTTATTTACCACATAATGGCGCCCGAACAGGGACTTGCCCTTTCCCCACGCGTCGGTGAAGCCACGCCGACCCCCTGACCCCCTGCAGTCGTGACGGAACTCTTCTGGCCAAGTGCAGATATTTCTGCTTCAAGTATCCCTCAGGCCCACGGAGGAGACGGAGGAGGCGGTCCAGCATCCGAACGAGACGGTGGAGGAACGCGGCGAGTCCCGACCAGAGCCCAAGCCGAGAGTCCAAGGTCCGAGGTATCCGGAGGTCCACCCGTAACTGAAGTCCGAAGTCCGAAGTTCGTCGTCGTAGTCCAGTCCCGTCCGAGGCCTTCCGTTCCGTGCTGCCCGGTGAGTACCATTGCTGGGGTAGTGTCTAGACAGGGTCAGTCTAAATTGACTCTGGTCCGTGGGTTGGTGGTACCCAAGCCCGCAAACGAAGTGTTCACCTAGGTGGATACGGGTCTTGATGTGTTCCTTTATGGGACCGGTATGTTCCGTACTGTTACAGCAGTGCATCCAGTAACTCTAGTCTGTTCCGTTCTCGAGAATTCTGTTCTGTTTCTGTTTTCAGTATTTTTCAGGTAGTATTCTGTTCGAACTGTTATTTATGATGTTGTTTAATGTATTTTCAATGTCGTGGTATGCCTGAATTGTTTTCCCAGTTGTTATTGTTTTTCGTGTATTGTATTGTGTTCCGATTTAAGTTTAGAATGCCGCTCTTTTCAAAGTTACGTCAGTTAAAAACTAGAAAGGGTCTGCTGGAAGCAGCAGTTCCTGTTCCGCCAAGGGACAGTCCAGGTCACTTTATGTATCAGAAACATGGCATAAGCGCCATATTGTATTTAGATTTATGGGTGGAGTATACCAAACAGTTAGAAGAAAAGTATAGATGGCCCGTATCGGGTACATGGGATGCCGAATGTATCATGCGAGTAGAAGAAGCATTATGGAAAAAGAAAGCCAGACAGTCACAGAAAGATGCCATCGAGTTATGGCGTAAGGAAGCGCATAGAAGAACGGAAAAGGAAGTCAGAAAGTCAGAGTTAAGTAGAGAATTCCAAGAACGAGCCCAAGAAAGAGAATTAATCGAGATAGGTGAACAAGTCAAAGCCGAACAGTCAGACAGACAGAGGCATGCCCTTATTAAGGGTATGTATCCTCTTCTTGCCGAGGGCTTGCAAAAAGCGACCCCAGAGGCATCCAGTAATTTCCCGCCACCATTAGTTCCGACCAAGCTACGTCACAAACCGACCGCAGCTGATATTTTCATTTCGTCCTATTTGGATGACACAGTCCCAGAGTATGCAAATCCAGTTCGCGCTCCACCTGTCCCTGTAAATCAGGCACTTCCCGCTCTTCCAGGCACCGGAGTACCTGTTACGGTACCCCCGGGTCAGCCCGCCATACAAGTTCAGCCCACTTTACAATTACCGACCCTGCAAGCACGAAGAATGTCAGTTGACGATTCTAGTCTAGGGGCCGCAGGAGGAGGTCCTCCTCAAACCCCGCCGCCACACAAGCGTTTATCAGCACTCGAATTACATGCTCAAGCATCACAGCGTACTCCCAAGAGTAATAAGTCTGTCGCAGAAATCAGGCAAGCCCTTAACGAATGTAGTTATGATCCAGTTCCAGGCGAAAATACTATGGTTTTATATTCCTTGCGTGTAAGAAGGGTGACCGAGTATCTAGTCACCTTACCAAATATGAAAGAAGATCTAGACAGAATATATCGTTTCATCCGTACAGGGGATGATCCAGAAAGTATTGGCGAGATTATGTCTCAAAGGAAAGCCGAGATTCAGCTCATGATATTAAAGTTCCTGATCAATTGTCTAATAAGAGAACAAGATTACCCGACTAAAGATCCCGCCGACATGAGAATCCTAACAAGGTGGAGTGATAATATAGCCGAGGGTAAGCACAAGACCATTAGTGCCATGGAAAGTATGTACAAGAAAATTCGTAAAGAAATAATAAAGTTACACGAACAGCGTAAAGCAGCACAAGTAAGCGAGAAAGAAAGTGCCTCTGATCCTGAAGAGGAAGACGAGAATCCCGTCAGAATAGCGTATGTAGGAAAATCCAGATTTCCAGATCGCCATTTACGTCCAGAACCTAAGTCTATTTTTCATCATCCAGCACGAGAGCCTTGCTCTCTAGAACAAGTATTTCAAGCTACCGATCACATTCTGAAATCACGAGTCGGTTATAGCGAACTAAGTACTATGCACGAACAAGAACTAGCCCGATCAGCAGTCCGATGGATTACTGATTCTACCACTTTTCCAGACGAAATAGTGGCACAAATGTTTCTGAAATTGCCCCCAGCCGAGCAACGACTGGTGGGTACGTATATGATCCAGCACCTCATTACTCTGTATGAGGGTCAACATTCTGATCCAGGCCCGTTACACGATATCCTGAACGAGTTACTCCAGTATAGATGGAGAGGTCTAGGTACCGATTTAATTAGTGTCATTCTAGAACAACGCCACAAGTATAGAACGTTCCTGAACCCGCATTTTGTTCATGTCTCACCCCCAGAAAGTAAACCGTTTTACATAGACAGACAGAATCCGTTACGAGAAGTCCACCCAGTCCAAGGGGCGGGTGGCAACATGCAACGAGTGTTTGTATACACTCCGATATCAAAGATGGAACTCCTCGAGATGAAGAAATTAATTCCCTGTCATGACAAAGATCCAGCAGGGTTCCATCGAGAATTAAAAGACATGCTCCGTATGGGAGAATACACCTACCCAGATATCATTAAAATGTTAAAGGTTCTGCTACCCGCAGGGGTGTATGAAAAGCTAAAGGAAAAAGAATGGGAGGTGGGAGAGAAAAAGATCGATTGGACAGCTCTAGAAGCTGAAGACAAGGCACGAGTACCAGGTACCGGTCTTGGAGATAAATGTAAAGAATTACCAGAATTATTGATTCAAGTTTTACCCAGATTATTGACAACTAGGAAAGAAGACTGGGATGCAATCTCAGCCTGCAAACAGAAACAAGAAGAAGATATTAGTGATTTTTATTCTAGATTCGAGAAATGTTTCAGTATTAACAGTGGTCTCAAGACAAGTAGTGAGTCATACCCTCATCTTTTCGTTACCAAATTGGTCGAGAATTCAAGTCCACAGATTAAAAACCGAGTTTTGAAAGTCGAAAGCACCTGGCAAGCAAATAGTCCGTCCCAGATGCTCCAGATGCTCCAGTACCACCAGAATAGAATCAGAGAAGAGCAAGAACACGAGAGAAAACGTATGAAAGACACGAAAATGAAAGTGCTAGTTGCACAATCTATTCCCCAAGACAGTCAGAAGAGGGGTCCGAATCAAGCCAGTCATCCTGCAGCTCCCGTTAAAGGGAACTGCAATTATTGTAAACAGCCAGGTCATTTTATAAACGAGTGTGCAGTTCTGAAACATAACATAGCTACTGGTAAGACTAAAGAAAGACCACGTCCGCCTAGACAAGAACAAGTTTCACAGGCTCCTCAGTCACAGAATGCACCACAGACAGTTACAGTACCGCAGCCTATTGCTGCAACACAGCACGTTACATCGCAGATGTACCAGTATGCACAGTCTGAGTATCCAGAGTACCAGTCATATTCATGAAACAGCCTAGAGAGGGAGGTAGGCGTGCCTCTCATCGAGATACCTGTAGACCAAGAAGGTCCCTATGTTCATAGTCAAGTATTAGGGAAAGACAGAAAATTTCTGATCGATACAGGGGCAAGTAGGACCACAATTAGTCATGCCGAAGTTCCAGGGGCTCCGCTCTCAGGCTCAAGAAATGTTTCCCTTGGATTTTCAGGAAAACCCATAGTTAATGAAATATCTCAGCCAGTTACTCTAGAAGTAGGTCCATTGTCCCGTACTACTGATCTGTTACTTACTAAGTCATGTCCAGAAAATCTATTGGGTATTAAGACATTGAAAGAATTAGGTGCAATTATTTGTTGTTCCCCAGAGGGAATACGTCTGTTCCTACGTGACTTTAAGGGTCACTATGTATTACGAGATTTTGATTCAAGATTGTCTAATGTTCCGCAGCAGTTATGGGCGCAAGGTCCAACTGATGTAGGTTACATGCAAATCACACCCTATCGTGTGACTCTCAAACCAGGTGTAGTGTTACCCCGAATCAGACAGTACAGATTGCCACCTGAGGCTGTAGCAGCCTTATCCAAAATTATTGACGAGCTCATGGCTCAAGGAGTAGTTGTAGAAACTGACTCCAATGTATGCAATTCTCCGATCATTCCAGTCATGAAACGTACTGATCCGAATGCACCCCCAGTATATCGATTAGTGATTGATTTACGAGAGCTTAACAAATGTATTATTCCTCAGTACCCAGTTGTTCCAGACATTTCTTCTCTGTTAACTGCCATTGATTCCGAAGCCATGTTTTTCACTGTTATTGACCTCAAGAATGCATTTTTTAGTGTTCCAATTCATCCAGACAGCCAGTTTCTTTTCGGATTTTGTTTAAATGGAAGGAGCTATATGTTTACACGCGCTCCTCAAGGTTTCACAGAAAGCCCTAGTATTTACAGTCAAGCACTCAAGAGACAACTAGACAACATTCACATGCCAACTGACACTGCCCTGCTCCAGTATGTCGATGATCTACTGATCACAGCCCGTTCTGAACGTGCTTGCGAGCGAGCATCACTTACAGTTCTGTATTTTCTAGCCGAGATGGGGCACAAGGTGTCACCTTCGAAGCTTCAATTCTGTGTCCAGCAAGTGGTATACTTAGGACACTTGCTGTCCAAGAGGGGTAGGCAGTTGACACCCGACCGTATCCAGTTAATAGCGAGTCTTCCCCAGCCCAGAACCCAGAAGGAGGTACGTGCTTTTATCGGCCTTACTTCTTATTGTAGACAATGGATTCCCCAGTATGCATTTCTAGCCAAGCCATTGATACAGTTAACGACACAGGAGGCAGCCGTATCGACTGTCCTCCCTTGGACGTCTGAACATACACTTAGTTTCAACGAGTTAAAGAAAGCCCTATGTCAAGCTCCAGTTCTAGCTACACCGAACTACAGTAAGCCTTTTACACTTTTCGTTACAGAACGCGAAGGTACAGCATTATCTGTTCTCACACAAGATCAAGCAGGTCAATACAAGCCCTGTGCTTATTTTTCGAGCACATTAGATCCAGTCGCCCAGGCGTTACCTGCGTGCCTGAAGTCAGTTGCAGCCACAGCACTAGCTATCAGACAAAGTGATTCCATAGTTTTAGGACATTCCCTGACAGTACAAGTTCCACATTCAGTAGAAGTTCTTTTAAACCGAACACAGACTCAGCACTTGACAATTGCACGTTTAACAGGTTATGAATTGACACTGTTCCAGCCACACATAGAAATTAGACGCTGCAACGTTCTGAATCCTGCTACACTGTTACCATCAGTTAATTCAAATCCAGACCCACATGATTGTGTGGAAGTAGTTAACATTACGACAAAGCCCAGACAAGACCTGACAGACATTCCGTTACTAGATCCTGACCTGACACTTTATGTGGATGGTTCATGTATGAGAACAAGTACAGGAGAACTAGTCGCCGCGTATGCAGTGACTACTGACACTGAAGTTATTGAAACACACCGTATTGATACCCTGTCCGCTCAAGCAGCAGAGCTAGTTGCTCTGACACAAGCCTGTATACATGCCAAGAACCTGAAGGTTAATGTTTACACAGATTCACGTTACGCATTCGGAGTTGTACACGACTTCGGAGTGCTCTGGCAGGAGAGAGGTTTCATGACTTCTCATGGAACCAAGATTCAGCATGGTCTCCTTATTCAAGCCCTGTTAGATGCCATACATTTACCGACATCTATTGCTATCATGAAGTGCAAAGCACATACGAAAGTCACAGACATTATTTCCCAAGGTAATGATTTAGCAGACCGCACAGCCAAGCTTACAGCACAGACTCCAGACATTCCAGTTAATCGGACACATACTCCAGATCTGATTACATGCATGACAGTTAAGGACCCTACTCAAGATGTCATAGATATCCAGTCACATGCTACTCCCGATGAAATCAAGAAATGGTCTGTACAAGGAGGGGTCCAGACAGATCAAGGATGGTTAACGAAGGGTAGAGCCACATGGTTTCTCCCCGATTCTATGGTTCAAGTCATTATCAATACCGCACATAGTCCAGCACATTTAGGAGAAAAAGCTATGTTAGACAGTATCCAGAACATTTGGTTCAACAAGCATTTACGAGCTGCAGCCAAGCAGAAAGTCCGTAACTGTATGATATGTTGTCAGTTTAATCCAGGTAAAAGTGTCCCGGTGGAACCAGGTGGTTTCCAGCCCCCTGACCACCCTTTTGAGGTCCTCCAGATGGATTATATTCAGATGGAGCGATGTCGAGGTTTCAAGTATGTCCTTGTAGTAGTATGCGCTTTGTCCAGGTGGACAGAAGCATATCCAGTCCCAGATTACACAGCCGCGACCACTGCCAAGCAGCTGGTTCGTGAATTTTTCCCTAGATACGGACTCCCTAGAGTCGTATATTCTGATAACGGTCAGCCATTCTCATCCGAACTCATGAGACACGTTTCCCTGTTGTTAGGGTACCAGTGGAAGTTCCATTGTGTACGCCATCCAGAAGCAGCTGGACTAGTAGAAAGACATAATCAGACTCTGAAAATCCGTATAGCAAAAGTCTGTAAAGACAAGGGTGTAGACTGGTTAGTAGCTTTGCCAGTCGCTCTGTTTTACATGCGTATGGTCGCACATTCCAGATCAGGTCTGTCCCCGTATGAGGTCGTTTTCGGCCGCCCCCCTAACATGTGGGGTACTCCTAGACCCCGAAGTATTACCGATGTTTCATGTAATATGCTGACAGATTACCTAGCTTCCTTGATGTCTGCCCTCAACTCATGTCGTTCACAGGTTGCCGCCGCATTTCCAGACAATACCGAGGTGGCACCGCACGAGATCGTTCCAGGGTCGTTGGTGATGATCCGCAACTTTGACAGATCAAGTCCGCTGGAACCACGTTGGAAAGAGCCACGTCAAGTCCTCTTGACCACCCGAACTGCCGTCAAGTTAGAAGGCAGGAAGGGGTGGGTCCACCTTTCTCATGTAAAACTTTTTAAAGGACCAAAGCCAGTCGTCAAAGACATTGCCAAGAACATTTTCCAGGATTCGAAGGATTGCCAGAACATTGTTTTAAAGGACTGTCCCGCACCAGACTTTGTTACAACCCCTCCCTTGTTAGAGAAAACTCCGCAACAGGAGTATAAGTTAAAGCTCAGGTCTAATAAGTCAGCCAGTTTGATTGTATAAGTCCTCCCCTAGGTGAAACGGTTAGACTGTTTCTGACATGTATAAAATAGACCCCCATAGTGAGAGAGTCAGTCGCAGTTCACTACAATGCATCGTTTTTCTGAGTTTCATATTATTTCTCAGCCTAATGATTTCCTGCACCAGCTACGCATTTTTTCTGTATTTACCAGTTCCTCATGTAAATATGTCTGCTAATGCTACAGTAGAGCACACGTTTAGTGATCTGCCTCCTCACGAATATTCATACCGCCTCGCCATGCGTAATAACACATTCATCCGTATGTTACATTATTCACACCAGACCAGCAATGCCACTAATTGTTGGGTGTGTGGTCGACTCCCCCCTTTCCAGACATCGAAGGGAGTTCTGCCACTCTTTCCTTATCCATTCTCACACAATGGTTCGTGTGGAGCATGGTCCACGTTAACGTCATCCTCAACAGATATGTCTTTTCTTAACAGTACATGTTTTCCAGACAAGCAAGGTTTTCCCCACAGAACAGGTTTAGATTTAGAAAATGAGGTATATAATTTAGGAAATTATTCGTCGAATTTCATGGTCCTGAATGTTCAGTCTGATACTACTCCAGACTTACCTGCTATTTCAGTACTACCAGTCAAAGGCGAATTATGTGTCCGTAGTTATGGTTCTGTACATATAGGTCATAGTGAATGTACTACTGTTATCCAGTATAGTGACAGTGGGAAATCTATTTTCAAAGCTTCACGTCATTCTTATTTTGTTTGTGGTCAAACTGCATATGTCCGTCTGCCCCTCGATTGGGAGGGAACCTGTTACATTGCCTTCCTACTGCCACCTGTTTTTCTAGCTCCACCTGATTATCATAGGAATTCTTTCTTAGTACACACTAGACCTAGAAGGGAGTCCCCAATTGTCGATCAAACTGAAACTACTCTAGAACAATATACAGATTTCAATAAAGGTTTCTTTTTCTTTATAGGACCTGTCCAGAATAGTAAACTGATCCGTAGGTTAACAAGAACCCTTGAAGCTGTAGTAAATGAGACTGCCTCTGCTCTAGGTAACCTAACCGAAGAACAATCTGCTATGAGATTTGTCGTTTTGCAAAATCGTCTCGTCCTTGACGTCATACTGGCCGATAGGGGCGGGGCCTGTAGAATTCTCGGATCTAGTTGTTGCATTTTTATTCCGAATAACGCGCCGTCTGTTTATTCAGCTATAACCAGACTTCATAAAATTGCCCATCTGTTACATCAAGATCCAGGCACCTGGACATGGTCCGGTTGGTTCTGGAATGTAATTTCCGCATGGGGATGGAAAGTCTTGTCCTTTTTAGGTATTGCAGTAGCGATCATATTTAGCTGCTGCCTCTGTATACAATGTGGCCCTGCGATTTGCAGCATGTGTGCTACCTCTTGTATTCCTAGTCCCAAGCCCCGTTCTAAATCCCGTTCCAAGACAATTCGAGACGAGCAAATGGTACTGTATGAAATGATAGACGGTATCATGAATATTGATGTTTCCTGATGTAAACGTAGTGACAAGGAGGGAATGTGGAAAAGTAAATTTTGCCATGTTTTGTGTCCCTACGCCTCATCCATCATATGTTATGTATGCATGACCAATATGCATATGTTATTCCCCATTTCTGATTAAAGACGCAATTACAGTTGTGTCCACCTCTGGTATGCTATTTTCCAGTCCTCGTGAATACTACGAATATCAGGCCTATGTAAGTAATGTTGCCACGTTTCCCAGTGTACACGTTATTCAATTATAAAGTCCCCGTTTCTAGGCCTCAAAAGGGCCCGGACCACAGATTCAGCTCCTGTCTCCTGAAAGCCTCGCTGAGGAGCGATACAGCCCCCACCTGTATCCTCGACCCTTCACTTACTTCCTGCCTAGCAGTGCCCGGTGCAGCCCGGCTCTGCCTCTGAGTCTGCCAAAAGTATGTTATAGTTCCTGCTATCAGTTCAGTCCTCCTCTTCTGCATTCCTAAGCTACTGAACTGCATCAATAGTTTCCGTCATTGTCTAGCCTTCTCGGCTCCACGTTAGAGAAATACTGTATTTAATGGTCATTTAATATTCTTCACGCACTACATGTAGAATAATGCATGGTCCAGTCTTAGAATCAGGTTAGCTTTTCCCCTCATGACTTCTAGTTCATATCAACATGTTCCCTAAACATTAGATACCAGACAGGGTTTAGGTACATGTCGCTCCGACCCTCCAGACTTTAGTCTCTGCTCCTAGCACAGAGTTCGTAGCCCCCAGCTTCTCCTAGTAATACGTCATTGCCAGTTTCCGCGCACCATTAGGTTAGAGGTCCCGGCTCCTTAGGTAGCCCCCCTTCTATGTTTCCGCCCATTCATGACATATTCTGTTACGTTTGCATCACATGTCTATGTAAACTCCCAGTTACACCCACTCTTACTGTTATCTCTCGCGACTGTTACACGTCACGCCTTCTATTCCACCCACTGTTACGCCTACTGCAATGTAATGCTATGTGTTTGCGCTATGTATATATATCAATGTTTTGTTATTAAATGTTAGCGCGCTCATCCCAGACCAAGCCCCAGCAGCTGCTGGGCATCTTTTTCCCCTACTGGGTCCCAGTTGTCCTGCTGAGCCCTGTCGTTCTGCTCATCCTATGCAGGTTGTCCTGATCCTGTCCTTATGCTGTAATAAACCTGCAGAAACTCCTACTACCTCGAATCTTGACTCTTATTTATTGAGCTATCTGTTATTTATTCATTCATGCACTCAAAAATAGGGTATTATTTATTTATTTACCACAAGCACTCCAAACTCGTCTAAGGTTACTCCTTTGACTGCTATATCCATAGTGGTTATGGTGCCTATACCCTGGTGAGCCTCCAGAGGAAATTTGACAGAAATGTCTGTCACCTCATCAGACAATAAATTGAATAATCCATTACAGGACTCCTCAGGTGTTTGAGGGGGCTGAGTCAATCTCACATCTCATTGTAAGATTATGAGTAAGCTAAACATGTTTGCAGATGAGTATTCAGACATATCAATTTCCGTGTAATAAAAGTTATGTTGACTGTCCCCATCAGTTTGCCACATTGTGATTTTACTTGCTTGTAAGCCCCCTTAACTATGATGCAATAGTTCTTATGCCATTGTTGTCAGCTGTTTGCATCTTTGCTTTTGCCTATCGTACGTTTTTGTTGAACCTGGGTGCAGAGGCTATAGCTCGCCTGGCATTGTCATTGGACCATGGTGTTAACTCACTGAGTGCCTCTGTGAAGCAGATTTCTACTTGTCTGTTGGCTATGTCAATGTCCTTACCCAATATGGGTTCATTTTCATGTAAATCCAGTGCAAATGTCTGTTATAAATCATCCCACTGCCTGTGGGTCACTGTGTCTGCATGTTACAACTTGACGTGGGATGTGAAAAGGGATACTATGGTGGTAGTACCATGGAAATGGCCACGAGCATTTAAAATTCCATGGTTGTCATGTCATCGAAGATGGTATCCAGGAAGTGCCCCGCTTGGTGTGTGGGAGCAATGTCTCATTTGTGTCAGGTAGAGCACCATGAGCCCATCAGACTAGTGGTACCTCTGATTTTCCAACATCGTATGTTGAGATACCCTAAGATGATTAATACATTGTGTCGTATTGCTCTATGTATCACTGAATACCTACGGCTACTGAAGAAAAGTGAGATCCTGGACCAGTGGTGCGTGAAATCAGGAAGCATGCTATGTTGTTATCGTCAATGATGGTGAGTGTGGATAAATATCCTTCACATTTGGATATGTCTGCCTCTCCCATTCAGCATGTGAAAGATAATTTGTAACTTATCGCTAGACCACCCCTTCTTTGTCCCACCTGATCCTTTCTTGTGATCCCATAGCCATCGGGTACAGCATCAAGGATGTCAGGGGTGGAATTATCAACAAGCAACGTCTCGGCAATGAGCATCTCATTTGGGCTTTTGTCCCTTGAGTATGGTGTTGTCTACATATTTGTTAGGTAATGGACCGACAATTCAGCTTGAGGAAGGACAGGTCTCTACCCATTTGTGTGACTGTAATCAAGTGTGAGATCTCCTTGTTGCAGTGTCCACCGTTTAAAGTCTCCTTGTCACCCAGGATACATTGCTGACACACATTTCCAAATGTTGGAGTCCTGCTCTGCAGTTCATTTGCCGTGTACTCATGCATTGATGGGGTGTACAACTGGCAGGAATTAGGGGCCTGGTTCTGGCTGGATGCGGACAGGTACCAACGTGCTGGCCCTAGGTGTGCATAACGAGAAGGCTAAGGTGTGCCCTGCATTGTGGCTCAGTGTGGTGACAACCCTGGTCAGCCTAATGTCAGATAACATGTTAAATGTCAACATTGACAATGTATGTTAAGCAGTCATGGCATGTGATTTGGAGTATAAGCCAGGAAAGAGCACGTAGTACAGGAGTGGATGGTGTTGCGTCTGCTGAAGTTGATGGTGTTGGTGAAGCAAACAAGCACACAATGGTCCATGCATGTAAGGGGTAGCTAACGGTTGTTTTTGGTCAGCTCATGACTGGAAATATCATGTGTTGTGCGTTGCTGCTGGCTGGCCAGCTGCAGCAGCACAGAATGTAGACTGTGTGTTGTGTGTTCTACTGCATCCTACATTGCAAATGGTAATGACAGTGCGATTGGTGGATTAGTGTCAGTGGCAGACAGGAGAAGAGCCACTCATGCAACTGAGCTGCGCACCAAATAGATGTTGGGTGGTGGAGAAAGTAACAGCAGAGAGCCAAGATCATTTGCAAACATACACCAAAGCATTCAGAAGCAACACATAGCCAACCTGAGAAACAACATAACATAAATGTCAACACGCAAATTCATCCACATCAACAACACATCCAGCACAACCAATGACGTATTCCTTTTTCACATGTCACAGGGGACCAAGGATATGCACTTGGACCATGGATGATGACACCCCTATGAAACCCCACCACCCAAGGCCAGAGGCAGTATAATGCTGCACACAGACACACAAGGTCCATTGTGGAGTGCACATTTGGTGTGTTAAAGTCACGTTTTCGTTGCTTGGACATCACAGGTGGAAGCCTGCTGTACAGCCCTGAAATGGTGAACAAAATCATCATGGCATGTTGTGTGCTGCACAACATGTGTGTGTACAAAAGCCCCATGGATACAAGTGCCAGAACTACCAGATGAAGACGAGGACAAAGAAAAGGCTGGTGCTGTACACCCCACAGCAAATGCAGCTGGACTTGCACGAAGGAACAGAATAAGAAACAATTTCTTTGAGTCAGTCACATTGTGACGGTCCCTCTCCGATGTATGTCCTAGCAGAATGACCACACACGTGGAATGACAAAATGTCAAACACATACCATGTCTACGTGTCACTGTCTGCCATGGGCAGTGTACTCATAAAACATGTACGTGGCTCACTCATAAAACATGTACGTGGCTCAACATGTGGTAGGAAAAAATACTACTCCATTGATGTTGGGAATGTGTCCACAGTACAGATATGCTTTGCAGTGTGTGAAATGTATGACACTAGAGTCTTCATGGTGCTACGTAGGCTAGCCAATGTAAAAAGGTTGTGTCCCCTGAGTTTAATACAAGCAAACTAGGGTGTTGTCTGTGGCAAGGATGAGATTTAGATTCTGTTGACATTGCCCAAATCAAGGTAAATTGGAGGGAGTATGTAGTGTGAAATTTCTAATTAAGGAGTGTGTGGAATGGTGTAAAGCATGCTAATAGTGCATACAACCTCCCAGTATACAATGGGGCGTATTATCCAGACCCTTGTAAAAAAATATGTCTGTCTGAGCGGCAGGAAACTGTCCCTAAAATGCGATAATGGGCTTGCTAATCTGCGTGTTACAATTTCTATAGAAGCCTGCGTTAGAGGTGCAGGATATCTAACCTGGGCTTGTATTGGAAATATATCATGCATATTAGCAAGCCCATTGTCTGTGTATTATTGGCAATTAACAGCTGCTCAGATGGCCATAATGTTAATGAGGTTCAAGATCATATGCCCCGAAGATTTATGTGTGGAATCGGGTAAAAGCTGCTAAGAGGGCATGTCATATTTGGAAATATGGAGTGAAATCTGGCACAATATGAACTTTGGGCATCAAGTTGGGATGCAAATATGGAAATGGGGAGGGAAATGTGGCACAATATGACATTTAGGCATCAAGTTGGGGTGCAAATATGGAAATGGGCCGTGAAATGTGGGGCATCATGATATATAGGGAATATTTTGGAGAAAAAAGGGAAATGGGGTGTCTAATGGGGTCACAACATTTATCTGTCTGTCAGAAGACAGCCTGGAAGCCATTACCACATACAGATCAATAAGGTCTACCATAAGTATGTTGATCAGCTACTTGCCAAAGCTGATGGACCACCACCACAGACACAAGAAAAACACCAACATTTTCAAAAGGGCACCATGCATTGGTGAAGACACAACCTACAGCTGGACAGACAACCATATGAGGATACACTCATACACCTGGCTCATTCATAGGTACCAGTGAGACACATTTCCCAATGCATATGAACCACTACGTAACATCAACATCTGACAATACGCATGCAGGTATGCACACACACCTGGAAGTGTACAGAAAGTGATGGCCCTATGTATTGTGTCCCCCATGGGTGAGTAGCACATGTAAAAAGAAAAAATCATTACTGATGGCCCACTTGTGAGCAATGGCAACATGGCATGACGTGTGGTGGCTAAGCCAGCAAATAGTGCAGAAGTGCTTGGGTACAGCGCTGCCGGGAGCTTTATTTCTACGGCCACATTCATTCATTGTATGCTGCCCTGCTGCACAACTACACACCTGCTGCAGCCCTGAGGCAAATTTAAGGGAAAATCAAGGCCAGTTGATCACACCGCTGAGCCAGGGACTCCTGAACAGCAGAGTGCGCTCATAACATATCTGAGTTGCTGGCTATGTGAGGCCACAGATGAGCTCCGCCCCCCAGGCTGTGCCAAGTGATGCAGTTACCATTACCGTGCCACTGGGAGGAGGCCTCGCGTCACAATACACAGGGAGTGCAAACTGTGCCCTGGACATCTCCTCCACCGGACAGGACCATTGTAGCAACTTGGACCCTGATGCCAACCCTCGGTGTGCCTGCGTGGTCCTGCGCCCTGACGCCCGATCTCAGGAGGATGACCTGGAGGGTCACACCCTACATCCTGTGACATACCACTACGCTCCCAGATTCTGGATAGAGATCCCTAGTTGGACTACGGCGTGAGGACACAGACTTAGGACAAACTGGTGGCGAGTCACTATGAGTTGCAATGAATCTGGACATCCCTGAGGGCCTTCCCTGCACCCCACCGACCCCTAATCTCTCCTGATCTTAGACTGTCTGATCCTGGGCACTGTGGATCTGGTGGTCAGCGCAGGGAGACGACCAAAGCTTCTTTGTGATCCTGCGTGCTGGGGTGGTGCGGTGGTGCCTCTGCTGGCCCAGCCGCAAAACACAGTCGCCGCATAGCCTCACGTCCACCCACACTGCGCCCCTTTGCTGTGTGGACTAGCTATGACTGCGCTCATGTCCCAGCACTCACCAACTGCTATGCCTTTGGCGTGGGTGCACAAGTGTGACGGGGAGGACTCGATGCCTGGGAAACACTGATAGGTGCGGCAACAGACGCTCAGTGCCCGTGCCATACAGCCACCACACAACGAGTGACTTGTAATGGACAATTTGCCAGCCAACCCTACTCGCATTGCAGATGCGGAGCACAGTGTTGCGCCCACAGACGGGAGCTGTTGCATGTTCATCCTGACATCGTAGTGCAGGCAAAGCCTCCACCCCTGTGATACTGAGCCAAGCGGCTAGGATAAATCTCTCAAACGCACCATGCAGAGCTGTGCTTTAGCAAACAACACCGCATTCTCCAGCTGGACACTGTCCACCAACCCGCCAACCTGTTGTCCTGCCTGTAATGTAGATCTCCAGGTGCCCTACACTTCAGCCTGCGCTCCCTGCTGAATGGTGCTGCCCTGGCGTGGCTGCTTCACCTGTGACGGGTCGACATTCCGAAGCCCCACCTAGTCCACGCCAGGAGGTAACATGTGGCTGTGATCCCAGCCACATGTCACACGGCACTCGTGCCAGGGTGGGTGCCGGAGGCGCACTGACCTCCCCTCTGTCCTTCAGGGGCAAATCAAGTAGGATGGCAATGTATTATGGCTCTGGCAAGCAGGATAAAGTTTTAGTAGCAGTTGAAAAGCTGGGTGAGTCACTAGAGCAAGTATGCTCTTCCTCAGTAAACAAAATTGTGAAGGTGGCTATAGACCGCACACATCTACGTGCAGATCATCACTAACTGGTAGATTGCACCATTCCCGCTGAAGCTGACATTGCTGAAATTGCCCTGCATGTTGCAGCTGTAGACCTACATATACTAAACTTACTCAACCATGTTGAGTTGCTGGAAGACAGTCGAGGATGCCAAAGGACGGACACAACGCAACAACGTACGCATGGTGGGCCTCCCGGAATGCCAGGAGGGGAAGATCCAGATGTGTACACTGAGACTTGGCCCTACTCTATGCTACCTGAAGGCACTCTCTCATTCTGCGCTGCGTCGTAGTGGAACGGGGGCACAGGGTGCCTGCAAGACCATTGCCAACGGGTTTGAAGCCACCTACATTCTTGATCCGCATCCTCAACTACAGGGACAGGGATGCCATAATGCAAGAAACTAGAAAATAACAAGACATTCAGGTTGTCAATCATTCTAAATTTTCATCTAGGACTACATGTTACAGGTCACAAAACACAGATACACAATCATGGCAGTCAAGAAACGTCTTAGGCTATACAAGCTTCTGTACTCTCTCCTGTTCCCAGCACGTCTAGCAAAGGGAAATACTCACTTCGTTCAAAATCCAGAACAGGCTGAAGAATGCATGGACTCTTATAACTCTGCAAACACAGACTGTGCACACTAATCCGCAACAGCAGTCGCACAATGCATTCTCCCGCCACCCCAATGCAGGTATAAGGCGGAGGCAATCTCACACCTCACAATCTGCAGGACCGGATTTGAGCCAAGCGCAGATTGAATGTCGCAAGGTACTCAAGGCCACAGCGGACATCACAGGATCTCAACTGGACCACCTTGCTCTAGCATTAGCCAACAGGACCAGATCAGCCACAATCACTCCTCAAAAGACCTCAAAAACTCAAAAGTTTGAAAAAGTTAAACCAAATAAAAAAACACAAAATCTGAGATTTCAATTCTTAAAGGATCCCGGATCATCTCTTTGTGCAACTCCAGGGGAAGTATCAGGATTGATGACTCCTTTGGCACCTTTAAAACACCTATTGGGGAGAGATCCAAAGAGGGAAGATGAAATTCAAATAATTACCCTCGAGGAATCAAACTTAAGCTTCACTGAAAAATGTAATTCACTCAAAAGGACGGAACAAACAGATGAAAAGGACAATAAAAAAAATCAATTTGGGGAAATGCCAACACAAAATAGCTTTACAACAACAGAGACGATTTGAATGCCACAACAGTGCAGCAAGAGTTTCCATCCACACCAAGTATAACCAAAGGAAATAGCATGTTAAGTAGTGTGGCTACAATCCAAAAGACTCAAGTCTCTGATATCACAGCGAGTCTCAGTTTTGGAAGCTTTAAGGAAAGATCAATTGAACAGTATACAGTCTTTACATTCAAGTACTAAGGATCTTGCACACCTTTGGCTTAACCCCTGCTTTTCGCTAGCTAAAACGGAAGAGCCTCTGTTAAACAAATCCTCAGTAGACATAAAGGTGACAATAGAGGAGGACAAAGTTTGTGAAGAAGCTGGGAACAAAATATCTAGTATATGCCACAGCAATAGCCAATACAGGCTAACAGATGTCAGAGAAAATACATCAATACAAATCGAGAGATCTTGCAAGACACCAAAAAACAGGGAAAATATAAAAATTAGCAACATTGCTGGGCAATCGGATTTTGTTACACCGTTATTGCAAGCGCTGCAAACATCAACAGCAACGTTAATAATGCAATCAGATACATTGGATATACAAATAGACTTAATGAATGTTACTGCATCATATATAGCTGGGATAAACACGAAACTGGACAATTTAAGCAATCTAATCAAGAGTACAAACAATCTATCCCCCGCAGGAACCAGTCTGTACCTGTGGGCCAATTTTAGACAAATTAAGTTCATTACCAACAATGTTAGAACAGATACTTACTTTGAACAAACGTTTGATTGTCCCAGCACTTAAGACAGAACAATTCGGAGCCTCTACAAATCAGTTACAATCACAAACAGACGCATATTCCAGATTGGAGCAAAAGAATGTACAAATCTCCACATATGGGAATGTGGAAGACACTGGAACTAATAATGAAATAGTAACGATTGATACGATTGACCAACAAGAAACGAAGCCGACACAATCAAGGAGACAATGAAAAAAGGAAAGAAAAGCAAGAAACAAAAAACTTGTCTCAGCCCGGCATTAGAGTATACTCTATGTTTTCTAAATACAAAGCAGGAGGTCCAAAGGAGGAATTTATTTTTGAAACTAGACCGGATAGATCTTTACATAATTATGCTTCTTCTAATGAAGGAACAGGGGATAAGTACATTAACACAACTCAGACTCCGGAAAAAGAACTTAAGGGTACAATAATAACGGATACAGATGCTTATTCCTTAGAATCAACGAAAGATCTCCAGAAAGAGGTGCTACCAGGTAAATCCGTAATTACGACAGGAATTTGTGAAAAAAACACACATCACAAAATTGGCAGTCGAAGTAGTTAATTGCCATAATGAAGAAGAAATACAGATAACAGCTACTCCGAAGAGTATGTAGCCTCAAGATAGGGTAAAAGATATAGGAAGTAATCATACTGAGGGGCATTTAAAAACAATTGAGTTAAAAACGTTACTAAAGCCCCAAACTCAGTTAAACGCCCAAAAATCTGCTTGGGAACCACCCATAATTAGGGAAATAGATAACGTAGTCATTCAAACAATTTCGGAAAACGGTACGGAAGTAGAGAAAAAGAGAACAATATCCTCATCACCACAGAGATTGAAAGAAACGGGTGATCAAAATCCTTCAGAAGCACATCAAAGCCCAACATCAAGACCTAATGCAGCAAAGCAATGTAGCTTGAAACAAGGCCAACTAAGCTTCTGTATATCAAATCAGGGTAAATCATATTAGAAGAATCAGAAAGATAAGGATATAAAAAGGTGAAATCCACAGTACAATGAGATACATCAACAGATAATATGGACACCTGAATATGAAACGCAGGGTAGGCACAATACTCTGAACAAAAGCAACATTTTAAAACTTATGGCCGAAATTACGGAATTAAGAAACATTCAATCAATAGATCTAGTAGCTGTCCAATTTCTTCCAGGGAATAACAAAGTAACAAAAGAACAAACATTAACCACATGGAAAACGCCAGAGCTAGCGCAAACGATACTAAAAAGAACGGATCAATTCCTAACCTGGGGCATACAAATATCATCACCCATTATTCCTCGTTACCCATTTCCTTTGAAAGAACTTTATGCACAGCAAAAATACAGAAAACCAGATAAGAGGGTATTCCAAACTCAGGTCTACTCAATATTACAAAACGCAAAAGGTAGAAGTGACACCGCCTGCTCCCAAGAGAGAGCAGTTATAGATACTGACGGGGAGCTCACCTCAAACTTAGATCAATGGAATTGGCTTCCCAGCTTGCTAAGAAATAAGAGGAGTAATTGACCTAAGAGAGAAAGAGATATATTCTGAATCTGAAGGTATACATTTGCTATCGTGGAATATAGCTGGCGCGAGGAAACTACCAGAGAAGGGATTGCCTGTAAAGGATTGGGCTAATTGTGACGTAATTGCCCTGGAAGAAACATGGTTGCAAGAAGATCTCCTGATAGCAGGCTTCATCCACTATATTGTAGCAGCAGAAAAAAGTAAGCACTATGGTCGTGCAATAGGCGGACTGACAGTCTACGTATCAACAGCTTTAAAAATTAAAACTGAACAGCTGAAATCTCCTGACCCTAGTATACAACTAATTAAATTCTCGGATCAAAACACAGTCAATAAAAGAACGATAATTTTGATTAACTATTATACACAACCGAAATTCCAAGTTAAAAAAGAAAAAAATGCCCTATTAAGCAAAGTAATTACAGGCCTACGTTGCGCCGAGCCTACATGGTGTTTAATAGTGACTGGAGATTTTTATTCCAACCTGATATTCACGCCGGAAGAAGATGAAATCTTGATGGCAGATAATATACATTGGTGTGTTGCCCAACAATCTCAAGTTGGGTGAAGGTTCGCAAGGATAGATTGGGCCAGCAATTAGTGACAGATCTTGAATATCAAGGCATGCGAGTGATTAACGGAAGGACAGATGAAGACCGTCCGCCAAAAAAAAAGTATTACGGCCCTCGGGCACAAACAATACTCGATTTTACAATTATAAGTCTTTTGCTAATGCCATTACTAGTCAGTTTTTATATAGACTACACCCCCTTGAGTGACCACGCGTTTCAACACATCAAATTTAACTTTTGAGTGGAAAGATTCCAATCATCTAAAATACTGGAGGGCCAAATAAATACAACCAATTTAAAACGAATTAATTTAACAAACACAAACAAAATTGATTGATTCTCAATAATAAGGGATATCTTGGCTAAATTGGGAAACGAACATATAAATAAGATTCAAGCCTGGTCTCTCTTCTTAGGTAAACTAAAGATGAAAATGAAAGTACCAAATGTGAAGGAAAAAAGAAATTATCCAATTACTGACTTCTGAAAGAGGTGCAAGATCTAAAAAGGGCCTTAAGAAGAACACAAAAGAAGGTACAATTAAATAACACAGAAGGGACATTACTGGAGACATTTCACCTACAAAGAAAACAATACAAAAAGAAGATCTGGGAATTCAAAAAAGGGAAAACGGAGAACTTCTGGACTAAACTGATATTCAGCATTAGGCATCCAAATTCAAATACATTTTGGAACACAATAAATCAATTAACTAGGCATCCAAACATCTTAACGTCAAACGCTCAGGAAGCGGAATGGGTTAACTTCCTTTCGCAGAAATTTAAACAGAAGTCATCAAACGTTCAACGGAAGCAACTAACATCTGAAATTTGAAATAAATAAAAAATAGTTGAAGGCAGCTGTCAATCTCTATCAACAGACCTGACCCAATCATCTATGCCAGTAGTAAATCACGTTACCTATTCAGCAGACGATCTAGCCAAAACAATCAACAAAGGTAAAAGTGACGGGGCCCCAGGTCCAAATGGCATTCCACATGCGATCTACAAACATGCCTCTGAATACTGGAGCTTACATTTAGAGCAACTTTATGCATATGTAGAGGCTAACAATCAAGTACCAGAAAGCTGACGATTATAACCCCCATTTATAAAGGAGGAGAAAGAACAAATCCAACTAATTACAGGCTAATTGCCCTAAAGGACGTAGAAGCCAAATATTTTGCTTCATTACTTCTGGAAGATCTGGTCAATTGGTCTGGGGAAAGTAATCTGATCCCAATCAATCAAACAGGCTTTAGAAAAGGGATTGGAACTATCTCAAACATCTTATCAATCACAATAGCAGCTGAAAAATGTAAGCGCGAGAAACAGGACTTGCATCTGTGTTTCATAGATTTAAAATCTGCTTTTGACAGCGTGGACCGGAATCTGCTGTGGGCAAAGTTTAAAGCATGGGAAATACCAGAGCGGATACTGAGGGGTTTGTTATTATTCTACACAGATACCTGGACTCAAGTAAAACTTGGGGATGGTGCTAGAATATCAAGAAAAGTGTACACAACTATTGGCTTAAAACAGGGGTGCGTACTGGCCCCGCACCTATTTAATCTATTTATATCAGATCTCTCTGGAAAACTTGATAGTACCAGCTCACATTCCCCGAAATTAGGCAAGTTAAAACTTTCTCACCTTGCCTATGCAAATGACATTGTGTTATTGAGCTTAACTAAAGTTGGTCTGACGAGGCTCCTAACTGTACTTTTAGCTTTCCTGTCTACAAATACGTTGGAACTTAACTCATCTAAAACAAAAACAATGCTTTTTACCACTCGGCAAGCCGTGCAACACAACATCTGGCTAGAAGGCAAACAGCTGGAAAAAGTATCCTGTTATAAGTACTTGGGATACTACATAGATGACAAGTTATCCCTACAAGATCAGAAAAACTACATGACACAGTGAGCGGGGGCCTTTAATATTTGCATTTAGCTCATTGGCAAAGAGGTTGGAAGGGCTACCCCTGAGGCCACTCCTGACGATTATCTCAGGCAAAGCACTGCCAACCTTATCATATGCCAGCGCCGCCATGCACTGAAAGTGCACAAGAAATTCATTGACTTTTGATACATATCACTCTTACCGTAGTTTTAAGATGGATCTTATGTACACTGCATAATCAATATTCACATATGTGCCCATAGAGTAGGAAAAAAGGGGGGAGTGGTGAAAGGAGGTTTGGTGAAGGTAAAGGTAGTGGGTAGACAATTTAGGAAGGTGACATGTGATAGAACAATATTCAAAAAGTTTAAATCACAAGGGTGCTAAAATCAGTCACCCCATACATTGATGAACAACCGTTCATTCCTATCCCATATATTATGTAACACAATATTAATACATTGTTGAAAAATGGGTAGGTCACATGTAAAACAGTCGACGTTTCGACCCCTGTTGTGTGTAGGTTGGTTGCACCTTACAGTGGGGTCTTCATCAGGACGTGGTGTGAAAGGGGGCACCTAAGGTTAAAAACGGGGAAGTTTAGAATGACGAACCATGAGTTAAATTAATTATAAATGACTCAATCTGCCATATGGTATTTACCAAAAAACTTGAAAGGTAAGGATATTTCTTATAAGGGCCGGCAGGCTCCTCTTGGGGGTGAGCGTGGAGTCATACCTGTGAATGGGAAGGATGGCATACTGAATATCAAGTGGTCCTATTAAGGGTTGGATACATAATTAAACCATGCCTATTATAAACCACAAAAAGGGGAGACAATTCATACAACACATACATATAGAGGCATAACATTAAAAATAGTGTGTTGATATTTTACATATTGGAACAAAAAAGAGATTCCGCATCGTATATATCCAACTGGTTAATCAGAGTCTAGATACACAGTGAACCAAACCGGGTCATGTACACTAGACAGTAACCCATTCCTTATTAGGTCTACCCGTCCAGGTTAAAAACATTCATGCGTCTGAGAGTCTGGTCAAAAAATTATTTGTTCTCATTACATGGCTAGCGAATTCCCTGATTCTCAAGGTGATCGGTCAGGACATCTACCGCGATTCAACCATAGTCATAACACAGCCCGTATCCAAAGCATTGAAGTTATAGGAAAATTACCATCATGAAGGGGCGGGGATGGAGAGACTACGTCACACTTACACATAACTGGAGGTCGCTTAAAAATACATATCTATCCCGCTTCGAGAGGTAGTACTGTTACACTGTGACACCCATAGGTTACTCTAGATTAGAGGAATAGTTACCTATACACGGCCCGTCAGTTGTATTGTTCACAGCATAAATTCGTGGCTGACCCCAAGTATTCGGTATTTCGTGTATTAATCTATAAATAATGGGAAATATCAGGGTCTTGTTGATGAAGGCCACACACTAAAACGCGATAGAAATCGCATAGCGTTCTTACGGCGAAGAAAGGTAGTTGAGCCCAGTCACTCGATCAAGGGAACAGCCGCTCCCCGGCGTGGTCGCGTTTTTGTAGACAGCGCGCGCGCATGCAGCAGCTAGATGCTGCACGGCCAGTGAGGAAAGACTAGTGTGTCGGGTCACATTAGGGATGTGTTGTTGGAAGAAAGGAACGGTACCCGGGTGAAAATAAAAGCACATACTTTTGCCAAACACAGTTGTTATGAAGTGTTACATTTTGATAGGTGAGGTTGGAAAACCGGATGATTAGTATACACGATGTTGAAAGGGTACATTGATAGATGTAGACATTGGACAGACACATCATTGTAGTGAGGCATGACATGGTGATGAATAAGCATGTTAACAACTCCAACATACACAAGAATTGCTGCAATACAAATCTTCTGTGTCTTTGTCTGTGCCTTGTTCTGTGGGAAAAATTGAAAACATACAGCCCAATAGTTACAAACATAAGTTTAGTGTTCAATATAGACAGGCTAATTGCGCATAGCTGGAGTCCTGCTCATTAAGACCACTAAGGATCGTATCAAGTAACAACATCCACTTACTCTCCCTGAGGTTGAGAATTCCTGATACATTGCCTCCTCTTGGGCCTAGAGTGACCTTTTCAAGGACCACCCACCTCAGATCATCCGGTGTATGTTTGTGTTTTACAGTGGTCAACTAAGGGAGCCCGCGGGACCTCACATCTAATCCTACTATGGTGGTGTAGAATGCGTGCCTTTATTTTTTGTTGCGTCTGGCCTATATATGCTAACCCGCAGGGACACGTGATGCAGTAAATGACACAGCTAGTGTTACAACTCATTAACGACTTAAGATTGATGGTATGTTGTCGATATACGAATTTTTGTGTTTGGGTGGTTGTATCACAAGCCTTACATTGTCCGTATTTGAAATGACCCAACACTGGTGGTAGATTCCACATTGTTCTCAGAGTAGGCTGTTCCGGGGTGTCCAGAAAGGAACACACTACATGGTCACGAATGCTCTTTCCTCTTTTGAAAGCATGCATGGGAGGGTCTCGTTGGTCGATCTCATCAGATACTAGAGTCCAATGTTTATTCACAATTTTGAGAATTAGGTTACTCTGAGTGCAGAAAGTGGTTACACAAATCATTCTCTTCTGTTTTTCTTCATCCTTGGACTGTACTGCTAGTAGACTCTCACGCGGGCTGTACCAAGCACGCTTCTGTGCTTTTTTAATGAGTCTTCGGGGGTAGCCTCTTTCAAGGAGTCTTGTGCCCAGGTCTGTGGATTGCAAAAAGTAATCATCCTTCTTGGTGCAGTTGCGCCGTATCCTAAAGAATTGGCCTACCGGTAGGTTGTCCCTCAGGGCACGGGGATGATGACTGTCGTATTGTTAAAGTGAATTGCTTTCCGCAGGTTTTCGGTACAGTGTGGTCAGAAGTCGGTTATCCTCGTGGAAGATGGTTATGTCCAGAAAGTCAATTTTGTTGTTATCAGACTGCAGGGTGAATTGTATATCCAGGCTCTGCTGATTAAGCCATTGATGGAATGAATCAAGATCAGTCTTGGTACCTGCCCATATCATCAGCACATCATCGATGTACCGGCGTAACAGGAGTATTTGGTCACGGTATAGGTTGCAGGTATTAAGGATATATCGATGCTCGAAGTCGTCCATATAAACTATCACCAGGTCCGGCGCAAAGGCTGCCCCCATTGCGACTCCCTTCGTCTGAAGGTAGAAGTTACCCTGGAAGATGAAATAATTCTTGGTC